>NC_136499.1:125435520-125553020 GCF_053919585.1 Euprymna scolopes | reverse complement strand
CCAAGTGGCTAGTTTAGGAAAGGTTAAAAACATGTTCAATATTCCAATTTGTACGATATAATTTCTCACTTATCAGTAAGCTAATATTTTTCCATAAAAATATCTGTATTGTAAAATAAGCGAGATAAGACACAGATTAAAATCTGATGAAAATCCTGATAGATATTACTAGAGGTAACACTTTCAGGGTGATCCTGGCCTTTTGTATTGTAAAATAAATATATAAATTGAATCATTTGTAATGTGATACAACCTCTCACACTACAACTAGTAAGTTTATGGCTCAGTGGTAAAGTGTCCGACGTCAATCACCAGGATTCCGGATTTGAACATCTCACTACACTCATGAGTCATACAGTCGATAAAACACCTGTCTGGATAACTCACTCTCTCTCTCTCTCTATATATATATATATATTTACAAAGGAGTCACCACTTATCAAGGCCCGGATACCACTCGAGGATAGGAGTTGAAGAGTGTACAGTAGTCAATTGGAAAATATTGTAGTAATCATTAATAGCAGAAATTCGGTAAATTGGATTACTTAAGGGAATAGCTCAGTTGGGAAGCAGGGAAACGGAAGAGAGTTCCACAGGCATTCAGTTCTAAGAAAGAAGCTTTGTCCATGAAATGTACATTTAGGTTTAAGCATAGATAAAGAGTGGGGGGAAATTATTGATAGTGGTTTCAGCTAGACAAGTGTTTTTCATGAAAGTTTGGAAGGGGGGCATAGATTGTAGCTCAGGCGAGTATTTACATACATAAATACATATACGGCATAATCATACTGACACCTGTCGTTAGATAACCAAAGTTAAGCAACAATGAGCCTGGTAAGTATCAGATGAATGACCATTTAGGAATACTAAGTGTTGTATGTATTGCGCTTGGACATAAAAATTTCCAGGCTAATATCTGGGGGCACATTTAAAATCATTTGGAGATATGCACCCTCAGTCTTAAAGACAACCATCCAGGAGAAGAAAAATTGATATAAAACCTGAGGTTTTCTGTCTGCTTTGTCCATGGCATTTAAATGCACCGACTGAGATTAGCAGTAGTTCCAATAAGTGTGGATGGTTCTACACAAAGCCTTCACCACTATAAACAAATCATCTGTGTAGATTTCAGATAACTTCGTTCTTATGTAAAGTTCACACGTTGAAATCAACGGGAGAGTCTTTTTCTTCTTTCTTTTTAGATATATATTTTATTTCATTAGCTGTTCTAGTGTGCCTTACCTTTGCACTAACATTTTTTGGTTTGCTATTAATTGATATAAAGTAATCTGTAAAATAAAAAATTAAAAAAAAAACAAGCAGGTGTGTGTGAAAATATTTAACTGATAAACTCTTAAATACCACTCACTCAAAATAGTCGATCCCAAAAACAAATCTTTCCCCTTTGTCAGAAATCTCATTCATGGAATTTGCTAACTAATGAACAAAATAAGGCAGAAGTAAGATATGTATCCCTGAGTGGTTCTTATCCTTAATAGATGATCACTCACTGGTTAAAAAAATAAAATGGTTCCTTGTGAAATCAGTTGATGCGGTTTCCATGAGTCTTAAGCTCGTGGTAAATGCTAGCACTCATCTTGTATATAATCTATATAAATAAAACAGGAGATGTATGTCAGTGTGTCTGTCTAAATAGTTAACAGATAAGAAAAAGGTTATCAATAACTTAAAGTGGAGTTGGGGAGAGGGACTTGAACAACTGGGGAAGGGGAAAAGAGAAAGATGGAAAACTTTTTATTTAATCTTATTAGGTAATTTTGTTTTTGTTTTGTAAAGTTGCAAGGTAAGCAAATTTACATTATCTATATGAATACGTATGTATGTGTGTCTGTGTGTGAAAATATTTAACCGATAAACTCTTAAACTGCTGGTCACATAATAACACTGAAATTAACAGGAAATAGTAATCATACACCAAGAATGGTTTCTAACGAATAAAATCTTTGTTTGGATGAATAATGTGTACAGAAATATATCAGCAAGTTAAAATTCTACATTTTACTAAAATATTCATTCCAACTTGCTGACATATTTCTATTAGTTTTGTGTATGAGCTAATTCATTCATAGCTTGAAGTAGTTTAATTTAAAGTGTTTCTTATCTACCTGCTGATAGCTCAAATGGTAGGGAACACGGCTGGAGTGCTAAATGTTTTGGTTTCAATTCTCGCTGATGGCACCCAAGTCATTTTTTTTTTTTTACTTTTGAAATCAGTCAAATATATATCAAATATTCAACAGAGAATTGGCTCTGTAATAAATGCTAAATCTGCATGAAAATATAATTAAGCGGATTTTACAACTGACCAAGGCTAGGCGCACCTATCTCCCTACCGCTAGTCTAGAATAATAACATGTAATAGTATTAGTAAGTATAAATGGTGTTCATTATTTTTCTCCTTTTCAATATATTTTTAAGTTTTTTTCAAAAAGTTCTCATTCATTATCGCCAGTTTGACCACTTGACAGATCTTGCTAGCTTTACCTACTATGCGTTACATCTTTTTCAGTTAACAGGCCTTGTCTTTCGGTGGTGGTAACTATATCCAGTTTAATTTATTTTCATGTAAAGGTAGCAAATTGGAGGTGAAAGTACTTGACAAAACTTCAGATACTTCCGATTTTGTGAAATTAAAGCAATAGGTATTAAATGTCAATTAATATTCCCCAATTTGTGGTTTTTGGGGAGTATGATATGAGAACGATTTCTTATCTAAGAACCCAAGCATGTAAGGTCCCCTTCCACAAGTAAAAAACTTACTTTCACCATGACTAATGTTTGTGCAAAATTTCAAAATCCAAGGAGTTGTTATTTAGAAAAGTGCAAACAAATGAATGCAAGTAAATTACTAGGTCCAATCCCTCCTTTGTCCGGGGAGGGGGGGGGGATTAGACTATTTCAGATTTACATTAGATTTTGTTACATCGATAACAATTCAAGAAGATTCCTTGATTTTCAATTTCTTAAATCTTTAAGCTTGAGCCACAAATGTTAGAGATTCTTTGTAATCAAAATATGCAGTGGATTTTGATTAAAATAGGAATAAGGATTCTATACATAAGGTTTAGTATCATTACATCTTGATTTTAATTTATGTAAAGGGCATATAAAATTACTGCAACACTTCTGTTTGAGGAATTAGTTTCACCTGTTCTGAGACGAGTATTCCATTAGACACTAGAGTTTTGATCCTGGCTCAAGAGATTAGCTGGTCTTCTTATACTGATGAGCTGTAATACAGCGAGACTGGATGTCCAACACACAAACACACATATAAGATTTAAATAGAATGTACGGAAATTTCTCGAGAGCTCTTTCGGCTATCATCTCGTCAGGAAAAAAAAAAAATCGATAGCATACAAAACAATATTATTGGCAAAATTAAAGAGTACTACGGGGGGGGGGGGTTGGATGTGCCAAAATTAAGAAAAAACAAACAAAACAAAAAAACGATTAAAACGAGACGAGAAATTTCCGCACATTCTATTTAAATCTTTATATAAATTTTGTACCTCTAAACACACATATATATATATATATATATTTATTAGTAGCCAACCAGCGTTGCCCGGTCGTAAAGTATGCATAAGTAATATATTTTAATTCATGCAGATTTCTTATTAGAACCAATTCTCTAATTATCATCCGATAGATAGTAATGATTTCAAAAGTTATTAAAAATATGACTTGGGTACTATCTGATAGAATTGGAACCAGAACGTTTAGCACTCCAGCCTTATTCATTTATTTCTCTGTTGTTATCTGAACTACTGACAGATAGATACGAAAGGTTAAAAATTAAATGCCTATATATCAAATTTCAACTCTTGTAGACCAAATATTCAGAGAGGAGTTTTGTAGAGAATTTTCGCACACAAACAAGGTCACATATATATTTCCGTGTGCTAGAACGTTATCTTAAATTCTATGCAATTATGCAGAACGTAGAAACTACGCATAAATAGAATTCAACGTAATAGTGAAATGAAACCAATGATCCAATAAGAAACTAAAAAACAAATAATTAACGCTTGTTTTTCAAAGGAATATGCAAATTAGTTAACTTTCTTGTAGTCACTCGCATATCCATGACTGAATATATTGTTTTAATAATTTTTAAATAGAAAAAGTAAGCTTTTAATACCAAATGTCAAAGCGAGAAAAAAATAAACTCAACTTTATAGATACATAATTATAAAATTATAAACATAATGGAGTATAATTTCATGGATCATTTGATCTTTAACTTCAATTTAAGAGGGTTTTTTTTGTTGTTTTTTTTAATTCACAAAAGTTTTATATATATATATATATATATATATATATATATACTTCGGAATAGTTTTTTATTTGACAATCAGTGGTTATGTAAACGTGAGATTGTAGGTTTACAAAATATTACTGGCAGTAATATTCTATAAGTTATCCCATCTAAACAAGAATTGCTCGATATGCAAGATAGAGCAAATAAATTTACTTTCCATGTCTCACTGACTTTAGCAAATAGGATACATACCTTTATAAATATTTGTTAATATTTTCTCCTCTGAAGAGATGGTAGACATCAAAACCCTATAGGTTAAGGAGATTAATTTTCTAAAGCATTCTTTGTCTTGCTTAGAATAATAAAAATTCTTTGATATGAAACTCAACCACTTCATTTCATTTCAATGAGAGTTTTTTGAAATTCATTGATTTACAATTTTAAATATATATATATATATATATATTTTCAAATTTATGCTAAGCAGTAATTCATTTTTTGCTGAATTTTATCCGCTAATGAAAAAAGCCTATCCTTGAAAATCTACGGGTTAAGGATTGTTCCTTATTTTGATTCCTTGTTTGAATATTTGATGGCTTAATAAATATAATTTATTTGATTTGCATCTTCATCAATTTTGTTTGTTTTTCTTTTGTTTTTTTAATTGCACTTTCACCTCAGACAAGGCAAGGCGCCACTTTAATGTAAGAGGCTACTATTTGGGACGTAATTGCAAGGATACTATGTAGGGAGTTGAGCAGCAAGATGTTTTTACATTTCACTTGAACTTTTGCATGTAAGTATAGTTGGGGAAGTAGGAACCCGGAAAGGAATTCAAAAGTCTAGCAGTTCTGGGGAAGAAACTATTAGAGTAGAAAGCTTTCTGGCATCTTACTGTGTAGGGGTGGGATTTTGCTGCTTATTGGGCTTGTCAGGGGTATTTACTTCGAGGAGGTACAAGGGTTTGTAGTTTGTTGGAGCATCTACCATCAATTTTCTTGTTTGTTTTATATACATGCATGTGTATGTCTATGCAATTTTACTACTTGGTATAAATAATTAAAGTTCTCATTTAGCTAAATTTATATATTTTTATAAGCAACTTCATGTGAGTAGAGAGATCTATTATTGTTGGTTTCAATACAAAATGATTACAATACTTCAATATTTCAAATGCTGTCAATAATAAGGATGTATAGTATTGAAATATATCTGACATAAACAAATAAATTTGTTTATTTAAAAAAAAAAAAAACAATGCATTGTTTTTAGCCTTTCAAACGTATCCATTTATATATGTAACTACTTTCAATTTTCATATCATATATATATATATATATATATATACACATACACACACATTAGTATTGGGACGATTAATCGGAATCAGGAGGAATCTGAAAATTCAGAACTTTTTGGGGGTATTGGAATCGATATTAAAATTGAAAAATGTATGCATATTTTCCGATGCCAAAAACGTTCCCTTTAATTATCTTGCTGGTAGTTATAAAATAAATTATTTAACTACAAATAAAACAAAAATCTATAGATTACACCCCCCCCCCAAGTGCGTTTTCCCTTTAAGAAAACATATGCACATTTAACATGTTTTTATGGTAACCGGGAAAAAATAACTTTATAGTTAAATATTCAGAGATTTATAAAGAATTGAAATCAATAAAAATAATGGAATCGTCCCATCACTAATACATACACACACATATATATATATACATATATATATATATATATATATATATATATATATATATATATACATATATATATATATATATACATATATATATATATACATATATATATATATATATATATACATATATATATATATACATATATATATATATATATATATATATATATATATATATATATATATATATATATATTACACACTTTTAAAAAAACTTAATTGAATGGTATAGATTATGACAAGTCATCTGTATCAGCAAGCGTGTGTGGTGTGAATGGTGGCGTCAAGACTGATTGGTATGTTGGCATATACGAGTCCTGTGACGCAACTAATTGTTGCATGCTAATATGCAAGATCACAATACTAGTATTCATTGTAGTTGATAATTATACACTGGTGATTTTATGTTTTTATAAATACAAGACTGCACCTGGGTAGAGATCTATTCATGTTGGTTCCAATACAAAAGAATTACAACTTTGATGTGATTCAATTGGAATGTAACCTCGAGTTTCAGCTATGACCATTGATCATGATAACCACCAAGTCCAAATAAATCTTTCTTGTTTCGGCTATTACTAGATCTGGATCAACAATGACCAGCATGCTTTCTAGGTCTACAGTGTTGGTCACTGGTTCAGGGACTATCTTGGCCATTGCAGAGTCATGCATGTTCAGCGTTCATCTAGGATGCTGTGGGTTCTATGGGAGGAGCTGGCTCAACCATTCTTGATGAATGCAAAGTCCAGTATTATTATGTATTTATTTGCTTCCCCACTGAGCAAATTAGGCACAAGGCGATTTTTTAATGTGGAAAATTAAGGGAAGTATACCAGTTTCCCCGAGAGGGAACTGGATAGTGACAATTGGTATGAAGAGTTTCCCCAACATTAACTAAAACTGATTGCTCAAGAGCAATGGTCTTATATGTGGGGTTGCCCCCACATATAACTTTGATTGCAGCATCTGCCGGAACAGGTACTACACTTTGAATTACTTTGCATCCTGGGCAAGCCGGTAATTGGCGACATGCCAGTATTATTAGGGAAGCTTAGACCTAACACCATTAATTTGACAAGGTCTTGCATCTCTGCAGACCAGATTCATTTTTAAGCTTCCTTGGTCAACATTACAATCCTCTTGTGATTCCACTGACGATAACCATGTTAGGTACCAACAAGAGTTCAAAGTCTGCTTTAACATTTGAGACACAGATCTTTAGGAGTTTACGATACAAGATATTGTTTTATGAATTTCAGAATGTACATTCCAATTACATCTATTTATTGGCAAAATTTAGCAAAGTGCAATAAAGTATGTAAAATTATGTAAAGTATGTAAAATTATGTAAAATTATGTAAAAGTAGGTAAAATTATGTAAAATAATGTAAAAGTAGGTAGAATTATGTAAAAGTAGGTAAAAGTATGTAAAAGTATGTAAAAGTATGTAAAAGTATGTAAAATTATGTAAAAGTATGTAAAATTATGTAAAAGTATGTAAAAGTATGTAAAAGTATGTAAAATTATGTAAAATTATGTAAAAGTATGTAAAAGTATGTAAAAGTATGTAAAAGTATGTAAAAGTAGGTAAAATTATGTAAAAGTATGTAAAAGTAGGTAAAAGTATGTAAAAGTAGGTAAAAGTATGTAAAATTATGTAAAAGTAGGTAGAATTATGTAAAAGTAGGTAAAATTATGTAAAAGTATGTAAAAGTATGTATGTAAAAGTATGTAAAAGTATGTAAAAGTATGTATGTAAAAGTATGTAAAATTATGTAAAAGTATGTAAAATTATGTAAAAGTATGTAAAATTATGTAAAAGTAGGTAAAAGTATGTAAAATTATGTAAAAGTATGTAAAAGTATGTAAAAGTATGTAAAAGTATGTAAAAGTATGTAAAATTATGTAAAAGTATGTAAAAGTATGTAAAAGTATGTAAAAGTATGTAAAATTATGTCAAAGTATGTAAAAGTATATAAAATTATGTAAAAGTATGTAAAATTATGTAAAAGTATGTAAAAGTAGGTAAAATTATGTAAACGTATGTAAAATTATGTAAACGTATGTAAAATTATGTAAACGTATGTAAAATTATGTAGACGTATGTAAAATTATGTAGACGTATGTAAAATTATGTAGACGTATGTAAAATTATGTAGACGTATGTAAAATTATGTAGACGTATGTAAAATTATGTCAACGTATGTAAAATTATGTCAACGTATGTAAAATTATGTAACATATGTAAATTATGTAAACGTATGTAAAATTATGTAAACGTATGTAAACGTATGTAAAATTATGTAAACGTATGTAAAATTATGTAAACGTATGTAAAATTATGTAAACGTATGTAAAATTATGTAAACGTATGTAAAATTATGTAAACGTATGTAAAATTATGTAAACGTATGTAAAATTATGTAAAATTATGTAAACGTATGTAAAATTATGTAAAATTATGTAAAAGTATGTAAAAGTAGGTAAAAGTATGTAAAAGTAGGTAAAATTATGTAAAAGTATGTAAAAGTATGTAAACGTATGTAAAATTATGTAAACGTATGTAAAATTATGTAAACGTATGTAAAATTATGTAAACGTATGTAAAATTATGTAAACGTATGTAAAATTATGTAAACGTATGTAAAATTATGTAAACGTATGTAAAATTATGTAACGTATGTAAAATTATGTAACGTATGTAAAATTATGTAACGTATGTAAAATTATGTAACGTATATAAAATTATGTACCGTATGTAAAATTATGTAACGTATGTAAAGTATGTAAAGTTTGTAAAGTATATAAAATTTGTAAAGTATATAAAATTATGTAAAGTATGTAAAAGTGCAACAAAGTATGTAAAAGTGCAACAAAGTATGTAACCAGACAAATGTGTACATCTATATATCGTCTGATATCCAAGACAACTTTAAATCTTGATATGGTAGGCGTCATCACTAACTTCTCTGGTAGACTATTTCACAGATAAAAAACACTTATAAAGAGTACTACCTTTCTTTTATTGATATCAAAGCATCTATAGTACTTTTTTTTTTCCTGGCACCCACCGGGAAAAACTCCTCAAAAGATGGATGAAAATTCCTGTTGATGATGTTGCATGCCAGAATCATGTCTTTCTGTATCATCCCCTGCTCAAATGAAGAGTAATGATCGATGTAAGTACTAGGAGGTCTAGCAATCTATAAAAATCAAATGATGAAATAAAAAGGAAACTAATTTTTTATTTTTTAGGAATAGAGTAGAACTAGTGCTGTAAGCATATATTAGTTATTGATAATTTACTGGATAAATCTATGTCAAAGAAAAGTGCTATGTATATAAAGTACCACAATAATTCCAATATAGAGAATTTCAAAACACGTGTGTGTGTGTAATATATATATATATATATATATATATATATATATGCAGAAGATTATATCTGAGCAGAGTTGGGCTGATGATGAGCCAACAGACTACTCATCAGCGCAATGGGCCACAAAGCAGTCTTGTGTTGCCAGATCTAACCTGTGTCAACTGCAGGGTGGACGTACAAAACAGCAGGTGGTTTGAAGCGGCATTTGATTATACATAGAAGTGACCATTAAGAACGTGCTACTAGTGGTGCACATGTCTGCACAATGTGTGTCAAAGAATGCCAGAGTTTGGCAGGGCTCTAAAGCCACCTTCATGCAGCCCATCACTGATTTGTTTTCATGTTTCTGTATATCTTTTTTTCTTTTTTTTTTTTTTTTTTTGGTGCTATATCAAGTAATGGCAATGTTCGAAAACGAATTTGCTGCCATCATATATATATATATATATATAACACTGTGCATATGAGCACGTTGGAAGATGTTGGTGGTAGTGAAGGATGGCTGGCTTGCAGGGAGATTAGCAGCAGCAGTGCTAGGCAAAAAACGTGCATATATAAATTGGGAAGTGTGCACGAGAAGGGGGGGAGAAAAAAATGCACCGTGCTCGAGGATAAAAAGAAAGTCGACATCAAATGAAATGGACATGTAAAACGAAGGCAACTAATGGCTGGCTGTGGCCAGTGTGGGGTGGGAGAGGGAAAATGTACACTGAGCGTGATGGACGATGGTGAAAGACTTTAGTTTTTATTTAACGGAAAATGTTTGAAAGACATCTGAAGAAATTTAAAGGTTTATGATTTCAAGTCTCAACATAAAATTTGGTGCATATTTTGAATTAAATATATTAAAAAAAAAAAAACAATACAGAAAAAATCTTTATGATGTACATACTTGTCACAAAGCAGAGGTCATATTCCAAAAATCACATGGATTTGGTTAGTAACTTTTCTATTCGGCTAGTAAGTGAAAATATTTAGCTATCAAAGGTCAATTAAAGATAAATTTGTCTGTAGAGCCCTGTGGTGGTAATTTTTATTCCGATCCAGAATGCCCTTTTGGGGGAGCTGGATTCCTCCTCCTCCTCCTCCACATTAAAACCGACTTTTGCGTTTAACTGCCCTCAAGAGGAGGCAAATAAAGAGGCACATTAACAACTTCCATAAAATATTTACGGCTAATGAATCAAAAAAAATAAAAATAAAAAAATAAAAAATAATAATAATCCAAAAATATTTTTACTCATTAACAACAAGAAATATTTCCACTTCTGCAACTTTTTCGCTGCACATTCAGAATTTTGTTCATCATTTAGATCCCCCCCACCCCAAATTCTGGATTATTAGTTTCCACTTTAGAATTACCATATTGGAATTACCTCCTCGGCTGGTTATTTTCCGATACTGGTACTTTATTTTGCTTGGCTTCCTCTCAGGAGATAGGAAGTTGCAAGTCAGCAATCCTCAACAGATATCGGGTTGGATTTTCTTTTTTAACAAACTACTCCCTCATCTACTTCCTGTTGCCTTGTTCTTGTTGAATATTTTTTTTTTTTTTAACATTTAATATTTTTATAACCAATTGCTTAACTTTTGTACAGTATTGTTCACTCACCAATCTATCTACATATTTTAAAAAAAAAAAACTCTAATGGAAAACTTGGTTTTTATCTAAAAACTAGCAGAAAGACCTGGTATTATCCGGGATTGAATAAGAAACGCTATAGTTGATTGGTTGTTTTGCTTTATGGCATATCAACCCTTTTTAAATTATTTAATGCCGAACCCAGTAATTTTGGTTCATTGTTTAGACTTTTCTTACCCTCTATCAATTCGGGATTATTTATCTTCAAATATTTATTTATGAAGTGTGGTTTGGTTGTTTTGTAGAAAAAAAAAATTATTGCTTTTGTTTTTGCAGAACATGATTGAGTTTTGCAAAAGTTATAAAAAAAAAAAAAGAAACAATGTTTGGTGCATTTTAGGCCAGGAAGCCAGTATCTTTGGAAACCCAGTCTTCCTCTCCTTAGCATATAAGTAAAATTTACCATTTTATTATGTTTTTTTTGTTTTTGTTTTCCACATACGTTAGCATTCATTTTTTTAGGTGGGATCCAAAGATGCACTCAGCATTGATTGGGTGGAAAGGGTTGTATATGAAGTGACATTAGCAGAAATGTCAGTAAATTTATCAGCTTTGCCTCGAAGCATATCCTATGTTTCCATGGAAAACCGAGAACCTTTTGTACTGCTAGTTCCATTATCATGATGGAAAAAATAAAGCCAAATAGAATTGATATCAAACACAAAGGCAGAATCTACGATTATGTGCACCCTTTAGTCAAAATGAAATATACTTATCTACGTATTTGAGGTAGTTTTAATTTCAGGAGATATATATATATATATATATATAAATAATGAAAACAAAGGGATGTAGTGTTTACCTGATATACGCAATCGTAAACTTCAAACAAATATAAATATGAAGGTGAAAAAGAAAGGGTGAAAAAAAACCCAGACTCCTTACCGTTCGGCCACGACGGTACAGGAACAGAAGTGTTTTAATTTAACGATTAAAAAGTGACAGGTGCGTGAACTTAATGAGGTCAAACATCATGCCATAGGGGAATGAAATTAACTTTGGCTGCAAGCCAGTTTCTGTGTTTCCCTCCAAGACGTTGGGGGAAAACCAGCTCCCCATATGAAAGGGAGTGTCCAAACGAATAACAATTGTCTGATATAAGGGGTTTCTCCCGCATTGATCAAAGCTGATTGCTTTTTCTGAACGTCCCTGGCGGAGTGCCAGGGAGCTTGTTTTGCTACGGTTCAGTTTCACTTTTATACTGAAAAGCCAAAGAAACATGTGAAGAGTAAAAAATATTGCGAAAATAGCGTAAAAGTCGTCCAAATAAAAGATACACACAACCCCTTTTTGTAAATCGGAGATATTATAATCTAGGGAACATATAAAAAGTTCTGAGAAACAGTGACCCCCCCACCTGAGCACCCCACCTAAAAATTCTTTGCCAGACATATACAAAATATACATTTGTCCATTCGCTCGGCCAGATGTTTACGATCTGAATGGGCAAATTACCAACATAAAAAAAAAAAAATGCCAAAAGATAGTTTAATGAAACTGAACGTTGCACATGTTGCAATAACATTGCAAAGAAGATTCCGAACGAATTTTTAGCATTCAAATCGACATCTGTTAATGAAATTCTAAAATTGTTCATAGATTGATAAACATTCAAAAACTATTTTACGTTTCTGAATTTTTTTTTAGATGAGGATTGATAAATTGTATTATTTGGATTCTTCGGACTACTGTTCTCAGATAAGGTCAGTGAAAGAGTTTTTGTCGATTTGTGGAAGGGATATTTGAAACCATCGTAACTTATTTTATACATATTGTTATTACATAAACATATCACAAACATTTATAATTTTTATGTTCAGATTATTAAAGCATCTTCATATTTTTCTGCAATATTTTCAACCTTAACCATGTTGGCCTCAAAACGATCTTCGTTAACAGAAAAGGAATCCTCTTCCATCATGATAATGCTTGTCACCACACAGCACGACTGACCAAAGATCTAGGAGAATTTGGTTGTGAAATATTGTACCATCCTGTATATTCCCCTGACTATCACTTAATATCCTCAGATTATCGCTTATTTCGAGCATTACAAAATCATTTAGATGACCTTAGGATAACATCAGAGGAGATTGAAAATGAGTTGGATACATATTTCATATCAAAACCTAAAAAAAATTTCAAGTGAGCCATTTATAAACTCATTAAAAGAATCAAATTAGAGATCAAAAGGTGGTTATTGCTTTGAATAAAGATATTCTAAGAGTTTTTCATTTTTACGGTGAAATTTTAAGCCATTGTTTTTTTTTTTTTTTTTTTAAATGTATAACTAGACACGCCGGATTCAAACAAAAAAGTTTTTTAAGGCCTCCGATAAGGTATGGCATAAGGGCCTACTTCACAAGATTTCCAGCTATGGTATAACCGGAAATGTTTTCTCAATCATTAAATCATTTCTCTCCGATAGGCTCATAAGAGCAGTGGTTGATGGGAAGAAATCAGAGGCCCTCAATATTAATGCTGGAGTCCCTCAGGGGTCCATCCTAGGCCCAACTCTCTTCCTGATATGATCTCCCAAAACACATACTTAAATCATTCGTTGACATCTATGCTGATGACACGACCATCTATGGCAACACATCAAAGGCCGTAAATGACAAAGTTCTCTCTGATTCTCTCTCCTCTGATCTTGAGCGCATGGTACAGTGGGGGAGGAGGTGGCTTGTTACTTTCAATGCATCTAAAACCAAGCTCCTATCTTTACATCATCAACGCTCTGATCCTCATCTGGCATCAATTGAAATGGGTGGCTCTCGTCTAGGGGAAGCTCCATGTTTTGATAAGCTTCTGGGCTTGACCTTTACTCCTGACCTGAAATGGAATACGTACATCAAGTCAGTTGCCAAGGTCGCTGGAAAAATGGTAGGATCCTTCTACCGCTCCAGAAGATATCTCACCCCTGATGCAATTCTCTATCTGTATAAAAGTCAAGTACGTCCAAGGATGGAGTACTGCTGCCACATCTGGGCAGGAGCTGCTAAAAACAGCCTATCCTGCCTTGACAGAGTACAAAATAGGCTTTGCGGCCTAGTGGGTGATGCCTTTTTCTCTTCCCTGTAACCTCTCTCCCACAGGAGAGGCGTTGCGAGCCTGTCTGTTTTATCGTTACTACCATAGCAGGTGCTCGTCTGAACTCCAATCTCTGGCCCCCCCTCGCCAATCTTTCACGATAAACACCCGCCTAGCTGAAACCACTGTACAAAATTTTCCCCACTCCTTATCTGTGCCAAAATCAAAACGTAGCTTCTTTCGTAGAAGTGCACGCCTGTGGAACTCTGTTCCGGTTGCCTGTTTCCTACCTGACTACAACCTGAATGTCTTCAAATCCAATGTAAACAAATTCCTAATGAACCGCCTCCTTAAGACACTTTATCAAATCTCCAACACTAACGTATTGTACACACAATAACCCTTATCCCCGAATGGCTTCCGGGCCTTGATAAGTGGTGACTACCTTGTAAAAAAAAAAAAAAAAAAAAAAGAAAAAAAAATCTAATGTCACTATGTAATATAAATAAAACAATCATAATGGAAGCAATAATTATAAGATAAAACCAATCTAAATATGAGACAAAATCCACTGAAAAAAAAGTGCATAATCATATTAAGAAGATTCAATGTGTTAGCTGTTGAAATAAATAAATATAAGAACAAAATTGCTCTCTCATATCAGTTTTGCACCTTATTTCTTAAGGGTATTGGGATGTTTTAAACGGATTTGATCTCATAATTATTGCTTCCAGCATAATTTATTTTCATATTTATTAGTTGTTGTTTCACCATGTTTCAGCTTTCTTCAGATGGTTAACCACCATTGTTAGTCGTGTGCAAATGACTCTATAAGTCGGTTGGTCTGTCGGTCTGTCCGTAACACTTTTGTGCTTGACCTTTTTGGTTAAGATCAAAGGTCTGTTAATAGATGCTGTTCTTAGCTTTTTAAGATCAAAGATCAAAGTGTCGTATCTGTTCCGGCAGATACTGCAAGCAAAGACCATATGTGGGGGGAAACCCCACATATAAGACTTTGGTCAATGTAGGGGCAACCCTTCATACCAATTGTCACTATCCAGCTCCCCTACTCCCCGGGGAGTTGGTCCCCATTTCCCCCTATCGCTCCTCACATCAAAAATCGGCCTTGTGCCTAATTCGCTCGGTGGGGGAGCAAATAAATACTCTTTTCTTGGCCAAGATCAAAGTGTTGTATCTGTTCTCCCGGTTACTCATTTTTGATTTTTTTCAAGAGGTCCGCCACTTGACCCACCCGTCAAGTTTAAGGCTTTTACTTTGGTCAGTTTTGTGACTTTACGAACCTTGGTTAGTGGGACCGACCCCCTCTTTGGGGAGTCTGGACCCTTTTCGCTCCCCCAGGACCGACGCCATTGTGTGGTAGTCTGGACCTGAAAACCGATCCCTTCTTTGGGAGTTTGCTGTTCTCGGGACCTTTGGTATATGCGACCTGGTCGGGTTAGCTTAGCATTTTTGCTTTTGGGTACTTCATTTCCTCCTCCCCTCTGAGGTTGAAATGGTCTACTTTCTCCCCTCTTAATTGTCTGTGCGGCACTCTGACCTGCCAGGCCCACTGTCTTCCTTCGCTGCTCTCCCAGTGGATTGAGCAGACCGGGTTCTCTTTCTCGCTTCCTTGGGGTTGTTTGCGGGCAGGGTGACGTGGGTAGGGCGGGTGTTTCGTTTCTGCTCCTCTCTCTGGCCAGAGATGTCTATCCCCTCTCTCTCTCTTAATTGCGACGCGGCACTCTGACCCGCTAGCACTCACTGCGTCTTCCTTCGCTGCTCTCCCCCTCTTGCGGGGGATCTGAGCTGACTAATCCAACATCCCCATGAGGGAAGGTCAATCCACTTTCTCTCTTCTGACCTCACCTACTCCCCTCAACCCCCCCCCTTTTCCCTGCATTTTCTTTTCTCCCCTGCTACACTTTGGCCTGCGTCAGCGGCCGGTCCAGTTTTTTCCGTGCGATGCCGGAGAAAAGACGTATACCACCTCAGATGCGCCACATCACTCCACTGGAGTACTCCTCATCGGAGCGAGCACCCTACACGAGGGATGAAGAGGAGAAGGCCAGGGTAGGGCCGCAGCGACCCAGGCCGATTCAACATCAGGAGGGCAATCAATCCCGTTCCTGGCTCCCCACGAGGGCCACTCCCTAGACCGCGGAGTCAAATAAGTGGCTGACGAGGGAACGATGTGCGATCGGGGTGGTACACATCCTGCGACACTCCTTCCACCTCAATCCTCGTCGGTCGGAGAAAGCACTCCCGCCCAGGTTCCTCAAGAGGACCACCCCAAGAGGAAAGGGACCAGGAAGGCGGCTGACGAGGGAAAGAGGCACCTTTCCGGGGGACCACTCCAAACGAACCCCCTCCACCTCAATCCTCGTCGGCCGGAAAAGACCCCCATCACTCCTGCTCCCCCACGAGGATAGCCTTCCGGCAGATGAACAGAGAGAAGTTGGAGACGAGGAGGCTGAAGGTAACAATGGTGGCTCACAGCCCGTGGCACCCCCAGTTTCCCAGCCCCCCCCCTCCAGCCACCAAGCACCTACTCCCCATGAGGGCAGCTCCTCAACGCCCGAAGAGAAAGATGATTAAGACTGAGTTGCCCGTAGAACCCAAGCGTTTTTCAGGGACACTTTAAGGCACCACTGCCCAAAGCTCCCCAAAACACTCAGACACCACCGAAAGACAACCCACCGACAATAAAGAAATCCCATGACTCAATCTCCGGGCAAAAGGAAGAAAACGGACCAGAAGGCGGGCCAAAACCAGTCAACGACACCACAGGAGGACTGGCCAGAGTTAGCCCCAAACAAAAGGGCCAAGTAGCAGCAACAGCAACAACAGAGCCAGCAGCAGAAAGAAAAGGCAGCGGCAACCGATCCCCTCCCCGGTCCGACCAACACCAAACAGGACGAGAATACAGCATGGGGCCCTCCGGAGCTGGAGCAGATGACACCCGATGATTATAGGGAACTCTTCAACTCCACTTACAAGACTGTCACGAAGAGAACAACCATTATACCCCTTCCGGGACAGATTGAAAAATTGGAGAAGAGTTCTCTCCCTGATCACCTCTGACCTCAAGATCAGGAGTTTTACGGGTGTCAACAAAGACACCATGGTGGAAATCCTCATTGACTTGAATATTCCGGCAAGTTATATATGCAGGAGGAGTTTCGCCATGTGGGACATTCTGCTCCCCAGAGAGGAGGATGCAAAAAGACTGACCAGGACTGAACACAGAAGCAGGAACATTCGGCTCCAGCCAGTATACCTCGGTGGGAGGAACACCACTGTCTCAGTACTGAACGTCTCGTGCTACATGACCAGAAAACAAGTCGGGGCCATACTGAGTCAGTACGGTGAGGTGGAGGCAGTCGCCCCAGCCCGCGGTCGACGCAACGTTTTGACTGGGGACTACAAAGTTCGGATGGTCCTGGGCAAGGACAGTTTTGACAACGTTCCAGCAATGCTCAAGTTTGGAGAGCAGACCATGACACTGATCGTGGAGAGGAGAAAACCTCACTGCTGGCACTGCCAGTTGAGGGGACACATGGCCAAGAACTATCCTAAAAGGCAACCAGCCAACCCCTAGGGAAAAGTCCCCACTAGAACAACCGCCAAAACCCCAGCAGAGGTACAAGCCACAGCCCCAGCCGCAGCTGCAGGCAATTCCAACCCAGCAGCAGAAGCGGGTTGGGCAACGGTCACAAGGAAGGGCAGACCCAACAAAAACCTGCCCAAACCAATAACGACCAAAACCCAACCCGAAATCACCCCGATGGACACTCAGGCACCCTCTTCCTCAAACAAGAGGAAACTCCAAGACTCTGAGGAAGAAATTGCGTTGGAGGGTCTAGAGACAGCCACAGACACAGAGGAGACAACATCAGAGGCAGCAGTCAGCAAGAGAAAGACGAAGAGGAGGAAAAGCAGGAGATCCAAGGGAGACACCTCCAAAGACAACCAGCCGAGGTTGACCTCCCCCAAATCCCCTCCCCAAACAGCCAGAGCAATGTCCCCCTCCCTCCCCGAACCCCCAAGAACACTACCTCGCAATCCATCCTCAGAAAGTTCAAGTAACGACCCCAAAAAACAACCTCCCCCGTCACCATACATCCCAACACCCTCTCCCCTACTCCTCCCTACACCCACTCCCCCTTCAGTCAAGGAAAAACCCACCCCACCAATCCACATGGAGCGGACAAAGAGACTCCTCTTCCTTCCAGGAGGAAGGGTATGTGAGACGGGCCCTCTGCAGCCAACAACAGAACTGAAAAGCCAGCAGAAGGTCCGTTATACACAGCTAAAAAACTTTCTCTACGTTGGTGGCGATAATGTCACCCACCGACCAAATCAAGTTCAAGGACGCTCTCTTATTGACCACATTTATTAGGGTCAACAAGGATTCCAGGACTGAGGTCCTCTGGGCGTGGATAGACACGCGAAGGATGCAATCCCAGGCCAGCAGTTGGTGGACACGGAGCATTCTTCGCTAAACAATTTAGTTTTTAAATGTGAGGGCAGAGTCCCTGTATATATTCACCCCTCCTTCTACAGGGCTTTAAAATTAATTTTCCCCCTGGACGTGGGAGGTGTGGCCAAGAATGGAGTACCCTCCACAGACTTACTGACCGGAAGCCTTGGACAGGCCTGCCACGTCCTCACCCCCGGGGACTTCAGGCCCGTGTGTGACACTGAATAAGGTAGGTGACCATGGCTTTAAACTTGGCTACTTATAATGTGAGGGGCCTCAGATGTCGAAGCAAGGCCGCGCGCGTGCTGAGAGATCTGGTGTCCCTCAAGGTAGATATTGCTGCTATACAGGAAACCCACTTTATTTGTGACGGGGATTGTCAGGTGCTGGTGAATGATTACGATGTTTACTCAGCATATGGCAATACCTACAGTTGTGGAATCTCCTTGCTAGTAAATCACACCCTATCAGCGTCGGTGAATGTTGTTCACACGGACGAGGATGGGCGGGCAATTGTCATCGATGTTGCCGTTAATAGCAGTGTATTTCGGATAGTCGCAGTTTACGCACCTAATTCCGCTGTGGAAAGGGCTTCCTTCTTTCGACGGGTGGAGGGTTTTATAGATGATCCGGAGAGGGTAGTCTTAATGGGTGATTGGAATGCCATCCTTGATCCCAGGATAAATAAGGTCGGGGGGACTAGTGGGTCGGTGTGGTGTGACAGCAGTGTCTGACCTGATGGCTTCATGCGACCTGGTCGACAGATTTCGCCTGGATCACCCGGGGCAGGAGATGTGGACGTGGCATCCTAATGCGCCTTCCTATCCAAGTACTTACTTGGATCGGATGTTAGTTAGAAGAGGCGATGTAGATTTTCTATCTTGCCCCATGTTCCACTTTTTAGGACACTCGGACCATAAACTGGTTATGGCCCGCCTAAACTTGAGCTCTAGGCCTAAACTGGCCGGATACTGGAAGTTCAACAGCACCTTGTTGGAGCTGGAGGACTACCGATTGAAGGTTATAGAGATAATCCAACAGGCATTAGTGGGGGCGGTTACCGGGAGTAAGTGGTGGGTTAGTCTAAAGGCTAAGATTAGACGCTTCTCAGTCCAGTACAGCCAACGCCTCACGCTAGATAAGGCTAAGGCCAAGAAGCGTATAGAGAATAGGCTGACCCAGGCGATGGAGTGGGGGGGGGTTGACCCCCTAGAGACAGCACTAGCTAAACAGGACCTCAACCGCTTGACTAGTGAGCGGTACAAGGGCCAGAGTTAGGGCTAGGCTAATGAAAGTCTCGAACGAGGCTGTTAATCTAGACGCTGTTGAGCGTAAGGCTGCTCTAAGGCGCGGCTCGGACGGGTACATTCAAAAGGTAAACGACCTGGAAGGGCACACCCTCATGTTGACGCGGGAGATTTGCGAGGGGTTTTGAAAGCATCTATCGGAGCGCTTCACCCAACTACCCAGACTCAGGGTCAAAGAGTTTGGCAGCTATTTAGCCAACTCGCCCCGCCTCATGGCGGCTCGAGCAGCTAGCTGTGATGGTCTTGTCGCGGAACATGAGATCATTACTACATTGAAGCAGGTCGGCTGCAACAAGTCCCCGGGGCTTGATGGTCTACCCTACAAATTTTTCTTGAGGCTGTCGCCCATGTTAGTCCCTATTCTGAAGGATATGTTCAACCATTGGTTTGTTCAGGGCTCCATCCCTTGGCAGGTGACCAAGGGAGTGATCACATTGCTGAGGAAAGATCAATGGCATGGTGGGGAGGAAGATTTAGACGATTTCAGGCCCTTGACTCTGCTAAACACAGAGTTAAAGATTTTGGCCAAGATTCTTGCAAATCGGTTGCAGGTTGTCATCACTGACTTGATCGAACCAGACCAGAGCTATGCTGTGAAGGGGAGATCGATTCAGGACAATCTTCATCTGATACGCACGATCATAGAGGGGATAGAAGACGACGCCGAGGCCGCACTGATCAGTTTGGATCAGTCCAGGGTGTTCGATAGGGTGGACTATCGGTTCCTGGGATCTGTGCTGAAGGCCACCAGATTTAATCCGGACTTCCGCAAGTGGATCTCTATACTGTATGACAGGCCGACTGTAGCGGTGCAGATCAATGGTAAGCTGTCGGAATCTTTCGCCGTCTCCCGGTCAGTGCGACAGGGTTGTCCGCTGTCACCTCTCTTGTACGTCCTGGCGTTGGAACCCCTCCTTCGCAAGTTAAGGGACGAGGCGACTACACCAGTCCTGCATGGGATAGCTCTCCCTGGAGGCACACAAGCCAGGGTTTCCGCGTTCGATGACGTCACCGTGTTCGTGTCTTGCCCCACGGACATTCAAGTGGTCACCGAGTCGCTCGCTCGATACAAAGAAGTTACGGGGGCCGTCTTCAATCGTAGTAAGTCGGTGGGTCTGCGGTTGGGTGCCTGGACCGGAGTAAATTTGCTTCTAGGCATCTTCAGTTGGACCGACGGCCCGGTCCAGATCCTTGGTGTGTTGTTCGGACCGGGTCTCCAGCTGAAGAAAAACTGTTCGGAAGTGGAGACCAAGGTCGAATCCTGTCAAGACTTGGGTTCGAAGGAAATTGTCCTTGAAGGGTCGGACGGAGGCGTGTGCTACATACATCTTTCCGCTCATTGATGCCAAGCGCTGGCTTGAACTCGACGAATCATATTTTGTGGAGAACATTGATCCGCTGCTGCCTAGGGAGAAAAGAATGGTTTTTCTAGCGATACTAGCAATAGCGAGGATGGTCATATGTATCACACACCTCAAGCGAGTCCGCAAAGGGATATCTGTTCCGGATCGGGATCTGATCGTCTACTTTAAACATCTGCTTAAAGTAAAGATCAGATGCGATTGGAAGAGGTTGCCTCGAGTGGCCTTTGACAAGAGGTGGGTGCATGACGTTAGCTTGTGAATCCGACGAGGCGCCAAGTTTGAATTCGTGTTACCACCATAAGCATGGCACATGCGGTACTGGGTCCTACGGAGCCCATCCCTCTAAGTTAGACAAATAAAAAGTAAAGAGACTCTTGACTGGTGGTACAAATGAGATCCTGTCCCCCAATTTTTGTTTTTTGGTACTAGAGAACCTTCCAAGGCTACCCTATCACTACCCTCCCCCTTTCTTTTTGTTTTATCACCCCCTGGTCAACCCCTACTTGAAGTTCGACGCCTATCCCTCCCCCCATTTCCCCCTTTTTGTTTTTGACAATTATTTATTTTTTTCTCCCTACACCCGATAAGAATCCTTCCCAATCCCCACTAGGGATCTTCCCGCTTGTTTTCGGTGCCCCGGAAAACAGTAGGTGATCTAACTTTCTAGATTAGCTAGGGAGGGACCTTACTAAACAATGCACTAGGCAATTTTATTTTTTGTACATTTTTTCTATATTTCTCACTCCCCAACATGAACTGTTTTTCTTCCAAAATTCAAGAACTTTTTATTTTCCAATGAATTGAACTTTTTTCACACGCACACATTTTAATTTAAAAAAAAAGAAAAAAATTTTTACACACACACAAAATTATTGTAAATATATTCTTTTTTGCAAAAACACTGGGGTTTTCATTAGTTAGCTTTAGATTCCACAGAGTAAATGAGGTATTGTGGTAAATGTTGCCAGTCAAGAGTAAAGTCGCCAAAGACTCCATTTTCACTGTAATAACAAAGACCCTGCAACACTCCCCACCCAGATCTTAAAGGGCCTTGTGCCTAAATTTGTTTTGTAAATTTGAATTTTGCTTTTAATTTATTTTAATTTTACATTGAATTATTTTGATTGTAATTTTCATTTTCACGAAATAAATTATATATAAAGATCAAAGTGTTGTATCTGTTCTTACTACATGCTGTACTTATGTTTGTAATTGTGATAAAAAGTGGGGGATCACTTTTCTGTATTAATTTAATGTAAAATGATCACCAACTTTACAACCAGTCAGTCTCAAAGCCATTCAAGTCATTCTCCAGATCATTCAAGTTATTTTTGAAGGATTCCAGTTATTTTTTAATAGGGGTAGGCTATAGAAACAAAATTTTTCAAATAAATGCCAAAAGTGGCTTATTACCTTCATTTATATGTAAATAGATGGGAACAAGTGATTTTGTTCAAAACGGGTCAAAATTGGAGGGTCGCTGGCCCCAGACGTGATTTGACCGCGTCAATGCGTGAAAATGGCCCAAATTTCGCCCCCGAACACACTTAATCATTTATTGAAAGCCACAGGGTGCATTTTTTGACTATAAATGCATTTGTATCATTAAATCTAACATTCCCATTGGCTATCCCACAAGTATAGGGTTTTTTTAGGGTATCTCAGAGTCCAAAATGGGTCAAAATTACCCCAAAATTAGCCAAAAATGGTCGGAAATCACGGATTTTCCAAAATGCACCTCCCAAGCCACACAGGGTGCAATTTTTGACCATAAATGGCTCTATATCATTAAATCTAACATTCTCACTGGCTATCCCACCTATATAGGGCTTTTCAAGATATCTTAAGGGTCCAAAATGGGTTAAATTTACCCAAAAATTAGCCAAAAATGAACGAAAATCACGGATAATCCCCAAAATGCAGGTATTATATCTCATCAGGCTCCAATAAACACTCCTGTATGGCTTTTTACAGTTGGAAGACTGAAATAACCACCCTGTTATCTTATCCATTTGTATTTAGGGTATTTAGAGATCTTTGGGGGATGTAAAAAGGGTCAAAACAATCCAAAAATGACAAAATTACGCTTTACGGTACATAACATATGAATCATTAGTTCATTCACCAATGATACTTTTTAGAAACATCGTAACTTTACTACATCAACTTCTCAGAAAGTAATTAATTGTAAATTGAACATTGAATGTCAATAAAATGCTGTCCAAGAAGAGTCTGAATTCATATTGTTCTTATAGTTACCCCAAAATTGATGAAAATGGCCCTCGATTCGCTATTTCTCGATTTGTAACCAATATATTGAATAACTTGATAAAAGGTACACGTAATTAGCAAAGGAATTATTTTGTTATTTCAAGACACAGCAAGACACAGCTTCATTTCACATTACTTTAAAATCATTCAACAGTAAAATATCAATATAATGCATTAATCACATTATTCTCTAGCACAAATACTGGTTTTCATCTTGTCAAGTTCCATGCACCAATGACATTGCACGACAAAAATTGAATTTTCAATGTCTTCTGCTCTTCAATTCGGGAAGGATACTGCCATGTTTTCTTTCTATTGTCGTTGGGAAGTGGTTCCAAATATTCTACAATGTATTCATCAATCCCAATTTTCTCCCGCGTCATACCAACAAACCACTCTCGGCCTTTCTGCGTATCCCAGATAGCAATGTATGGTTCGTTCAACTCAACGTCGTCCTCCTGATCAGTATTGACGAGCACAGCAGATGTAGAATCTCCAGATTGATGCAGTTGATCGTACATACTATCAGCATCTGGAATTTGCTAGAGCTATTTTGATTGACTCCTGGAAATTCCGTGCACCAGTTCGCAGATTGTAAGTGACATGTGTTTGGGTGGCGATCTCGGTACATGGGACAGTGCTACGGATTGTACCCGATCTGTTTAATGAGTAGTTCAAATTGTTTGAGGTATCATGCTCTGGCAATTGGTCACGTATATCCTCCACTTCAAATTGATCATCGTCCAAATCCAAACGATTGTGCAGTTCTTGCTCTGCCAGAAACCGTTCATGTTCCATATCGACGTGGAAAGTGTCAATGAGCCATTTGCGAGGGAGAGACTTTTGATCGACAAAGAATCTTTGTTCATGTACATCAAATTCATCAGGATTCACATCTTTTGAAAGTATATTGAGAAGGACATGGTTCTCTCGTTTTCATTTAATCATATTCACACGTCTGGAACCCTTTGCTTTGTAGACATCTTTGTCGTAAATTTTTAGCGATCGATCAAGTTTATGTTTTATCCCAGGTATTGTAACATAACGAACATCACTTCCAAAGGCTTTCTGCCACAATTGTAGTAATCGCAAGGAGAACTGGTGAATATGATTTTTCTGTGTCGTGGTACCATATTTGGCAGCATGATGTTGCACAGCTTGAACACATTCAGCCTCAGTTGGAAGAGAATCAAGCAGAAGATGTCCAATCGTCGTAATTATAATCTCCGTCAATCTGCCCTGCTATACCAGCCATGTTCATTGCATTTTACTAACTGAAAAAGAAAGCAAAGTTCAATCAAATTCACAATTAATGCAATGCAATGTTATCCTGTCTATTTAAAGATGCCATTGCATTGTTACAGAAAGAAAACATTTCCTTATTTGGTAATTTTCCATCTATAACTCAAATTAAGCCCCTTTTTGACAACCTATGTTGATTCTTAGGGACTTTTTGACTCTCTTTGGCTAAATCGGCCATATTTAGCCATTTTTAAAGGTCCTTATACCCCTCATTAACAGTGCAAAAGTTAGGAGAATGCCTGCTTCAAGCATTTCCCAACAGTTTCTGCCATGTAGAGGTGTCTTTGGGCCCATGAGAGGTGCATTTTGGAAAATCCGTGATTTCCGACCATTTTTGGCTAATTTTGGGGTAATTTTGACCCATTTTGGACTCTGAGATACCCTAAAAAACCCTATACTTGTGGGATAGCCAATGGGAATGTTAGATTTAATGATACAAATGCATTTATAGTAAAAAAATGCACCCTGTAGCTTTCAATAAATGATTAAGTGTGTTCGGGTGCGAAATTTGGGCCATTTTCACGCATCGACGCGGTCAAATCACGTTTGGGGCCAGCGACCCTCCAATTTTGACCCGTTTTGAACAAAATCACTTGTTCCCATCTATTTACATATAAATGAAGGTAATAAGCCACTTTTGGCATTTATTTGAAAAATTTTGTTTCTATAGCCTACCCCTATTTTTAAGCATTCAAGTCATTCTTAAGGTCATTAATGTCATTCTAATCATTTACTTTTTATTTATTTAATTCATTTCAGACATTTTTCAGCCATTTTAGTTTATTTTTAAGAATTTCATGTCAATCCTACATTCACGCATTCATTCACGCGACTAATGACTATCGGCCTTGTTTTTTAGGATCCCAATAAAAAAATATATAACATTCGGTACGGACTTGACTATGGAAGACCAGATAAGACTGAAAACTTGGATTTATAAAACAAAAAAATCCAACCTTGATCGCCCTTCAAGGATAGAGGCATTGAATTTCTATGGTTCCAGTTCAACATTGTTTAAAGATAGCGATTTCAATCCTACCCAAAGCAGGCCAGAGGATTAGTTGGCCAAAACGTGGTGAGACAACAACAACTATGGAAGGCAGTAATTACTGAGGATACAGTTACGAGACGCAGCATTCCTATCTAGTCATGGTTAACCACCTGAACAAGGCCAGAGGATGAGTTGGCAGAAACATGGCGAAACAACTATGAAGATGAGGATAACAGTCTGCTCAAATAAATATATAATTTACTCATCTCAAAGGATGATAAAAAAAAAATAAAATAAATAAATAAAAATTTAGTTTCATGTAACACAGGATGACATTACGTTTGTAATGGAACATCCCAGTCTTCTTTTAATTAAACTTTTTGAGCTTCTCGCTCAGTTTAGTTATAGCTCAACTGGTTAAACAACAAACAAAAATACTAAATTTTATCTTCTATTATATAAAAGCGAAAATGTGTGTTTGTGTGTGCATTTTTTTTCATATGTCTGCCAAAGGCTTTTCTTGGGGGGAGAGGTCTCAGCGGGGGTCATTCTTTCTTAGAACTTTTTATATACTCCCTAGATTATAATATCTCTGATTTACAAAAGGTCATAAATATCTTTTATTTCAGCAACTTATGTTACAAAATTCACACTGTGATTTCATTTTTTCTACTACTACTACTACTACTACTACTACTATAGTGTGATGTTTAATCTAGAAAACTACACGTTCACGTTTGTTCAACCACCTGCTTTCTTAAACTTTTAATTTCACCCTTCCTCACTTCTCTGCTCGCAGAGCATCACGGTAAGTTATCATGCTATTCGCCTCAAAGATTCGGATTCGAGCTAACCTTCCTACCCCAATTTTTTTTTTTCTTTTACACTCGGGCAGCGCCGAGCACCCCTGCTATAATTTGAAAGCAAAATAACATGCTTCCACTCAAATATTCGGATTTAGTAATACAATTTTCAAACTGAAGAATGACTCACAGAGACATAGATGCACTGATATAGAAGAACAAAAAAGAACAGAAAATTTTTTTTTTTTTTTTAATCTGTAAAATTGTTTATTTCTCCACTCTGGATTGTGAAAAAAACAAAAAAACAAACAAAAAAAACCAATTCAATGGAAGAGAGTTGTTGAATGGCTATTGTTGAATAATCCTCTTAAAAGAAACAAAGCGAGCATTGAAGAGTTTTTGTAGATAAAAGTTAAAAAACAAAAAACACCTCACCTCCTACATTTTCTACGTTCAATAATCTTATCTCTACTTAGCCCTTCGTGATGGCTTACTAGCTGGAGTGTTGAATAGAAATTTCAAGTTTACAATTCAACATCTATACCGGATAATAAACACCTCAGATAATAGAAGTAACGGTACAAGGAGTATTAATTAAATGTAAAAAATAACACGCACACACACACATACATATATATACTAGCAGGCTGCCCGGCATTGCCCAGTCGTAAAATATGCTTAAATATGATATTTTGATGAATGTAGATTTCGTGTTTATTATATTGGACCCAATATATAGTAAAGATTTAAAAAGTAAAAAAAAAAAAAAAAAGAAGACTAACTCGTGTGCCACCATTGAGAATTGAAACCAAAACATTTAGCTTATGATCTATTTTTTCCGTTGATGTTAATGACCGAGCTATGAAGACGTGTTTACTGCAAAGTTAAAAATTAAAACATGAACCAAAGCTATTAGGTTAGGCATGCATATTCGTAATGCCATCATTCGACCATCATCTAGCAAATTCTATTTTTTTTTTAATTTTCACACTTTGCACTGATTTTCCCTGGCTAAAACTCAGATATAGTTTTGCATGGGTTCGAATACCCTATATATTAAGTTTCATGTCTAGTCTGTAGATCAAAAACTGACAGAGGAATTTGGTAATTAAAATTTTTAAAACATATATATATATGCATACATAAATATATGTAGAAAGGGTTTGTGTTTACTATAAGTGTTTTACACAAATATTATGCAAGTATAAATCATGTAGAATATCTGCATAAATATAATTACATGTAATAGTTAACTAAAGATTATCATCCAATAAGAAAACGGAAAAAAAACTAATACTGAATTAAAATGAATGTTTAAAAGAATATGTAAATTAGCTAGATTTTTTGCAGATGTATGCAATTCCACAAACCATATATAAGAAAATTGTATTTTCTTTTTAAATAAATAGAAAAAAAAGTTTTTAATATGAAAATCAATATGCAAAATAATCCATAATGTAGCCAGACTTTGTGGAAGCTGTGTATATATACATATCTCGTAGACTATTTAAATAGATTGTAAAGCATCAAAACACGCATGCACGCATCTATTTATACAAGACCAGCCTCGGTGCCCGGCGTTGCCTGGGTGTTTGGAGATGCGTGTTGAAAAAAAAAAAAAAAAAAAAAAAAAAAAGGCAGGTTCGAACATGTGGTGCAAAGGCGGAAAAGAAAGTGAAAGAAAACCCGACGTCCTACCCCTACTCCTTGACACGACCGAAAGTTTGGAACGTTAAAATTAGGCAAAGTCAATCCAACCAATACGATGACTTGCAAAAATGGCTTGCAAAAAAATCGACCCTTCCTTGTAGGGTAAAGGAATGTTTTGGACCAATTTTTCAATATTTACCATCCGAGCTTCAAAATGATACCGATCTCATGAAAATCCGCTGCCTCTGTCAAAAGTTTTAGGTAGACATACATGCATACATACATTTAAACAGACAAGTGAGATTTATATTATAGCGAGGGGTACCCAGCGTTTCCCGGATGTTTGTAGGTGTGTGTGAAAAATAACGGGTGCCCGTGAAAAAAAAAAGCTTTGACGACGCGCAGTTGGAAAATAGTAAAGTGTGAAAAAAAAAAAAAACAGGTGCGCGTTTTGGATTGACGTGACGGCAATAGCTATTCAGCAGTTAGCATTTTGTGCGGGACAGTTTTTAATGAGGTCAATAAAAACCCGCTCCCTCGTCTCAAAATGAAAGCTACCGTCTGATATGACGAAGTCGACATTGACCAAACGTTACTTAGCTCTCTAGAGACCACTGGCTCTGGGCCTGTGATTAGAGTCGAGTTTCGCTTTTTGTTTATACCGAAAGCCAAATGTAACGCGTGCCGATGCGGGAAATGTAGAATAATTAACGTTTGAAAGTCAATAAAATTAAATAGACAGGCGAGCTCCGTGGTTAACTGCGAGATATTACAATTTATAGATGATATAAAAAGTTTTAAGAAGTTGTGAACCGAGCGAGCGCTTCTCTAAAAGAAGCCTTTTGTGGACATCGAGGAAAAGCATACATACATACATACATTTTTGCTTTTATATTTATAGACTAGCGAGGGGTATCCAGCGTTGCCCAGGTGTTTTTCGGTGTGTGTGGTTGGACGGGGGTGGGGGTGTTCACGAAAACCTAAGAATAAGCGAAGTAAAAAAAAAAAAAAAAAAGAAAACATAAAAAAAAACACGGGGGTAGGATCGAACCCGAAGCCCTGAGACGAAGTTTGAAAATAAAATCGGCCAGTCAGAATGAGTTACTGAAAGTTGAATTTATTTATGTAAGAACCAAATTGACAGGTGCGCGCACGGAAGTCATAGAGCAATAGCTATTCAGCAAATGAGGTCAATGACCAGGTTTGTTTGTTATAAGCGAAGTGAAAAAAAAAAAACGTTAAAACTTAAAAGGGGGGGGTAATCAAAACATCGAAAAAAAAAAACTAACATAAGGCAAACGAACGATGTTAAATGTAAAAATCGAAAAACAAAAAAGAAATGGCTTAAATAAGCCTGTTTCGATATTAAATTCGAAAAAAATTGGTGGGTACCCGGGAGTTTTTGGGTGTGTGGTTGGTGGTGGATAAGCGAAGTAAAAAAAAAACAAAAAAAAAAAAAAAAAAAAAACAGAAAAACAGACGTTACGTAAAAAATGGCTTAAATAACACTGGTTCAATATTTAAATTTAAAAAATCGAAAAAGAAAAAAAAAAGACATCTTACACCACGATTCGAACCCAAAACGTTTAGATAACGCGCTAACCAACTGAGCTAACGCGACGTACATGAAATTTAATAAATTTTTCAACTATTTAAAGTAAATCAGGTCATGACGTCATCTGACGCATGCGTAGAACCGGTCGTTGTCATGAGAAGACTCCTTAAGCTTAAGTCTTAAATTTTAGAGATTTTCTAGAATCAAAATCATTTAATGGATTTTGATGAAAATTAGAATAAAGATTCTAGACATAAGGTTTAGTATAATTATGTATTGATTTTAATCTTTGTAGAGACATAAAAAATGATCTCAAACTGTTCTACTCAGAAAATTAATTTTGCCTGTCCTGGGACGGCTATCCTAGTGTGTGCATGTGTGATCCATTAGGTCACCTATTGAGCTCGAGTTAGAATGTTTAAATAAAAAATAAATTTTACTGTGAAATATCATTTTAAAGCTTATGTTTGTTTTAGGTTTTCTCTAGATCTATATTAATAAAATCAGAACAATTTTTCCCCTAAGGAAAAAAAAAACCCATAAATTCATTATGATCAGACTACTGGCTACCATCTTATTTGCAGTCACATTCATCTGTTATAATAAAATCTTATATTCATTCATAGGAATATCACAATCCAAACTAAGTCTTCATTACAAGAGGTAGCACAAATTTTCTCCCTAATTATTTTCTCCTCACACTCTTCCATTCGTCACCGGGAAGTTTTATTACTTCACCATCCGTATTTGGGTCTTTGATAAGAGAAAAATCCAGGTTGTCCTCAACGGTCGTACATCTAAACAATACGATATAAATGCGGGAGTGCCTCAGAACTCTTGTTCCTAATATTCATTAATGACCTCCCCGACAAAATTGCCTCCGAGATGCTGATGACACCACACTCTATAACAGGCATGACAGGGAAACAAATGAACACATATCTAAAGAAATGGCAAAAACACTAGAGGATGACCTCCAATCTGTAGTGGAATGGGGACAAAAATGGATGGTCACATTCAATGCTTCAAAGACTAAACCGGTTTCCTTCGATAATTACAAGAAACCTTCTCTGCCACCAATAGCAATGGCCAATGACTCTTTATCCGAGATTACATCTTTCAAACTGCTTGGCCTAACGTTCACAGGAAACAGGAGTTGGAACAATTACACTGAAAGCATTGCCAGGGCCGCTGCGAAGAAGGTAGGTTCTCTCTACCGTGCTAGAAAACTACTAACACCCGAAAGTATCCTGTACCTCTATAAGGCCACCATTCGCCCATGTATGGAGTATTGCTGTCACATTTGGGCTGGTGCATCTGCTACTAGTCTCTTGCTTCTAAACAAGGTTCAAAAGAGAGTCGGCAATCTGATAGGCCCTGAACTGCCATCTAAGCTTCAGCCTCTGTCCCATCAACGAAACGTTGCATCCCTCTGCCTGTTCTACAAGTATTTTAATGGTGAATGCTCTGGCGAACTGCAGACACTTGTGCCCCCACGACGTAGACACCCTCGACAAACTCAACAGGCAGCTTCACAGTAGAGATCCCTAGATGTAAAAGATCTTTCTACTCCAGTAGTTTCTTCCCCAGAACCGCTAGACTCTGGAATTCCATTCCAGATCCCTGCTTCCCCAACTGTACTGACATGCAGAAGTTCAAGTGTAACGTGAACCGATATCTTGCTGCCCAAATCCCAACATAGTGCCCCAGTAGTTGTTGCCCTTGATAGTAGCCCCCTACACCAAAGTGGCAATGTGCCTTGTTTGGGGTGAAAATGTAATAAAAAAAAAAATTTTTTTTAATTTTCTGAACAGTTAAAAACATAAGACTGCGTCAATCAAGCAGCTATACGTAGTGGGGCAGATTGCTGAAATAATCTTTCACTTGATGATACAAGCACCAAAATTGAAATTTGTCAGTTTTGCTTCTGCAGCCATCTTGAAAACTGGCAGCCATCTTGAATTTTCTGATGGCTAACGTTCTTTTCCTAAAATCTATGTTCTGACCGTCATTTGTGCCAATTTTGGTGATTGTATCACTAAGTGAAAGATTCTTAGGGAATATTGAGATAACCTGCCCCACTAACGATATCGATTTAAGGGACATGCTTTTTTTGGTTTCTTCAAAAGATCGGCTCTTAAAAATTATTCTACCATTTTTGGAGAGGCCTGCACGTCTGCATATTTAGTCTAATAAAGCTTGTTTGGTTATGAATATTTTTCTTTGGCAGCTATGGAGAACATATACATATATGCACAAGGGAATGTTTCAAAAGTAATGCCTCCTATTTTTTCCTGCTCGAATGGATCAGAGAGAATTTTAAATTGCATTGTAATGATGACTGAACTTATGCATTGATGACCTAAAAGTTTCATCTCTGTTGCAAATATTGACGGTGTGAAAATAAGAGAAGCAACCTCTGTCATGGACGTGAGTCCGAAGCAGAGATGAGTCATTGAATTCCTGACAAAAGTGCAAAGAGAATGCTGGTGACTATGTAGAAAAATAAATTTTGGAGCACAAAAGGTCGCTTGTTTTAAATGGTATCACTCCTGTCTTTATAGCTCTTCCATTTGAGTTAAAGAAATAGGAGGTTTTACTTTTTGGGCGACACTCGTGTTAAAAAAAAAAAAAAAAAAAAAAATGATCACAGTTTGAATATATAAACAAATGTTGTGCAATTTCCTGTTTGTGTTGAACTTGTTGCACAGGTCAAGAGATAAGCCACAATTTGAACAGTTAAAAAACAAAATACATTTTCAAAAAGGAAGGAAGTACCCCCTTCCCCCAAAAAATGACTCAACCATATTGAGTTACAGACAACACATTTTTAGAACTCTCAAATCTTTGAATAATACATTAGAAGACATTTTAGGACTACAGTAATACCTTTAGATACGAATGCCCTAAAATACGATTTTTTTTTTTTTTTTTTTAAATACGATACATTGTATCTTTATTTATGCATTAAGATACAATTTTTTGGTAAAACAACGACTACGAAGATGGGATAACAGTCTGCAAAAAATGAATTTACAAATTATGAAGCCTTGTCTCAAAAGGATTCCAAAAATTAAAAATAAAATAATATATAATACCATTCAGGATAGACCCGACAATGGAAAGCCAGATAAGAATACAAAATTGGATTTATAAGACCATAAAATACAACCTTGATCGCCCTTCATGGCCCGTGGCGCAGTGGATAGAGGTGTTGAGTCTCTACAGTTCTAGGTGAACATTGTTTGAACATAGTGGTGTAAATCCTATCCAAAGGAGGCCAGAGGATTAGTTGGCCAAAACGTAGTGAGACAACAACTATGGAAGGCAGTAATTATTGGGGATAAATTGCAAGATTCAGCATTTCTATCCTGTCACGGTTAACCAACTGAAGAAGGTCAGAGGAGGAATTGGCCGAAATGTGGTGAAACAACAATTATGAAGATGAGGATAACAGCTTCCAAAAAAAAATAAATAAAATAAATAAATAAAAATAATTTTTTTTTTTTAAAATGAATACACAAAAGAGAAACTACGACTTCAAATATTCAAACAATCATAAAGTTACAGTTAATTTATTGTTATAATCGTTTTATTATGGTTTCAAGCAAAAGGAAAAATGATAGTAAAGAAGAAAAATACAATTTTGGAAAAAAAATGTTAAATAAAATACAATTTCTTGCGGCAATAATTTTGGGTGTGATTATGTTAAAAAAAAAAAAAAAAATGGTTATCAAATGCTGCTAGACAAATCTATTTGTTTATTTATGACTGTGTTATTAATTTTGCACTGCTCCTCAACAGGAACAAATAAAGCTTTTTTACATGCGGTTTGGTTTTTGTGCCACCATGCATTAAATATGATTATCTAAGTGGTATCGAATTATTTGATCAAGCAGATTTGAAAATGGTGGACACTTCAAAATCTATTCTAAATACAATGAACCACTTATGAACATCACTTCAATGTCCATTCGATTTTGATAAACATCTAATAAGATTCTGCAAGGAATATCAGAGCTTGCAGTTTTTTTTTTTATTTAACTTTTTGTTTTTTTTTAGTAAAAATAACGGATTTTTTTTTTACAGATAATTTTACAAGAAAATAGCAAACAATGTTATTAGATTTAATTGTGAAACAACTTAAATGCTTATTAATCTGTGGCCGCTTTTAACAGTTTTCCATATTTTTTTTTAATCTATTTTAAAATTTTGTTTGTAATAACTTGATTTCAATTGGAATGACAAAAAAAAAACAAAACAAAAAAAAAACAGATTTTAAAGAATTCAGATCTGGATCCGATTATAAGAAAGTATAGCATAGCTGAAAATTAATAAATATAAAAAAAATGTCTAGTCTGTTGAATCAAATTATTTGAATAGTTCTTTCAAATGGATGTAACTGTGACCCGTTGGGTCATAACCACCACCACCTTTTTATTTTGAAATGATTTAACTGGAGCAGATGTATAAAGACATTCTTGTATGACTAAAAATATCAAGGGTTTGCTTCTATGTTATCATTACTCTTATATAGAAGTAGAGACTTATTTGGCCAATTACATACATGTTTGTGGTGTGTACAGGAACACATACGTAAATTAGATGGTCATACTGAAAGAAAGGTAATTCTTTTTCTAAATGCTCAGAAATTAATATATATTAGAGTAAAGAAATAATTGAGAAGTGTGTGATTTGTTCAGTTAATTATAAATTACAGCTAATTAGAATATTTAAAGCAACTTTTTTTTTCAAATATAACTCAATCCCAGAACAAAATTATATTTAAAAAAGAGCCTTAAGAAAACAAATGTTAATCAACTCACTTTTAGTATTATGATAATAGAGATGAGATCTGTGTGTGTGTGTGTGTGTGTGTGTGTGTGTGTGTGTGTGTGTCATATTAGCATTGTTACTTTGTGTAAAATCTTAGGCTCAACTAAAAATGCAACGACTTTTCAAGTTTGTGTGAACACTGATCAAATACCAATACAAGAAAAGAAGAAATTCTCAGCTTTCGAAGCTTGCGGAAATCTATATCAATTCTGCCATATTCCATTTGGCATAACAAACAATGTATCATGTTTCCAACAATCGATAGACAATCTAATAAAACCCGAGACGGTTGCCGACACTTTCACATATGTTGATAACATCAGAATATGTGGCCGTAATATGATGGAACATGATGAAAACCTTAATCGTTTCTTTGATGTTGCCAGGAAGTATGGCATAAATTTCAATGAGAACAAGAGCATTATGCAAACTGAAAGAGTCACCCCCTTAGGATATGAAGTGTCATTTGGAGTTGTAAAACCAGATCCTGAACGCTTCCGTGCTTTGATTGGTTGGTTGTTTTACGGCATATCCACCCTTTTCGGGTTATTTAATGCCGAATTCAAAGATTTTGAAGAAAAATTTGTCTTTTTCAAGTCGGTTTCTATTTAACCCATAGTTGGGACCCTAACAGGTACTACCACTCCGGGTCAGAGTGGACCTGGGAGCAATGGCAATTAAAAAACCCGCAAGCTGGGGCCTCACCACTCGATATAGTTTAAGGTCATATCCAGGATCCCGTGCTTTGAGATATCTACCTCCACCATAAGATGCTAAATCACAACAGCGAGTTGTCGGAATGTTTTCATTTTATGCTCAATGGATTCGTTTCTCAGATAAAATTTGACGGCTAGCACGAAACCAAGTTTTCCCTCGACCTGAGTGGATTTTACCAATCTCAAAGAAGAACTCACTTTCGACAATTGATTTCAACATACCCTTTACTGTAGAAACCAACGCTTCAGATGTTGCCCTGGTTGCCACTCTCAATCAGAACGACCGCCCAGTTGCTTTCTTTTCCCGATCTCTTTCAGTCAACAAGCAACATGACTTTTCGGTTGAAAAAGAAGCACATGGCATCATCTAAGCAGTGCGTAAATGGCGTCATAACCTTATTGGTTCTGACTTTAAACTCCTTACAGACCAATGCTCTGTAGCTTTCATGTATGACCTGAAACACTCAAGCAAAATAAAGAATGAGAAGATAGAACGCTGGAGAATTGAACTCTCAGCCTTACATTTGATCTAATAAACCGTCCAGGGAAAGATAATGCAGTCGCAGATACACTTTCTCTAGCAATTTGCTCCCCGACTAATTCAACAAGTCTACGAGACCTACATGTTTTAATGCGTCATCCAGCATCACACAAATGTCTCATTTTGTACGTCTGTGTAACCTCCCTTACTCCATTGAGGATGTTCGACAAACTATCAAGAACTGTTCTGTCTGCAGAATTAAAACTACAATTTTTTTTCATCCAACTAATTTTAAACTTATCAAAGCGACACAACCATTTGAACGCTTAAGTGTTGACTTTAAAGGTCCCCTGCCATTTTATAGTCGAAACAAATATCTATCAACAATTATCGATGAATATTAATGCTTCCTCTTTTGCCTTTCCTTGTCAAGATATGTCCGCATAAACAGTCATAAATTGTTTCTGTCAACTATTTTCGCTGTTTGGCATGCCTTCCTTTATTCACTCTGACAAAGGTCCATTATTCTTTATAACAGAACTAACAGATTTTTTGCATCAAAAGGGAATAGCAACGAGCGAACCCGCATGGACATGATCAGATAGAACGACTAAATGTCACGTTATGGAAAACGATATCACTGGCATTGATGTCGCAAAGATTTCTCATTGCGAATCAGTTTTGTACAATGCCTTGCATTCCATTCGTTCGTTATTGTGTTCTGCTACTAACGCTAAACCTCACAAGCGAATATTCCAGTATAATCGGAAATCAACATCTGGTATGTCTCTTCCCAGTTGGCTTTTGAATCCAGGTCTGGTCTTGAAACATCTGTCCCATCAACGAAATGTTGCATCCCTCTGCCTGTTCTACAAGTACTTTAATGGTGAATGCTCTGACGAACTGCAAACATTTGTACCTCCCCGACGGAACTACCCCCGACAAACCCGACAAGCTACTAAGTCTCATCCCTTTACAGTAGAGATCCCTAGGTGTAAGAAAGCCTTCCACTCCAATAGTTTCTTCCCCAGAACTGCAGGTCTTTGGAACTCCCTTCCAGGATTCTGCTTTCCCAACTGTACTGATATGCAGAAGTTCAAGTGTAATGTGAACAAACATCTTTCTACTCATCTCCCTTCATAATGCCCCTACTAATTAAGTCCCTGATAGTAGTCCTCTGCTTCAAAGTGGCACTGTGCCTTGTTTGGGGTGAAAATTGAATAAAAAAATAAATAAATAAAAAAAAATCAAAATATGAACCCTTTGTTGAGGAAGTTGAATTGCTAGAATACAACCTTCAATACACTCATGTTAGACTTCCAACTGGAAGGGAGGAAACAGTGTTGCTGTGTCAACTTGCCCCAAAGCCACAAAATGTAGCACTTAATACTAATGACTTATCTCACCCAGAGACTATCTTTACAACCAGATGCCTTATTTGAATCGGGTGTATCCAAAGAACCTTGTGAAAACTCACAGGCTGATACGACGCTTGATAAGAATCTATCAGAAATCATCCTTAGACAACAACGTGTCCATCCTTATCATCTAAGAAACAGAGATGCTTGAATGCTTTGTATATCATTTCATAACCCCACCCTGAACTCTTTCCACTCGGGTGAATGCGAACACTGATCAAATACCACTAGCAGTGTTACTTTGTGTAAAATCTTAGCAATTTTTCATTCTTCTATTTCAGCATGCATACCTGAGATTCTAAATGAATAAAGCTTTAACGGATAACCATTCGTTTTCCACATCATTACAATGCATGTGTACAAGAATTTCTAGATTAGATCTTGGAAATTGAATTCTATATGTACAATTTCCTCTACTCTCAAACTGTGGCTAAATCTATACACAGATTCCATGAACAAAGCTTTTTGTTTTTTTTTAACACGGGGGGGGGGCACCACTTGTCAAGGCCCAGAGGCCACTCGAGGATAAGGGTTAATGGGTATACATTAGTCATTGTGATTTTAGCGTAGTAAACACATTAGTGGGAGTTTTGTAACTTGGGTTACTTAGGGGGACGGTTCAATAAAAACTTGTTCACGTTGGACTTCAGGACAATCAGATTGTAGTCAGCTGGAAAGCAGGCAAACGGAATAGAGTTCCACATTTCCCAGATCTGCCCATATGTGGAACATTGTTTCACTGACCTGCTTCCTGATTGAATACAACATGGTAGCCTTCAAATCCAATGTAAACAAGTTCTTGTTAAGTCGTCCACATAAATAATCAAATTCTACCCAATTTACACCATTAACGATTACTATACTACCACCTTATATTCATTAACACTTATCCTCGAGTGGCCTTTGGGTCTTGATAAGTGGTGACTCAAGTATAAAAAAAAAAAAATATGTTACCTTGTAAAAGAAATGGAGTTGAGCAAATGAAAAAAAAATTAACCTGCATGGTGAGAGATGGTGACTGAAAAGCCATAGGGGTTCATCTTGTTAATGAGAATTAGGATTTAAAAAAAAAAAAAAAGAAAAAAAACGAAAAAAAATGGGTGGATGGAGAGGGGGGGAGGTCTAGAGAAATACTATGATCAAGAATTGCATCAATTAAAGAAATAGGAAAGGGAGTAATAATTATTAGTAGATCGATATCGCCCCCCCCCCCGTATCTTTCTTTTAAGCATCTTGATGCATTTTGCAATTAGTTCGGTTTTAAGGGGTTTTATTTGGTGCTTGTATCCAAGAGCACTTGTTAGAATAAAGCAGTAACCAAGCAGGATGTTAAAAAACAATATTTCCTCAGCTTATCAACCAAATAGTGGTGGATCCAAAATGAATCAAGTTGAAACTTAAGAATCAGGGTCTCAATTCAAGTGTGTTGGGCGCGGAAGGGGAGGGGGGGGTCTCTTCCCTAACACAACTTTCCTTTTTGAAAACAGTTTTTTTTTCAGTGCATTTGAAAATATGTGTATAAAAAAGGAAATTTAAAGAAAAAAAAGGCAAATTAATAAAAACGAGCAAATTAGTAGGTAATTATTTTTTTTGAGAAAATGTTTTGGCTCTTTATCTTTGAAAAAAAAAAAAAAAAAAAAAAAAATGATTTTAGATTAAAAAATGTTTTATGTGTATTAGGAAAGCGAAATGTTTTTCATATTTAATAACATTTAACAAAAAAAAAAAAAAAAATAGACTTGTACATAAAGTTGAAGTACTTAATCTTGACCAGAGAATCATAATTGAAGGATTCTGACAAGAAAAAAAAAAGGAAAATGTTATCTTAATAGTTATGAAAAGAAAGGGTTTTTTTGGAGACGCGTTCAAAATGAACGTTTCTGTTTAGAGCACAATTGAAATATACTTGATTTGCGCATTTTAAACTTTAATTCAAGTCATTATATAAAATTAATTTTATATAAACAGTAGGTTCTCTACAGTGTAATGTATACTATAATGTATTGTGGACTAAGTCACTGCGGGGAGGTATGTGAAGCTTCCTCCCGGTGCACCACAATTGGTCCCTAACTTAGGCAAACAATTTGATTGAAAAATGAGCGATTTCACAGATTTTAATGACAATAAAAATATTGGAAGTGTGGAACATTTGTTGATCCTTATTCAATCCCGGGCAACGTCGGGTAGTAATAACTAGGTGAAATATAGAACAACTGCACAACTATCAAGAAAACAAGTTCTCTCAAGCAATATGTAGTTTCACATACACAATCCTACCATTCCATATCCTTTAAATATCGCCACACAATTGTCATAAACATAAGCTTATTAGTGCAAACCTAATCAAATCACTGATTATTAGCGCTGTGACAACAGCATATTCTTTTCATTGTTTTGACTCGAGTATATACGGCATAATCATGTTGACACACCGGTTCCTGTCAGATCATCGAAGTTAAGCAAGGATGAGCCTGGTCATTACTAAAATGGGTAACCAATTTGGGAAGTCCAGGTGCTGTATGTAGGAGGACATTGACACCTCTCTGCAAAAAAAGTTGCAAAAACCTAACGTCGTTATCTCCCCTAACAGGGATATACATGCGACTGGGGACCACTGGTGAATTTCATACTCCCATGAAACTTCCTCCTTCAGAGGAAGCCGGCTAAACCCTGTATAGGGTTGGTGCTGACTGCACACACACTCTTGAGTATATATCCGTTAATATCTTATGTTTTTATGTAGACAGATGTGGTTCTCAGTTGTCTGTGTCGGATATACACCAGAGAGTCAAATGAATAAAAAGCATATTCTGTCACAGTCCTACTTGCCTAGAAAGAGTCGAATTAGTGACTCATCACAAAAAAATCTCAAGTAACCCATTATGTTTCATCTTGGAAAGTTATTGATTTTTATCAGTAATGTCTCAAATTTAAGTAAAGTCAGCTACGGAGTTTTATCCTCAGCCCCCAAAATCAGCAGAGATTAGAGCATTTCTGTAATGATCCGGTCCCTATTGATTTTGCAGTGGGAGTTTAGTTCTGTTCAGTTCTAGAGGTCCACCTCCCAGGCCTTGTTTTCTCTCTTTGAGAAGGGGTTAGTTTATTGCTAATCACCTGAAGCACCCTTATCAGGGGATGCCAACAGGGAAGTCCAGGCACTTTTTGCAAATCAAAGTTCCTCTCCTCAGGGATGCTGACTTCTCAATCCCATTTTCCGACCCTGGTGTCAGAGTTCTTGCAGCGGGAAAGAACTAAATAATTAAGACTCAAGTTAACTACAGTAGAACCCAGGGATACGGTGGCCCTAGGATATGTTCTTTTTCAGCTTACAATGTGGAATACAATGTTTTTCTGGCCCCTAATTATGGTATTCGCCCCACCTTACGGTGTTATTTATAATGTTATTTGATTATATACATGTGTATTATATACTGTACTGTATTTGGTTACTAGTTTTTAATATGTACTGTATAAAATTTTGCTTAGGTCCCGCCATACAGTCATTTCACCTTATGATCCCAACTCCGGAACGGATTAATGCCATATTCTGGATTCCACTGTAGTAGCATTTTCCAGAGCTGGTTAACTCAAGCAAAGAGAGATCATAGGAAGAGTGCTTTATAGTTTTACTAAGGATGCTGCAACTTGGTTGGTATCTCATTAGCTATTAATACTTTGGGTTGCGAGAAAAATCTAAGAAATCTATAAGTTGACACATTATGTTCCATTTCCCTATTTCTTTAACCCTTGCAATACCTAAACCTCCATCTGCATTAGAAAGGTCTCATTGCATGGTTAGTTTTAAAAGCACTCCAACCACTACTAGTCTTGTCACTTGGGCCTTGAGGTGGTTCCCAGGGCAACAATGCATTTTGGACATTGTTGAAAGATTCTTTATAATTGTAGGGTCATAATATGATCAAGAGGTTCAAAACTCTTAACCAACGCATATATCCACTAGATCATGTGCCTGGTAGGACTAACTAAACGAGATTAAAAGACATGGAACACAGATTGAGGACATTCTAACCCCCCCCACACACACACACACATGGAATAAATAAGAAGGTTTAGTTTTAAATTCTTGGAAAATTACAAGCTATGATAAAAGAATACAACTGAAACGTTGCCACAGCAAAACAAAAATCGTCTTTCAATGGCAAGGGTTTAGTACGGTGAATGATCCTTGGGCCCCGGCTCTACCAATGGATCCATGGGTGGCTTACGCTTATAGTGGAAAGCGCCTCATACTGCTGCGCCTGGTTCTCATTCACACGCCAGTGGAACATGTATAAAGTGGGCATGGCCATCACACACACCACGCTTCCCATAGCCCTATTCAACTGTTGTAAAGATGATCTACGCACATTTATAATGCATGACATCCATGACAATGTAGCCTCAATGACCGAAGCACAACTGTTGGCAGCCATCAAACGCCTGGCAGTAAAAGAGGATAGCATCCTGGTACACAGGATCAAGCTGAGCAATATGACTCAGCCCTCAGGCACTGGCATAAAAACACACTTGGCCAGCCTCCGTGGTCAGGCAGTCTTGTGCCAGTATACAGCAAGGTTGCTGGTTGTGATCACACATTCGACTATAGCGATGAGATAATCAAGGACAATCTGATTCGTGGAATCGCAGACACGGACATCATGGCGGACCTTCTCAGTGATAGCAAGATAGACCCAACACTTGATGAGACTGTCAACTTTATTGCTCAGAAGGAGCAGGGAAAGGCAACTCAGTCAGCGGTTGGCACCCAGGCTGGGGCTATAGGGCACTCCACTAAGCCCACACTCAAGAAATCCCCTGGCAGACCACCCTGCTGGGCATGATGTGGACCAGTGCATGGAGCAAAAAATGATAGAGACACTAGGTCACAGCTATGCCCAGCCTGGACATTCACCTGCACCAAATATTCTGTCAGGGGGCACTACAGTTCCGCTTGTAGCAAGTGCACCTCATGTGGTGCGTGGGGACATCGTGATAAGTCCTCACGTTTTTGTCGTAGCCAGCAGCCCACCAACCGCTCATCCAAGCTCCCTCCAGGCAGGACATCTGGGGTACATCATCTGTCAGATGACCCAGAGGACATATATACAAAGTCTGTTTTCGATCAGTTGTGCGGGACCGAGGACTGTCGCACATCCACAATTTTTAATGGATGCAATCCTCCCTTTGTACATCACATATTTGATGGTGAGTGGGTGGCACGTGCTTCAGAGCCCCACCCTATGATGACTTTCACATTAACCCCATGCCCTGATGACCACACCATTCTAGGCCACCCCATCACTAAGGGTGAGAGACTCCTCCCTACATCCATCTGCATGATCGCAAACTCAGGTTGTCAAAGCTGTATTATGCCCATTCAACATGCATATGATATGGGCTTTTCAGACTCCAATATCATACCCGTGCGGCTCACCATGAGAGGGGCTATAAGAGAAGATTTAGGTGTCCTGGGTGGTATAGTGGTCAAAATCTCTACCACTGACATGTCAGGATCGGACAGATGCACCAAGCAGCTCACATACCTCTCAAGCAAAATTGACAGGGTTTTTATGTGCAGGGAAACTCTTGCGGCCTTGGGTGCCCTTCCAGCTAATTTTCCTTCAATCCCATCCTGGCAGCCACACGCTGCTGTGGCTGGAGTAGATGACGAACCCACATGTTCATGCCCAATGCGGCCAGAAGAGCCCCCACCGTTGCCTACCGACCTTCCTCCAGGGCTGGATGACAGACCTGAGAGTGTGCCAGCCCTCAAACAATGGGTGCTGGACTACTACGGTTCATCCACATTCAACACTTGTGAGCATTGTCCTATGCGTATGATGCCGGAGGAGCCATTGTGACTATGTTAACCCAGAGGCCCGCCCCCATGCTGTGCACAAGCCTGTGATTGTGCCTCTTCATTGGCAAGAACAGGTGCTTCATGATTTGGAAAGAGGCGTGCGGCTGGGTGTGCTTGAGAATGTTGGCCCAAACACTCCTGTGACATGGTGCTCACGAATGGTGGTGGCAGCCAATGCGGATAGGTCCCCTCGATGCACAATGGACCTGCAGCACTTAAATCGACATTCCGTTAGGCAAAAACACCATGTTCAGAGCCTTTTTCCATCTTGCCGAGCAGATCCCACAACATACCCTAAAAACTGTGACAATCCATCCAGATGATCGTCATCTGACCACTTTCATAACACCTTGGGGACGTTACAGATACAGAGTCGCCCCTCAAGGATTCTTGGCTAGCGGTGATGGATGCAATCAGCAATTTGATGCCATCATTGCTGACTTCCCAGACAAGGTGAGGATTGTGGATGACACGCTAAAATGGGCGATCTCCATAAGAGAGTCCTTCTTCCAACTGTGTAGATGGTGTGACCTTCTGCACCGCAACGGGGTCACCTTGAACCCAAGAAGCTTCAGTTCGCTCAGGAGACAGTGGACTGGGGTGGGCTCACGATTACACCCACCAACATCTGCCCATCCTCCAAGTTCATAGATTCTGTCTGGAGTTTCCCTACGCCAACGGACATCTCAAGCGCAAGGGCATGGTTTGGCTTGGTGAATCAGGGAGCATATGCCTTTTCCATGGCCAGCCAGATGAAACCCTTTCGTCACCTACTCAAGCCCTTCAACAGATTTATCTGGACTGAACAGCTCGACTCGGCATTCAAACAGTCTAAGGAAGCCATTATCAATGAAATGAAAGATGGAGTACGCCTTTTCGATCTTGCCCGTCCAACCTGCCTCTCTACGGACTGGTCTGTGAATGGTATTGGCTTCTTGTTGAAGCAGAAGTACTGTGAGTGCCCGGTCAAGCTGCCTACTTTCTGCCCGCATGGATGGAAGCTGTGCCTCGTCGGTAGTCACTTCACGTCCCCGGCAGAGAGTAGGTATGCTCCAATCGAAGGGGAAGCACTCGCAGTTGTGTACGCATTGCATCAGACTCGTTACTACATCCTTGGGTGTGAGGACCTTATTGTGACGACATTGATAAGAGTCTTAAACGACCAACCTCTCATCGACATTGCAAACCACCGCTTGCTAAACCTAAAGGAGAAGACCCTGCCATACCGGTTCACACTCATTCACATCCCAGATCATAAGAACAAGGGAGCCGATGCAGCATCCTGTTACCCGACTTCAGCAGCAAAACAGCTGCAACTACCAAGTGAGCCACCAGCGGTCACCCCAGATTGTCTCCCGGCTGACATTGAGGAACTGGCTGATGAGGCGAGCATGTCATCCAGCGCTTGTGCTGCTCTGAACTCGGTCACTGATGTAGTTACATGGGATATGGTTCGTGAAGCAACATTCTCTGATTCTACGTTACAACAGCTCATGAACGCAATTCAGGAAGGCTTCCCAGACAATTCCCGGGATTTGACCCTGGAACTGCGCCCATATTTTAGATACAGTGACAGCCTATACAGTGTTGATGGTGTCATATTGATGGGAGAGCGGATTGTTATACCTGCATCACTGCGTCAGAACATCCTGAATGCCCTTCATGCTGCCCATCAAGGAATAGGCGCCATGACGGCCCGTGCTGCTGACTCTGTATTTTGGCCCAGTATATCCACAGACATTGGACTGGTCCGCGACAGATGTGGTCATTGTAATTTGGTAGCTAAATCCAACCCTCTGCAGCCGCCTGCTGATATAATTCCCCCAGATTATCCCTTCCAGCGCATCGCCTGCGACTACTTCCACTACCTCAACATGGACTACGTGGTTGTGGTGGACAGATATTCCAACTGGTCGATTGCTTATAAGTCACAATCCGGAGCAGCGGGGCTCATCAAACGTCAGCGGGAAATATTCGTCACTTTTGGTATCCCAGAAGAAATCATATCTGAGGGGGGCCCCCAATTTACGGCTGGCAAGACACAGGCTTTCTTAGCTGCATGGGGGGTGAACCACAGGGTTTCCAGTGTTGCCAACCCCCATGCAAACAATAGGGCGGAAATTGCAGTGAAAACCGTCAAGCGCATGTTAATGAACAACACTGGGCCTGGTGGTTCTCTGGACACTGACAGATTCCAGAGAGCCATGATTACATACAGGAATTCCATCGACCCTGAGACCAAAGCCTCACCTGCACTGGTACTCTTTGGCCGACCAATCAGAGATGCTATCCCAATCCCACTTGGGAGGTATTGTCCACACAACACATGGCAAGAAACCATGTCATTCCGTGAAAGGGCCCTAGCTCGCAGGCCCTCCAGAGAACATGAAAAGTGGGATGCTCACACCAGACTCCTACCACCGCTACATGTTGGGGACCATGTGTACCTACAGAATCTTGTAGGCAACCACCCAAAAACGCTGGGAGCGAACAGGAGTTGTTGTGGAAGTACGGCAGTTCCACCAGTATGTGGTCCGGGTGATGGATCCGGTCGCGTGACCCTACGCAATAGACAGCATCTACGAAAATTCATACCATTTCTGCAGAGGCAGACATCTCTATGGGTACAGCCCCATAATGCCCCTGCCCAAGGTCAGGGCCTGCCCATCAAGTCTTTGGAACCTCGACCAATTGTCACCACATCTCCATCACCTTCCGATCAGCACCCTGACACCACAGGCCCATCTTCGGCGCCTCCACCCCCAACACCCATGGAACCCATGCAACAGCCATCAGACACAGCCAGCATCCCACAACCCATCTGAGCATGACAGCATCCCTCTACCCTGTGCTGGCGTGGGACCAGCTCCGGTTCTTACTCCCCACGGAACGCCTCCCATGCCTGAGAAGAAGCTGCCTCATGCCCTGGCACATCTACTGCCATATAACGCGGCGGGACGCAGTGAAATGGAACATTCCACACGGTGAAAGCCGCGTTGTGACAAGTGATTGTGATATGGTTAGACTCGGACCAGCCAGAATAATGCTGTGAGTGTGAGGGCAGTCTACCCCAATGACCACTCTAGTCCGATGTTGTGTGTTAACCACAGACTTGGTTAGTGTTCAGTTGGAGACTTTTGTTGTATTTATTCAATTAAGTTTTGTGGTTACCCCAAAAACTTGTGGGGGGAAGGGAGATAGATAGATACGCACTAGATATGTCTAGTAGTGCTGCACTTCTAACACTGTATTTGTTCTGTTTGTGTTTCAGATGCAAAGATCATCCTTTGATGTGTTATGAATGAAGGAAGATACCTATCTAGTGTTTCACAGCCATCATTCTCTTAATACAAAACCAAACATTGTTTGTTTGCTTCACCAGCTCTTCTAATTTAAACAAAATCTGGTTGTCTAATATATTTTTGTTACCAGCCAGGGATTTTTCCCCCCTTGATAATAAAGTCAGTAGAGTCTAGACCATCATCACCAAGTCTCTCGGTGGTGATGGTCTAGACTATTTTTGAAATGGCTTTTCCCTGTTGACTAATTCTCTACAGTTCTAGGAGGTCTGTAGAGAAAATTGTGGCTTACCATTAAAGTGTCTTTGCATATGTGCATCATGTGGAGTCAAGTTGTCGAGGGGGGAGGTGAGAATCCACACAGCTTTTATAACTGGGAGGTCACACAAAGTAACAAAAAGTCTTGCGGCTAATGTGCAAAATTTCGCTGGTCAGCTACATAAGCGGAGGTCGCAGAGAGAACAGGGACCAGGATCTTTGGAGACTGTTGTTGGGTGCGACTGAACGTCTTGCGCCTGTTTTTTTTTTTATTACTTTATTTTTCCTTTTCCTTCCTTTTTTGTTACAAGGTCCACCTTCCTTTAAGAAAGGGTTAGTTTAATATTAACCGCTTGATTGAGGCATCCCAGGCATTTTTTGCAGACGAGTGCTCTCCCTCTAGGACATTTGTTCTTCAATCCCGCTTTCCTACCATGGGATGGGGATAAATAACTCATCAGCTTCTTAAACACGTATTCAGCAACGAGTGAACAGAAAATCGTTTCAGATCAACTATAGATTGTCAATTCCTGCTCCCAGTAATTACCATAGTTCAAATATCAGCTTGTTTCTGATTCCTTGTACCAAGACTGCATTCATTTTTTTATCCAAATTTTTTTTTTGTCTGGCAACAGGACGTTTGTTGCAGTTTGATTAGTTCTACTGATGATCTGTTCTGTTTATAACTTTATCTTAACCCGTGCCCTTTAACCGTCTTTGTTCTTGACCAGTTTCTTGTGATCAATTCATTCTCATCACTGTCCTGTTAAGAAAAAGTTTCTTTTCGTCTACTAAGCTGGAGTGTCAACAACTAACCAGACACTCAAGACCAACATTCCTGCAATCTCAACAAAACCGATACACTTATAAATGTGCTGGTGTTCAAATAAACTATTTTTATAAATTTCTATGTTTTTTTATCCTTTACCAATTGCCATTGTTTCTACTAATAGTTCTAAAACCAATAGCCATACAGTTTGTCGCCTGCAATGTTTCTATGAGCAAACGGCTTTTTCATTTTGGAACTCCTGCCAAGAAAAATATCAGGAAGAGCCCTCTTCCACAACAACAATCTTGTATCAAAATGGGTAGGGGGTGTAACATTAAAATGACACAGAAAATTTGTTTGGATTTGAACAAAAAAAAAAAAAAAAAAAAAAAAAAAAGGAGATGGTCGAGAGTGATAAGTTCTTGTTTCTGGCAAAGAAACTAAGACTGTTTGATCAAAGAAATGTTTCCACTTCAAGAAAAGAATTAAAGGATTCTTTTATTTTTAATCTGGAAAAAAAAGGAACAGGTGTTCAGTTTGGGTAAAAAAAAAAAATTTAAAAAAAAAAAAAGCATAATTTGAACAACACGCAATTCAATTCATAAGCGCTTCCTAGAATGTTACCTCCTTGTTGTCTCATGAAGTCATTGAAATTTGCAGACTTTGACAACAGCATTAAATCATAAAAAAAAAAAAAAAAATGCATTGAACAAAAACATTTGTTTTCACCATTTATTGTTTACATAATCAACATATGTGCGCTCAACTATACGCATTTCTAGCTAATAAATTAACAGAGAAATGTTACCTTTAGTAATTTGAACTGAATCGAAGTGGGGGAGGGGAGGGGACGTTGTAAGTTGTACACCTGAAAGTTTATAAAACATTTTCTTTCTTTACATAATTTTTTTTATAAAAATTCTGTGACTAGCTGTACATATTTGGTGTTGCCCAAGAGTTTTTACTTTCATTTTTGTTCCATTTGTTTTTTTTATAGAATCTTTAGGAAGTTTGTTTTAATAATGTATGCTGTTTTCAAATCAGACTCCAATCAATACTAAATATTAGAAAAGTTTAAAATAAATAGTCAGAGTGCCATAATTTTGAGGAATCCAAAGAAACTCACGGTAAATTTTTATGACGTGTCCCAGCGTATTATAAACACCCCAACCTACCCATGTTAAGAACGGCTTTCGTTATAAACACTCCCCACAACCTCGAAAGCCGTTCTTAACATGGAGAGGTTGTGGGGGTGTTTATTCCGAAAGCCGTTCTTGATATGGGACACGTCTTAAAAAATACCAAACTAACCTTATATTTTCTGCTCAGTAATGCTAGTCATATAGGTGTACTTCGGGCGAATCCTGAAGGAGTCACTTTGGGTAAATTTTTGGAATTCTAGAAAATCACACGCACACACAAATTCGGTTAATATTTTGATTAATTTTTATTTTTAACTTAATTCACAACTTATAATTTCACTTTCTAATTAATAACTGACAACGTCGATAGTAACACCATTTTAACCCTCCCCCCCCCTCTTTTAAAGAACTAGCTGAGGGGGTAGATAAAAAGGGGGCACCTAACAATTAGTAGTAATATTAACCTTTCTTAAAAAGGGACTAATGTATCATTATTACATTAAATGAGGTGGTTGTTTTAATGTTTGTGTTAAAAAAAAAAAAAGGGTAAGAGTAGAGTAACCGTTTAACCCTTTGGAAATGGCGATCCGAGTTAAAAAGTAGGATTTCACACACGTTTTAAACGATTTATCACATAAAAAAAAAAAAAAAAAGAGAGAGAAATTAGAATGGGTGAGGGAAGAGGAGAATTCTTCAACACCCACTGACCCGGAAAAGAAAAAAAAAAAACTTTGAATGAATAATATACCTATAAATAAACATACAGATAATATTAAAAATAGCAAAGCTTATCTTCAAGAGGGGTGGGGTGGGGTGGGGGAGATCTTTAGAAACAGTGTACACTGTCTACAGTACAGAGAAGTGCTTGTTTTTTTTGGGGGGGGCGAGGGGGGGTTAACTTAAATGTCCCTATTTGCTTTCTTCCCCACAAGCACAATGTTAGACACAAGATTAGTTGAATGTGAGAGATCCCTCCCCTAAAAGGGGTGTGGAGACCCTAGGCGCCTATGATTGGATTCATTAGCATTCCCAAAAGAGAGTGTCCCAGGCGATAGTCAATAAACAAGTCAGGTAGGATGGGGAGGGTATATCCTGGGAGAATGGCTTCATGAAGCCGACTAGAACAGATACTACACTTAGATTCGACCAGAACGCTCCAGAAATCTGTTGAAGATTTAGACAAAGTTCCATGCTAAATTCATTTTGAAATTGAAATTTAAAACCTACGTGTTTTTTTTTTTGGGAGGGGGGGGGGTGATATTCAAAGGTATTGTCATAAAGCAGTCTCATGGGATTAGAGTTTAGTGTTAGATATCAGGAATAGGGTGCAAATCGTTAAGAAATTCAAACAATGGGTTAGATTTTTGTTTTTTTTCACTGCTCATTAGGTTATATTGGTTGTCAAATTTGATCAACTAGTTTTGTCTGACTTTCCAAGCTGTGACAGGGAAAATTAATCCGCCATATTACTTTATTTTTGCGGATTTCTTTTTAATAAACACTAATTTTATTATTTGCTTCTAACAAAACAAAATATACCCTCAGACTTAGCGGTGGTAGTAGGGTTAACCTACTACCATCACTAAGTCTGAGTGGCAGTACTAAATTTTAATAAACATTCTTTCATTTCACTATTTGTTGGTTAATAGTTGCAATATATGACCATATCACGTTGAAAACACTGAAGTTAAGCAATATAGAGCCTTATCAGTACTTAGATGGGTGACCACTTGGGAATACCAAGTGCTGTAAATATATCTTTTATACAGCCTGTATAATACAAGCAACTGTGAATCGTTTGTGAATTTAATATTCCATTGAAACCTCCTTTGGAGGAAGCTGGTTTAACGCACCTAGGGTGAATGTTGTACCATAAATCAAAAAAATATAAAAAATTAATATATATAATTAATTTGTACTCTCACCTCTTAGAAAATTAAACCACCATCCATTTTGGGAGCTAACTATTACAATATAACCACAATGCAAAATATATTTACCCTGACATATATTAGGTGGGTTTCTAACAGTATTTTGTATAATTTTTCAGTTTTAACTAATTTTCCCAAACTTCACGTATTTAACAGTCAGCTCTCCACCATGTCTTTTTTTACATATACCGATAAACACTGCATGATTTTCGAACCGATTAAACGTTTTAAAGTGAGTAAAACTATATTTCTTGTATTCTAAAATGTCCGCTATGTATTCATACATCTTGTGAACCGTCACGTGACTACGTGCATGTGTGAGCGTACATTTAAGAAATCACTACTGCGTGCTCACGCCTATCGTCAACGAAAGCAGTGAAATGGTACAAAATAGGCCCAGAGGTTAATACCATGCAAACGGTAAATTTGCGATGGGTTTAAATGCCAGATTCGTTTTCAGCAGCCTCGATAATCCCTAAAAATACAAACTAGAATGGTCAGCATTGTGTTCCAGTTAAAATAAACATTTACCAAATATGCAAAAACTATTCAAATATAACTACCTGAATTGCAAATTTTTTTTATTTTTTATTACGAGTAGAAAATTTCGTAAACACCTACACGACAGCGCCATGGCCGATTGCAAAATATTTCAAAGTATGGAAGCGTAGATGTGTCTAAATGTATATTTAAGTATTTCCATGAATGTAAAAATTTTAATGTAACCAAACAGGCAATAATTAATTGAATTAAATTATAATGCCAAATGCCATTAATTGCACTTAAGGGAACAGCAAGGATACTAAAAAGAGCTCTCGGTTGGTTTCAATAAAAAAGCGGGGCAATGTTGGCAGCTGGTTTGGCTGCCCCATACCCGGCATTACAATCTTCAAAGGAAGAAAAATAAAAAAAAAAATAAGTATAAAACATCTTCAGTGTTATTTTTAGTGATTATATATATATATATATATATATATATATATATATATATATATACACACCTCTTTTTTGGTATCTATTCTGCAAAGCATTCTCTATTTAAATGGTACATTATCAAAATTGGTCTTTCTAAAAGAAAATTTTTAATTTATTTTTAAAGATTTAAGTGTTTTTCGTGAAAATAACGAAAAAACATTTATACTAACGAATTTCATACTTCAAAACACAAAAGATAAGAAATCAAACACATTCAAAATTCAAATTTGCAATCTCAGAATTTGAAGAGGAGCTGTTTTTGTTTGTTTTTTTATAATTTTTTCACCACCCCCCTTTCATGTAGGAAGTATATGTTTAGTTCTGTCTATATTTTAAGAGTAGGAACCACAAATGGAGAAGGGGTTATGAAAAAAAAAAAAAAAAATCATGAAAAAAAATGATACCTTTACAAAAGTTCATTCTTCATTTAATAATCTGTGGAAATTTCATATTGATTGGATAATTATCTGATTTTTGGTAGATTTTTAAAGAAAAACTGTCTAAACACATCTTATATCCCACTTCCACATTTTGTCCGTCGGTAATTTAAGGAAAATTATGACAGAATTAAAAAGAATCTGGTCCAATTTGCACGAGCATTGATTCTGCGGAATACAGATCATTTTTTTTTTTTTTTTGTTTTTTTTTTAGATAAGATTTTCAAGTTAAATGCAATTTCTTATCATTTTGTTGGGTGAAAAATAGTTATAAAACGCCATCACCTACCCATGGTCAGAATGGGTTTCTAAATAAGTTTATTATTTCAGCACGGTCCGTATTCTGTGTAAATCACGGGGTATTTTTAGGGTTTATCTGGGGAAATATTTAGAATTTGATCTATTGATATATTCATTAAGGATCCTGTGGGATCGTTTTTAAACTGGCATAAAATTGATTGAAACACGAGATATAAGAGATATTATTTTGTCTGGGTGTCCGGCTAAAACTCTGAAATTGCCAACGATACACAAAAACTTTACATATATTCTCATTTCTTTTTTCAATATTTTTATTTTGTTTAAGCTGGGAAAGGAGCATCCTAACGGACACCAGGCATTCATCTGCTATCATATATTTCAACTGAAATCTTTTAAAGATTTTTAATCATCCCTTTAAGTGCAATTGTTTGAACGTCTCTTGCACTTGGTTCACCGGCTATATTTTCCAGGTAGTTCTTAAAATTCTTTTTCATGAGTCGTTCCTATAATCAATGGAATGATAGAGATCATCCTACGATTGCAGTTTCTTTTCATGTCTTACATTTATTACCTCGAACATATCAAAGCAAAAACAAAAAATATTCATTAACTTGGGGTCGAATTAGTGTGGAGGAGAGACAACCCAAAGAACCGCTGTTATGAAGTGTCATCTTCCTTTCTTTTACGCAACAAGAACGACCCGTTTCTTGACTGGGTTGTGACTTGCAATGAAGTGTTTTTTTATGACAACAGGCGACGCTCAGTTCAGTGGTTGGATGCCAACGAAGCTCCACGACACTTCCTGAAGCCAGAGTTGCACCAAAAGAAGGTCATGTTGACTGTTTGATGGTCTGCGATCGGTCTCATCCATTAGTTTTTTGAATGCAGACAAAACATTACAGCAGTGAAATACTTTCAATAAATGGATGAAATGCATCAGAAACTTCAACAACAACACCCAGCATTAGTCAACAAAAATGGCCCAACCCTCCATGACAATGCCTGACCACACATTGCTAAACTGATCCTGCAGAAGGTGAATGAATTGGGCTACAAAACTGCCTCATCCCCCATACTCTCCAGACCTCTCACCTACTGGCTACCACTTTTTTAAGCATCTTGACAACTTTCTGCATGAGAAATGCTCCAAAAACGTCTTCAGATCACCACGGGAACGCAAGATTTTTACATTACTGCCATAAATACACTTGATTTGCACTGGCAAGTGTGTTGATTCTGATTGTTCTTATTTCGATCAATTTATGTACATGCAAAATGATTAGATACATTTAATACTGTTAAATAAACAGTATTAAATATATCTTTGCAAAATCATCCCACGAAGCAGCGACTTTATGACAGCCTACCTGCCATAGCTAATACCATCAGTAGTAAAAAAAAAGTATTAATGAATTCGATATAGCTTGAAAAAAAATTAATTACTCGAATTACCGATATTATTATTGAATTAAACATTGTTTATTTAATATTTTCACACAAAAAATTATAACTGAAAAAAATATTTCTATTTTTTTTTTTTTTTTTTTAAGATTAAATGCTTTGCATGATTTTTATATGTAAGATTTTAATATTTTCCATGCTTGAATGAACGTGAAACTTTGTGTAACAATTTTATTTGAAAAAAAAATTTTTTTAATTTAAAAGCAGGAAGACAGAAAAATAATTAAATTAAAAAAATAGTAAAAATTATACAAACGTTCACGATAGGAATGTACAGATACACGGCTGGGGAAAACAAGAAAACCAGCACCCTCTACCTCCCTCTAACCACCTGAAGTTCTTTTCTGACAACCTTTTGACTTTCTGGCATTTTGGACTTCTGTAGAATCCACATTTAGATGAATTTGTTTGTTTTTGGCTTGTGCGAAGCTAAAATTTTTCGCTTTTGGGACTAATTAAGCTATTTTTTTTTTGTACAATATATATTTGATACCGGTGTTGATCGAACAAGTTCCTTTTAGTGATTACGCATTTCGAAGATATTTGTACAACTAAATAGCAGATATGCCGTTTTACAAATGTATTGTATATAATTAATTTTTTTTTTTTTAAATAAATATCTTCGTAAAAAAGAGTATTAAAAATATTTGACATAAAAAAACTAAAATCGATAAAAAAGGTTACCTGTACAATGCACATAACCCTTATATTTTGTTATTTTTCCACTTTTTAAGCTACCGAAAAAAGTAAATATTTAATGACTTTTAGAGAATGATCAGTTTCAAATGAAGTTTTCTGATAAATCTATCCCCTATATTTTGGAACCACTCGACAGATACACACAGATTTATTGAAAAGTCGGTTTAATTGTTTGTCATTGTTCGAGGACAATTTTACTAATTGTGGTTAATTCCTATTTCAGTCACCTAAATTATTTAGAGTGAAATGAGTTTTGGAATTTATATCCAAACATAATTATTTTTACTTCAAAAATAGCATTAATACACTAAGTTAGAACAAGTTTCATCATGAAACCAACGCAAACATCTACATCTACTTACATTGTATTAGAAACTGAGCGACCCCTAAAAATCTTTATTGAATTTTTGGCATTTTTTAAAATTTTTGGCAGAATCTAGTAAATGAGTGTCTAATCATTGATAATCTTCTGAAAATATTGCAAAAACCAAAAAGAACCTCATCGTACCATATGGGCAATTATTCGGTTTTGTGTTTCTGTCGAGTGTTTTCAATAAAGGGGGGGGGGGTCGATTTACTAGAACTTTGTATTAGAAATTGAGCACCCCTTAAAAATCTTTAAAATATTGATTTTTTGCAATTTCGTTTAATTTGTTAGTTTGCAATCGCTAATAATCCGCTCAAAAATTGAAAAAGAAAACGACGCAATTAGAAAACATGGTACTCTTGCAGAATTTGACCTGGATCCTCATCGGCTAGACCGGCATTCATCAGCTTAAGCTGAGCATTATTCAAATGTTAAAATGCTAAATCAGCATTTTTATTTTTGCTTTTTGTATAAAAAATGTAATTTTTAATTTTTTGGGTGATGGGGGTATTTTTTTTTGTTTATTTTGAAACATCTGTTAACAAAAAATATTTTGTAAATTTTCTTGAAAAAAACTTTTCTGTATTTTCACTTAATTTACAATTTTCATAAAGCATTCATCTTAATAAAAAAAAAATTTTAAAAAAATTTGTTTAGAAAAAACAAAAATGTTCACTGCCAGTTTTCTTAAAAAGAAGAAAAAAAAAAGTTTTCTTCAAAAAAAAAAAATGTTCTTTCATCTAATAATTTATGGTATATATAAAAAAAAAAAACAATTCATCTTTTCTTGGAAAAAAAAACTTGTTGATAAAAAAAATTGAAAAAAAAATAAATAAACACTGCAAAATGTAACTTTTCTGGAGAAAAAAAAAATTCAATAAATTTACAATAGGTTTTTGTTATTTTTTTTTTATTTATTGTATTTCTAATTTTTTTCCGGTTTGTTTATTTTGAAATTTGTCTTCGTCTGTTACTTTGCTCGGCTTAATCCGGTGACTGCCGGTCGAGCCCGAACAATAATTGACGAAAAATCCCGAGGATCCAGGTCAAATTCTGCAAGAGCACTAAAAAATATATGGGGGATGTTCATTATACAGGTCGGTCGATAAAAAGGGTGCTTCTTCATTATTGTAGCGAAATCCGATAGCCGAAAAGTTGAATAAAAAAAAAATAAATAAAAGATAACTACTTACATTGTCAATTTCAACAATATGCAACGTTATCTATCTAATTGTCATGTCACAATTAGTTAAGTCTTCCATGATTCAACGAAAAAATGATTTCGGCTAGGTTTGTTTTGTCACATGACATGACGTAGGTGTGTCAGAAACTTTGTGAAAAATATTGAATAATTCGACTCCTTGTCTTTCCAAGCTTATAACTATCGAAAAATGTAATTCAAACCCTACTTTTTTTTTTATCAATTAAAAGGAGCTAGGACCAAGGTTTTAATTAAAAAAAAAAAAAGGTTTTAAACTTCGGACTTTACATGTAAATTTCTAAAAAACTATTCTTTTTTTTGTTTTAAATTTGAATATATATTATTTATTGATCTTTTATCTTCAATTTGTGATATATAAAACTTTGGTGAGTAAATTAATTATTTACTTTTTAATAGACATTTCAAAATGGGGGGGGCGAATTAATTCGGCCCCCTGTCTTTCCAAGCTTATAACTACTCGAAAAATGTAATTCAAACCCTAATTTTTTTCAATTAAAAAGGAGCAAGGACCAAGTTTTTATTTTAAAAAAAAATAAAAATACAAACAACATGGTTTTTAAAAAAAAAAAAAAAAAGGTTTTAAACTTCGCACTTTACAGGGAAATTTCCAAAAAACTTTCTTTTTGTTTTAAATTTGAATATATTATTTATTGATCTTTTATTTTCAATTTGTGATATATAAAACTTTGGCACATAAATTATTAAAATTTTATTAGACATTACTGTTTTTTAAAAAATAAAAAAATATTTCTATTATTTTTTAAACAACTTTAATAGTTTATTTTGGAAGTATATTCCATAAAGAAAATAAACAACCCACTTTAAACGAGAAATTACGAGTTTTGTTATATTTTATTTGCAGTTTCGTGTTAGGGGTGTCAAAAATTCCTACAAAAATTCTGAAACACGAGAAATAGCTAAAATTTCTAATTTCTTTGAAAACTAAACTATTTTCTTTAATAATTTCTACCTTATTGTTTTCCATAATTTTTGATATTTTCATTACTGCGACATGGCAATTCATTAGATACTATTGGTTTCATTTGAAAATTAATATTTCGATTCCCGAAAATATCCTCTGATCTCGAGCGCGTGGTTCAGTGGGGGAAGATGTGGCTGGTTACCTTTAATGCATCCAAAACCAAACTCCTATCCTTACATCATCAATGCTCTGATCCCCATCTGGCATCAATTGTGATGGCTGGCTCTCGTCTGGGTGAAGCCCTGTGTTTTGACAAGCTTCTGGATTTGACCTTTACTCCTGATCTGAAATGGAACATGTACATCAAGTCTGTTGCCAAGGTCGCTGGAAAGATGGTGGAATCCTTTTACCGCTCCAGAAGATATCTCACTACTGATGCAATTCTCTATCTATAGAAAAGCCAAGTATGTCCAAGGATTGAATACTGTTGCCATATCTGGGCAGGAGCTGCTAAAAACAGCCTAACCTGCCTTGACAGAGTACAAAATAGACTTTGTGGCTTAGTGGGGGATGCCCTTTTCTCTACTCTGCAACCTCTCTCCCACAGAAGAGACGTTGCGAGCCTATCCGGGTTTTATCGTTATTTCCATGGCAGGTGCTCGTCTGAACTCCAATCTCTGGTTCCTCCTCGTCAATCTTTCACGAAAAACACCCGTCTAGCTAAATCCACTGTGAAAAATTTCCCCCACTCTATATCTGTGCCTAAATCAAAACGTGGATTCCATGAACAAAGCTTCTTTCTTAGAACTGCATGCCTGTGGAACTCTGTTCCGTCTGCCTGCTTCCCTCCAAACTACAACTTGGATGTCTTCAAGTCCAATGTTAACAAATTCCTAATGAACCGCCCTCTTAATTAAACACTTCATCAAATCTCCACACTAACGTAATGTACTTGCAATAACCCTTATCCCTGAGTCGCTTCCGGGCCTTGATAAGTGGTGATCACTGTGTAAAAAAAAATAAAAATAAATAAAAATATCCGTAAACATTTTAGTACTTTGTTATTGTAACAAAGAAGCACTAAAATGTTTACGAATATTTTCATTAATTATATTTGAAAGCAATATTTTTTCTCCAATAACTGAAAAAAAAAAAAAAAAAAGCATATTTAGTTGAATAAAAAAATATGTTTGCCAAACTACTTCCTCTTTAAAACTTATCCTACCACATTTTTATATTCTTTTCTTCTTTCTTTCTTCTGAATTATCATCGGTCTCCCACTTTGTTGGTTTATTCTTTAATTTCAATTTTTCCATCAATTTATTATTGATAAAACACTATACTTTCATACAAAAAAAAACATCGGCTAAATTTTTCAATTTATGAGACTTTCCAGTGCATGCTCACATACATGTCCATAGTAAAATTAAACCCTCATGTTTTCCCCTTTGTCCACTTCAGAAAAAAAAAAAAAAAAACGTGCAGCAAATGTGCATTGAAGGATTTAAACGGATATACCATTTAAATTTAAGATATTGTACTTCACAATTTGCTTGGCGTTTGCAATAACCATTAACAAGGCTTAGAGACAATTTTACATTTGTGTGACTTACATCTACACCCTGATTGATTCTCACATGGACAAGTATATGTTGCATTAGGTGTCCGAATTTGGGGGGAATTTTTGACACCCCTAACACAAAACTGCGAATTAAATATAAAACCTCATAATTTCTCTTTTAAAAATGGGTTGTTTAAAAAATAGAAATATTTATTTAAAAAAAAAAAAACATGCAGCCATGATTTTTTACATAATGAAATCAATTGAATTTTACGAATGAATATTTTTCAATTTTTAAACTTTAAAAATCTATCAAAATTCTTTTAATGGTTCAATTTTTACGATATTTTCAAGTTCAATGTGAAATTTTATGCTCTTTCCAATAAACTGAATATAATATTCTAGACAAGCGATTTTTTTTAATTCACCCACCCCATTTTGAAATGTCTATTCAAATGAAAATAATTTTCTCACCTCAAATTTATATATCACAAATTGAAGATAAAAATCAATAAATAAAATAAGTTAATTTAAAACAAAAAAAATGAAGTTATTTGCAAATTTACCTGTAAAGTCCAAAGTTTAAAACCTTTTTTCTTTTTTTTAAACCATGTTGAATTTTTTTATTTGTCTTAAGTGAAACCTTATAATCTTGTTATATTGTCCAGAAAATTTTGTAGAATTACGACAATTTTTTCTATTTCATTCAATGTTTTTTTGTTTAGATATTAAAAATCTATATATATATATATATATATATATATATACACTAAATCAAAAACTTGTGTATTTCATTTTCAGGTACAGCTAGTAATATATATATATATATATATATATATATATAGCGTTTTATTCTTTTGAGTATTCGTCAGGCTTATGCACAAGCCTGATGAATTCTCGCGAGGATGAAACACAGAATATTCTGCGTAGCTTAATTGCTATATATATTTTCATAACTTACTACCCAACTTTGCCTATGTATTGAGCACTGTGCAAGTAAATACTGAAATTTTATGCATAAAATTATAAATTCGTATATTAATTTATGTGATTACATGAAATAGTCGTATGTGTGCTTATTTAGAATTAAACTCATATTCAAAACAAAATTTTTAAAAAATATATTTAAAATCTTTATGATGTATGTACTTGTGGCGCAACGAAGATGTCATATTCCAAAAATCACGTAAATTGATCAAGTGGTTACTCTTTTAACCTAAGAAAATAAAATTTCATGGTGAAGCGAGAAACGTTGTTTTGATCATTTCCGGAGAAATTCTTGAATGTTTCCACTTGTACAGAATCGAACTCTCCCAAAAATGAAAATCAAAGAAAGCTAGGTACTTATGCAGAGAAGGTATCGTGCTGAAATAATAATGTCGTTATTTAGAAACTCATTCTTAATAAGGGGGGGGGGGCTTTTTTGGTTATCCTGACGCTTCGCACTCCTTTGTTTACCTCGGAAGTGACGTCACACAAATCTTATAATACGGATGGCTACAATTGTAAAAATAATTTGTTTTATTTTTCTTTCATTTTGAGCTCCTTTTTTCTCCCGTTTGTTTTTGTTTTCTACAATTAATAAACCAGTTTACAAATAAAAAATAATTTGTTTTAGCGAATTTAATCACCAACACAGAAGCGAATTTAATTTTTTTTTTTTTTTTTTTTTTCTCTCTCCCATTTGTTATATTGGTATTTGGAGCGGAGAATCTAACATTTCTTTTCATTTTGAGAATTTGTTTTAGTTTTTAATTACTAACACAGCGGAGAATTTAACTTGTTTTTTTTTTTTTCTCCCATTTCTTATTTTGAGCGGAGAATTTTATTTTATTTTCACCTTTTATAGGTACTCCTGTCCTGCACTTTACGAAAAGTTAAATTCTCCGCTGTGTTAGTAATTAAAAACTAAAACAAATTCTCAAAATGAAAAGAAATGTTAGATTCTCAGCTCAAATACCAATATAACAAATGGGAGAGAAAAAAAAAATTAAAATCGCTTCTGTGTTGGTGATTAAAAAGTAAAACATTATTTTTTACTTGTAAACTGGTTTATTAATTGTAGAAAACAAAAACAAACAGGAGAAAAAAGGAGCTCAAAATGAAAGAAAAATAAAACAAATTATTTTTACTATTGTAGCCATTTGTGTGACGTCACTTCCGAGGTAAACAAAGGAGTGCGGAGCGTCAGGATAACCGTTTTTTTATATGCTTATTAAAGAGGTGACATATTGATTTCTTTAAATATGTTATTTTTACGAAAAAATGTGGTGCTTCTGCATTTATCGACCCGCGATTTCGACAAAGTTACTCGGGTGTGCCCAGCAATGACAGAAATAACCGGAAACGGCTGGGTGAGCCTTTACAAAAAACACAAATTGTTACAACCTTCCCCTTCCCCATGTTAAGAATGGCGACGACCACTGAAATTCATAAAGTAACACATTGGAAAAAAATGTTTTAATATCCAGAAAACTACTTGTCAACCGCTTCCGGTTCTCCCTGTCATCCGCCGGGCGGGCACATCCGAAAGTTCGTGGAAATCGCGGGTTGATAAATGCAGAAATATCCAAAATGCATTTTTCGTAAATGTTTTCAAAGTAGACGGTGAATAGTTCACAGACAGGGGACATAACTCTGAACGCATAATTTAGTTTACATCGTAAAGGCGTCGAACTCGTGTATCATATGGGGATGGATATTTTTTTTTTTCTACCAAAAATACCATAACAGTTGTTTTACTCGATAATTTTTGGATATATTACTATTTTGGTACTAGTGCAGAGTCAGAGAGCGATCCGGACGTAAATAATAACATTATTTAAAAAGCCATTCTTAACATGGGGAGAGGAGGGTGTTTTGTACCTATTCTATACTTCAACCTTACAATTGAAGAAAAAACATAAACCTTTAAATAAACTTGGAAATACAATTTTAAAAAATAGCGCGAATCAGCACTCTCTAATCTTACTAGCACCACTATTTTTGACATAATATTGCTTTTGCTTCCAATGACATTTAAAGAAATCGACCTGTCGACTACCTTAACAAGCACCGTACACACACATACACACACACACGATGGCTGTAAACGTGTTAGTGTTCAACTAGTCAAAGTTTTCACGTAATTTCTATGCATGGATCTTTTTTTTTTCTTTTCTTTTTTTTTTTTTTTTTTGTACTCACGTTCACCCCTAACAAGGAATATCGCCACTTGGATATAAGGGGCTACTAATTGGGGCCATGCCTAGGAAAGATTAACAAGATGTTGGTTTACGTTACATTAAAACTTCTGCATATCAATACAGTCAGGGAAGCAGGTAGTAGGAAGGGAATTCCGAAGTCTAGCTGTTCGAGGGAAGAAACTATTAGAGTAGAAAGATTTCTGGCATTTAGGGCAACAGTGAAGGGTTGAAATTTTGTTGTTAAGTGGTTTTGTCGGGGATATGTACGTCGAGGGGACACAAGTGCAACGAGTTCATCAGAGCAGCACCACTGCAGTATTAAAATACTTGTAAACAGGCACATCCTTCACGACTGAGACAATTTTTATTTTTGTTCCTTTACTCCACATTAAAAAACGTGTCTGGTGTCTAACTCTGTCCCGTGAGGAGACATTGTAAATAGGATGCAACATTGTGGCGATGGGACAGGGGTTGGAGCTTAGTTGACAAAGTGGGACCTTGAAAACTCTTTTGGGACTCTTTCCAAGTGAAGGTGCTATGTGGCCTCAATACTCCATGCATGGGCGAATGGTGGCCTTGTAGTGATACAGGATACGCTCCGCTCGCTCCGGTGCGAATAGTCTTCTAGCTCGATAAAGGGAACCCACCTTCTTTGCAGCAGCCTTCGCAATGTCCTCAATGTATTTGTTCCAGTTCATATTTCCTGTGAATGTTAAGCCGAGGAGTTTGAAGGAAACATTTTCAGGAAAGGTCTTATTTGCGATGAATATCGGTGGTGGAGAGGCTTCTTATAATTGTTAAAGGAATGCAAAACTTAATCTTACAAGCATTAAATGTTACCATCCATTTGTGGTGCCATTCCATTATGGTCTGGAGGTAATTTTCTAACGATTCTGCCATTGTCTTAGATTTATGCACATCCGTTCTTCTCTTATGCATATTATAGAGTGTTGTAGCATCAGCAAATATTTTTAAATGAAAAGAGGCTTTGTACAAAATTAATTTGGCTCTAAACGATTACCACCACGAATCCTGAGAAAATAAAGTCAACATCATTGGAAACAACAGTCGCCACAAGTATTATATCAAGCAAGCGATTTCCTAGTCGTTCTTCTTAGACTGCTGAATGCATTCAGAAGGAAATATGATGCTATTTTTTTTTATAGTATTTTTATAGTATTTTTTTTAATTCAGTTTTTACAATATTTTTGTTTATTAAACTGTTAGATAGAAGTACAAAATACTTACAAAACACGCTCCTTTCTCCATGTTAAGATTGGCTTTCTAAATAATAACATTATTATTTTAGCGCGGTAACATAGATGCACAAGTACCGAAAATATCACCGAGATTTATTGGGTGGGTTTCTTCCGGTGTTTTGTTTATTTTTCGATTTTTGAGCGATTATCGAAACTTCCCAGATGACGGTCTAAATATCAGCTATTTTTTCTTGTCCTAACTCGGAACTACTTGCGTTTCAAACTAAATAAACGCCTTAAAATAAGTTAAAACACAGACAAAAATAAAAAAAAAATTGGGTGCTAATGCACTTACTGATCCGATCCGCGCTATTTTTTTAAATCGTATTTCCAAGTTTAATTAAAGTTTTATGATATGTTTTTTTATTCAATTGTAAGGTTAAAGTACAGAATAGGTATAAAACACCCTCCCTTCCCCATGTTAAGAATGGCTTTTAAATAATAACGTTATTATTTCAGCACGGATCAATAAGTGCATGAGTACCAAAAATTGTCCAGGTAGGTAGAAAAGTAACTTATCTTGCCTTTGGTAACGTTCATCTGTCATTTGTTTATATGCCCCCCCCCTTTTTTTGTTCTATTGGAAAATAACTAGAAAACATATACAACGGTGATAAATATTTGAAACGACTAATCTGAAGATTTTATTGCAGTTTCATGGTAAATCCAATCGTCAATAGCCCTATCTCGTATACGTAGGTATATTTGAATACGCGCTAGCGCGTGATATGTATACATACTGTTTATGAAAGGATATTTACATGATAAAAATAAATAAAATTGTGTGCTCACCTGTAGGAGTGTCAAAAAAAAAAAAAAAAAAAAGTGTGCAGGTCACGTAGTCTGTGTTGATTTTTTTTTCTTTTTACACACAAGAAATCCCTATCTTCAAAATGTAATTCCAGGTAAAGTATATATACATACATACATATATATATATATATATATATATATATATATATATATATATATATATATACAAAAGTTTAAGTCTCAACTCTCGAATTAATTTGGTAATTACTTTTTTTTATATATCAGAAATATAAAAGAAACTCCGTCTGAGAAATATAAAATGTGAAAACTTCGTTCAAAATAAAAATATATATATACGAAATGTTAGAAGCTTGCTAGTTTGGGACCAATTCGCCTCCTCGCGATACAGGCGTCCTGCTCCCGGTAATATAGACTTCTTCGGCCATTACTGAGGTTCCTAAACTGCCTGGACATCGTCTCGGCCGCTGGAAGAACTGGCAAGATACTACAGGTCTTCCTTTGCTGCTCGGTTTTAACTCTACGACCAGGATTTTCATGAAAGAACGGCCTTTCCTTTGAATTTGGTGGCGATATGGTGCGGCTGCAGCTAGCCACCATTTTAGCTGCTCTTCATACTGTACTGTTCCTAAATCACATTCTTCTATTCTCATCCTCTCATTCCCTTATTCCATAGATGTTCTTAATCTTGTTCTGTAAGGACGTAAAACACGTTCGCAAACAAGATTCTCTTGCACCGTTATTCCTTTGCACTTTACTTCTAACGATGAATTATTCCATTCGAGGTGTTCGTAAATATATTCTTTTATAATAAGATTAAAAATAAATAAATGTGTATTTATTTTTTAATAGCTTTTTAAATTTTATATTTCACAATAAATATTGATATTTAATTAGTTTTATTATCTTACATGGAGCAATGTTAATTGTTGTCATTATTAGTTTTCTTTTGTTAGAATATAAATATGAAATTGGAAAAATAGAAAAAATATTGGTGCAAGTCTAGAATTGAACATAATTAAAAAGAAAAAATACTGAAAAATATGTACCTATTGTACCTACCTGTCACGGAAAGAAAAATGTCATATTCCAAAAATCACGTAAATTGATCAAGTCGTTTTTTGTTTTGTTTTGTTTTTTGTTTTGTTTTGTTTTGGTATTATTATACAAACACCGTGACAGCGTTAGGGTTAGGGTTAGGATTAGGGTTAGGGTTAGGGTTTAGGGTTAGGGTTAGGGTTAGGGTTAGGTTTAGGGTTAGGGTTAGGGGTTAGGGTTAGGGTTAGGGGTAGGGTTAATTCGCTGTCACGGTGTTTGTATAGTTTTACCTTTGTTTTTTGTTTTTTTGTTTTTTCTTTAATATTTTATGAGGAAGCGAGAACGAGGTGTTTTGATCCGCCATATTTCATAAATAAAAGGAGACAAATAAATTCGAACTACCGAGATCAAAACTAACCTTGTAATATCTACGATTAACTATTAAAATCCGAAAAAATGTTTAAAAAATAATTTTCTATATAAAAGAAAACCTTTTTGATCAATTTATATGATTTTTGGAATATGTGTTTTTTGCTTTTTAATTAGACTGGATGATAAAAAGAAATGAATAAAAATAAAATAAAATATTACGTAAATAAATAAAAAAAAACATCATTTTTTTTCTAAATGAATTACATGGGAGTTCATTTGTATGCATTTGCGTAAATGTCTTAAAAAGTAGTGAATATGATATTATTTAAGACTCTGAAGTATGGCTACTGTGTTGGTCGATAAGTGATATCCGCATTGAAATGGAATTAAATGATAAATAATTAAGTATGTGTGTATGTCCTTATTAAGGTTAAAATCTATTGGAGGATAAGGATTAATGATAAGGATTAATGATTAATTAGTGGAAACTTCCAAGTAAAAAAAGAAAAGTTCTTGCTAAACTGTCCTCTAAAATAAATAAACTTAACCAATTTCTGCTATCACCGATGACCACAGTAGCTAATAAACCTTACACTTGAATGGCCTTTGGGCCTTGATAAGCGGTAACTACATTGTAGAAAAGAAGTTTTGTTTGTTTTAAAAGCTGTACCAGTATTCAAAAAACAAAATGGAAAAATGGTCTATAAACATCATTGCAAAAAACAAAACACAATTTTTTAAAAATAATTTATAAAATAATTTATAAAAAAGCATACTTTATCAAAAAACACAATTTATAAAAAATACACACAGTTTATAAAAACAGACAATTTATGCAAAAAAAACACAATTATCAAAAAAAATGCAATTTATATAAAAACACAATTTATATGAAAACACACAATTCATCAAAAAACACAAATTTATGCAAAAAATACAATTATCAAAAACATTCAATCTATATAAAAGTGAACATGTCTGTGTGTGTGTGTGTGTGTGTGTGTGTGTGTGTGTGTGTGTGTGTGTGTGTGTGTGTGTGTGTGTATCCATTTCCCTACGCAATAACTGTCAATTTTTAGTCTACAGACTCGAAATTTGATATACAGGGTACAGAGATTTGGGAAAATCGTTGTGATCGGTTTTCGGCCAGAAATTTGGCTGTTAAGGGGTCAAAGTTCAACGATTTGACTTTGGAGAACTCTACCAAACTCCTCCGAATTAGGGGTCAAATTTAAAAAATTGACCTTTTTTTTTTTTTGCTCAACATACACCTCCAAACACCCGAGCAACGCCGGGCACCCATGCTAGTATATCTATAAAAGTGAAAGTGTCTGTCTGTCTATCTGTGTGTGTACATTTCTCTACGCAATAACTCTGACACAGACTCGAAATTTGATATACAGGGTACAGAGATTTGGGAAAATCGATGTGATCGGTTTTCGGCCAGAAATTTGGCTGTTAAGGGTCAAAGTTCAACGATTTGACCTTTGAGAACTCTACCAAACTCCTCCGACAATTTTGGGTCTAAACACTTGAAATTTTAGATATAGGTTCCTTGACATGGATCTAACTTAATAACTTGATTTGAGCCCAAAACAATAAATGTCAAGGGGCCATAATAGGGGTCAAAGTTAAAAAAATTCACTGCTTTATTTTTATATATATTTTTATTTTTGCTCAACATACACCTCCAAACACCCGGGCAACGCCGGGCTGAAATGCTAGTATATATATAAAAGTGTCTGTCTGCCTGTCAGTCTGTGTGTTTCCCTACGCAATAACTGTCAATTTTTAGTCTCCAGACTCGAAATTTGGTATACAGGGTACTGAGATCTGGGAAAAACTTTGTAATCTGTTTTCGGCCAGAAATTTGTCTGCCAAGGGGTCAAATTTCAACGATTTGACCTTTGAGAACTCTACCAAACTTCTTTGCCAATTTTGGGTATAAACAATTGAAATTTTAGATATAGGTTCCTTGGACATGGATGTAACTTAATAACTTGATTCCAGCCTAAAACAATAAATGTTAAGGGGTCATAATAGGAGTCAAAGTTTAAAAAAATTTACCTCTGCGGTCTCTACCAAATTACTCAGACAATTTCTGGTCTAAACATTTGAAATTTTACATAAAGGTTATTCAGAGATATGGCAAGCTTTTTAATCGGTTTCGGTCGAGAATTTGAGCTACCAATATATAAATGTATGGATGTATGTTTGTATGTCTGCCTAAAACTTTCGACAGAGGTGATGGATTTTTACAAGATCAGTATCGTTTTAAGCTTGACCCTTCAGACGACAAATACCAAAAAATTGGTTGAAAACATTAATTTCTTAACCCTCAGCTGGGCACTTTTCTACAGGGATGGGTCGCTTTTTTCGCCGATATTTTCGAAAGTCATCCCCTCTTTTCAATTGTCTAGCCTTAATTTAAACCTACGTCACTTCCGGTTTGCCGGTAATTGTAACAGCAAAGACGTTACATTTTTTCCCCCGTTCTTTTCCTCCTTCACAGTACGGGTTCGAGCCTGCCTTCCTGCTACCACTTTTTTGTTTTTTTTGCTCCACACACACCTCCAAATACCCGGGCAACGCCGGGCACCCATGCTAGTATCTATATATCTATAAAAGTGAACGTGTCTGTGTGTGTGTCTGTGTACATTTCCCTTTGCAATAACTCTGTCAATTTTCAGTTTAAAGACTCGAAATTTGATATACAGGGTACTGAGATTTGTGAAAATCTTTGTAACCCGTTTTCGGCCTTGGACATGGATCTAACTTAATAACTTGATTTGAGCCCAAAACAATAAATTTTAAGGGGTCATAATAGGGGTCAAAGTTTAAAAAATTGACCGCTTTTTTTTTTTTTTTTTTTGCTGAACATACACCTCCAAACACCCGGGCAACGCCGGGCTGAAATGCTAGTATCTCTAAAAGTGAAAATGTGTGTGTGTGTGTGTATGTGTGTGTGTGTGTGTGTGTGTGTGTGTGTGTGTACATTTTCCCGCCAAATAACTGTCAATTTTCAGTTTAGAGACTCGAAATGTGTCATAATTTGTCCGTCAAGGGGTCAAAGTTCAACGATTTGATCTTTGAAAATTCTACCTAACTCCTCTGCCAATTTTGGGTCTAAACATTTGAAATTTTAAATGTAGGTTACTTGGACATGGATCAAACTTTTTAATTTGATTTGAGTCCCAAAAAGTAAATGTTAAAGGATTAAAATGGGGATCAAAGTTAAAAAAAAAAATTGACCTCTGCTGTCTCTACCAAATTACTCAGCCAATTTTTAGTCTAAACATTTGAAATTTTGCATGAAGGGTATTCAGAGATAGGACAAGCTTTTTAATCAGTTTGGGTCGAAAATTTGAGCTGCCAAGGGGTCAAAGTTCAAAAAATTTGACCTTTGCGGTCTAGCAAACTATTCAGCAAATCTTTGGTCTAAATATTTGATATTTTATATCAAGTGTATTCAGACATTGGGTGAAAATTTGGTTGCAAAGAGGGTAAAGTTGGAAGAGTTGACCTTTGCAGACTCTACCAAACTCCTCCACCAATTTTGGGCGTGGACACTTGAAATTTTAAATGTAGGTTACCTGGACATGAGTCAAACTTTTTAGTATATGTATATATATATATATATATATATACATATATATCCATATATATACATATATATATACATATACACACATACACACACACACACACACATATATATGTATATATATATATATATATATATATATATATATATGCACATAAAGTTATGAACAGTACACTGCTAGTTTATAAAAAAAGAAAAAAAATCATAAAAAACATAATTTATCTAAAAAAAAATAATTTATCAAAAAACATCAATTTATCAAAAAAAATATAATTTATCTAAAAAAACAATTTATCAAAAAACAAATATAATTTATAAAGAAAAAACAACAAATTATCAAAAAAAACATAATTTATCGAAAAAAAAAACATAATTTATAAAAAAACATCAATTTATCAAAAAAAAACACAATTTATAAAAAAACACTAATTTATCAAAAGAAAACATAATTTATGAAAAAAAACACAATTTATCAAAAAAATAAATCAATTTATCAAAAAAACACAATTTATAAAAAAAAACATAATTTATCAAAAAAGAAACATAATTTATAAAGAAAACACAACAAATTATAAAAAAACATAATTTATCGAAAAAAAACATAATTTATAAAAAAACATCAATTTATCAAAAGAAAACATAATTTATGAAAAAAAACACAATTTATCAAAAAAATAAATCAATTTATCAAAAAAACACAATTTATAAAAAAAAACATAATTTATCAAAAAAGAAACATAATTTATAAAGAAAACGCAACAAATTATTAAAAAAACATAATTTATCGAAAAAAAACATAATTTATCGAAAAAAAACATAATTTATCGAAAAAAAAACATAATTTATCGAAAAAAAAACATAATTTATAAGAAAAAAAAACATAATTTATCGAAAAAAAAACATAATTTATCGAAAAAAAACATAATTTATCAAAAAAAAACATCAATTTAAAAATTTTTTTTCCTTTTTATTACATTTTCACCCCAAATAAGGCGCATTGCCACTTTGGTGTAGGGGGCTACTATCAGGGGCAGCAACTACTGAGGCACTATGTTGGGATTTGGGCAGCAAGATGTCGGTTCATGTTACACTTGAACTTCTGCATGTCAGTACAGTTAGGGAAGCAGGAACTTGGAATGGAATTCCAGAGTCTAGCGGTTCTGGGGAAGAAACTACTGGAGTAGAAAGATATTTTACATCTAGGGATCTCTACTGTGTGGGGGTGGGATTTAGCTGTCTGTCGAGTTTGTCGAGGGTGTCTATGTCGTGGGGGCACAAGTGTCTGCAGTTCGTCAAAAGAAAACACAATTTATAAAAAAAACATCAATTTATCAACAGAAAACATAATTTATCAAAAGAAAATAATTTATGAAAAAAAAAAACAATTTATCAAAAAAAAAATCAATTTATCAAAAAACACAATTTATCAAAAAGAAAAAAAATTATCAAATGAAGAAAGTCAAGGTAATACCAATAATCATATGAGCACTAGGAAAATCCTGAAAAAAATTGAAAAAGAATTGGAGAAATTGGAATCAGGGGGTAGCCTAAGAAGATATAACAATGAAAATGGCTGAAATCTTAAGAAAAACTTTTAAATGCGAAAACTAATACATATGAGCTGCAAACGCTAACTGGCCATATAGAGAAACTACAACAGAAGTAAAACAGAAAGATAAAGGAATACCACATGGAACCAAGAAAACTGAAACTGCAAAATTGTAAGTTAACTACCCCTAAACATCATAGACCTCCACTGACCCAAGCAAATTTGAGTGTCAGCATCGACTGGCACCACAACAAATAGTTGAGAAGGGCTGAGGAGGATGGAAAGACAGAGGAGAGAAAGCACTAACCAGACTTTTACTGGATCAGTGCAAAGAGGACTGAGACATTGTAGAGGTTTATTACCACCCAAATTCCAGTGTAGACAAATGTCCATTTGCTTTTTTTTTTTTTTTTTTTTTTTTTTTTACATGGGCATCCCCACTTATCAAGGCCAAGAGGCCACTCGAGGATAAGGGTTACAGAGTGTACAGTACAAATTGGACCATATAGTAATTGTTAGTAATGGAAATTTGGTAAATTTTTTAATTTTTTAACTTATATGGAACGGCTCATCAAAAACTTGTTTACGTTAGACTTGAAGACAACCATATTGTAGTCAGCTGGAAAGCAGGAAAACGGAAAACAATTCCATAGGCGTGCAGTTCTAAGAAAGAAGCTTTGCTCATGGAATCTACGTTTAGGTTTAGGCACAGATAAAGAGTGAAAAAAAGCTAAATTCTCACATGTGAGAATGCAGTGATAATTGTGTGGATAAGTTCTGAAATTGAAATATGGCTACAACAAATGTAGAGAAATTTCACTGGGTGAGTAAAAATGGCATCCCTCTGTCCCATCGACGAAATGTTGCATCCCTCTGTTTTACAAGGATTTTAATGGTGGATGTTCTGATGAACTACAAGCCCTTGTATCCCCTCGACGAAAATACCCCTGACTAGCAGAAGAGATCCCTAAAAGGAAGCTTTCTACTCTAATAGCTTCTTCTCTAGAACTGCTAGACTTTGGAATTCTCTTCCGTGTTCCTGTTTCTCCAACAGTACTGACATGCAGAAGTTCAAGTGTAATGTGAACAGACATTTTATTGCTAAACTTCTTACATAGTACCCTTGCAACTTAGGTCCGTGATAGTAGCCTCCTATATCAAAGTTGTAATGTGCCTTGTTTGGGATGAAAATGTAATAAAAAAGTTGTTTTTTTTAATGCAAGAAAAAATGAATGTTCAGAAATGAAAGATTGTTAGGTTCGCAGGAACTTATCTGAGTGAGGAGTTTGGATAACGGCTTGCACGTGTGCTTCCTCCAATTCTGGCCTTTTTTCAGGTGGACGTAAATATATTCACAATATAAACGGGAATTGGAGGACGAATAATGACTGTCTTCTCACTGCCGTCAGGGGCTGCACCAAGAAGTAGTCATTGTTCAATGTGATAACGGCAAAGAAGACCGGGGGAGGGGAGGGGGGAGCGAATACGGCCAAAAGCTGAAATCGTAACTGGCCTATAGCCAGAGTTAAGTGAGTAATTCTTATCCACTATGGCGTTATGGTTAACAGCGCTAAATTTGAACATTTTACACTTCCGCTCACGTCTTGGCATAGCGGTAAGATGTTAGGTTTTACTTTCTCTTCTGCCTTCGCGTCATGAGTTCGAGCCTGCCTGCCTACTACTACTTTTTTTTTTTCTTAAACACACACCTACAAACACCCGGGCAACACCGGGCACCCTCGCTAGTATTAATATATAGATAATACAAACCATCGTTTACAAACTATTTCCAAAATATAAAACAAGACAACTGAATATACAAATCAATCGTAGATGAGACATTTAATGTCTTATATAGGTAAGAGAATAAATATGTATACCGTGTTTGAATATATGGTGAAGTGTTAGTTTTACTCATTTAGAACTGCTTTAAAGCTTCACACTGACTCATTTTGTGACCAAATTCCAAACAATTTTTACAGTTCATAAGTCACCTTTTCACCTATATTTCAAAAAAAAAAAAAAAAATTGTCAATTTTCGTTCAGTAAAACAAAAGTTATAATAAAATTACTGGTGTTCAAAAGTTTTCAAAAGTAGCAAGGAACGTGGGAGACGATTTCTTCTGATTAGCTGCTGGTTACCATAGCAAAACCCACCGAATATGTTAGCCTACGTTACGGTAACATATATTGAGCGGGTTTCTAACAGTATTTTGTCTAGTTTTTTATTTATAACCCTTTTCCCAAACTTACCATGTCAAAGAGAGAGTCAGGCACCATTTTTAATTTTCCAATACATCGGTAAACACTGTATGTTTTTCGAGCTGAATAAACATGTTACATTAAATAAAAACACTAGAAAATTATCCAGTTAGGTAGAAAAGAAACTTATCTTGCCTTTGATAACATTTATTTGTTATATATTTGTTTTTTTGACGACTTTTTCGAATCTATGTGTATAGTAATACAAACCCTATTTTATTAGTTTTTAACCCATGTTCACATTATAGTATGATTGTCTCTTAGTAGTTATGTGAACTTCATTTCCGTATTCATGTATTGTGCACTAGCATGAAACTGAAGACTATAGCGGAGTATAAGATTCCTAACCATGTAACTGATGAAAATACGATACACATTTTGATGAAAAACATGGGGAGAAAAATTTTAAATGTAATTTCTGTATTAAAAGTAATAGTTATTGAAATATTTCAACATATAATCTTGGGGGGGAGAGGATCCAGCTCCCCAACAAGGAGCACTCTGGAGAGGAACAAAGATAAAAGTTGTCTCAGTCATGAAGGATTTCTCCTCCACCGGCCGAGGACAGAAAAGGTGAATTGTAGCATCAGAACAGATACTACTACACTGTGATCTTGTCCCGAAGGCCAAGAATTGTTTGTGTTTTATGTTTCTTTAATTGTTTGTTCCTTAAATTCATAATTCAGTTTTATCAGTATTAGATTGTGTATTGCTTTAAAATTACGTAATTTTACATGGATAATATTTATATTTTATATTGAATAAAGTTCAGTTTCATTATTAATTGAATTGGGTTCTTTTCTTTTCTTTTTTTAACATGTTTTAATGCTCTTTTTAAAAATGCCGCCATATAGCATCGGCAGTAACAGTTCGACAAATCTTACCTACATTGCCTACAGGTATTTTTCAGTTAACAGGCCTTCTATATCTCGGTGGCCGTGGTGTTCCTGTATGGTTTCGTGTTTTGTTTCATGTATGGTGACTTTCGTTTTGTATTTGCATAAGATGTATCCATTTCCGCCGTCTTAATTTAGGGAGCGCAATTGTTAAAGATTGCCGCGCCGACCCTATCTGTCATATTCGTTCGAGCGGGAATCCCGGTGAACAGAAACATTTAAGAATCAGACGAGGATACGAACACTTGCACATAGTAACACGCATGCGCGCACGCACACACACACACACACACACACACACACCTCGCCATTTTAAGTATTAAAGCACGACCCTTTGTTATAATAGTAACTCATTTATTGTAGTTTCGTTGACATTTATGCTGATGACACGACCATCTACAGCAACACATCAAAGGCTGTAAATGACAAAGTTCTCTCTGATTCTCTCTCCTCTGATCTTGAGCGCGTGGTTCAGTGGGGGAAGATGTGATTGGTTACCTTTAATGCATCTAAAACCAAACTCCTATCTTTACATCATCAACGCTCTGATCCACATCTGGCATCAATTGAAATGGATGGCTCTCGTCTGGGAGAAGCCCCATGTTTTGACAAACTTCTGGGTTTGTCCTTTACTCTTGATCTGAAATGGAACACGTACATCAAGTCTGTTGCCAAGGTCGCTGGAAAGATGGTGGGATCCTTCTACCACTCCAGAAGATATCTCACTACCGATGCAATTCTCTATCTATATAAAAGCCAAGTACGTCCAAGGATGGAATACTGCTGCCATATCTGGGCAGGAGCTGCTAAAAACAGTCTATCCTGCCTTGACAGAGTACAAAATAGACTTTGTGGCTTAGTGGGGGATGCCCTTTTCTCTACTCTGCAACCTCTCTCCCAGAAGAGACGTTGTGAGCCTATCCGGGTTTTATTTTATTTCCATGGCAGGTGCTCGTCTGAACTCCAATCTCTGGTTCCCCCTCGTCAATCTTTCACGAAAAACACTCGTCTAGCTGAATCCACTGTCAAAAATTTCCCCCACACTTTATCTGTGCCTAAATCAAAACGCGGATTCCATGAACAAAGCTTCTTTCTTAGAACTGCACGCCTGTGGAACTCTGTTCCGTCTGCCTGCTTCCCACCTGACTACAACTTGGATGTCTTCAAGTCCAACGTTAACAAATTCCTAATGAACCACCCCCTTAAGTAAGCACTTCATCAAATCTCCACACTAACGTAATGTACTTGCAATAACCCTTATCCCTGAGTGGCTTCCGGGCCTTGATAAGTGGTGACCATCGTGTAAAAAAAAAAGAAAAGTTCGTTTTAATTAAAAAATATTTATCGTTTAATTATAAATTGATTGTTTAATGATTGTTTATTGCTTAAATTCATATTTCACGTTTTGTAACATTTGATTGTCTTCTGCTTCCGCTTCAAGCATACGTAATTTTACATGCATAAATTGTTGTATGTATTCAATAAATTTCATTTTTGCGATAAATCTAATTGTGTTCTTTTCTTTTCTTTTTTTTAAAATGTAATTTATAAGTAAATAATGAACGTATTTTAGTCTTTAAAATCCATGAAACAACGAAATGTTTAATTACTCTTAATGCATAAACAACATTTTCCATTTTGAATTTTTTAAAAATATTGAATGAGTTTCAGTACAAATCATAATGTTCCTTATTTTTCTCTTTTTTTATTGCAATTTTTAAGTTTTCTAATGCTTTTTGTAAAATTTGTTGATTCATTACCGACAGTCTGACTATTCAATAGATTTTGCTTGTTCGGACCTCAGCGATGACGTCATTTTTCAGCTTACGGGCCTTAATGAGATATATTATGAAGGTCGCGGTTAAAGTCACCCGAGAAGTTTTTAAAGCAAACCCTAACCGGAAGATGTGTCATTCATTCAACTGGGAAGCTTAAGTAAGTCATAACAAAGTTGAGGCATTTGCTGGTAATAGTAACGAGACAATGGACAGATAACCGGTTGTGGACGAGACAGGTGACAAGGTTGGCCACGTTAAAGTGTGAGTGGAAGGAGGAGAAAGAAGGTCAGAGATGGGAGTAGGAGGAGGGGGGTAGTTTGTAATGAGATATTTTTTTTTATGAATGGTCTTGTTGGGAGTGTCCTATTTTGTCGTTGTACTACGTCTTACATATGTCATGTCAATTGTATGAGTTTTCTTTTTTGTTTTGTTTTTGTAGTATTTTAATCGGAATTCTGTTTATCTACTTGCTTGCTTGTTGGTGTTGTTATATATATATATATATATATATATATATATATATATATATATATATATATATATATATATATATATAAGTAAAGCTCAAATATAGAATCAATCAGTGATCAGACTGATCAGTTTTTATTTTATTTTATTTTTTTTTTTTACGATAAAACACTTTCAAATAAGAGAAAATCTATGAGTGGTCATTCGACGCGTTCGCATATTTTTCCTTTCGGCAACGTAAAAAAGAAAAAAAAAGAAAAGGCACTTCTACACTATTGGGACGAAATTTCGGAAATCGTAAAACTGAATTTCACATGAAAACAATGGTATCTACGTATTCCTCGTATTTTTAAATTTTTAAATTACGAAAATCGATAAGGTAGAAAATTATTTTAAAAAATAAAAAATAGGATTTGATGAAAACGATCGTAAGACACATGAGAGTTCAAAAGAGGGGGGGCAATTTTCCGTTTTGCTTTAAACAAGATGGCGGCAATTTTTCATCTGCTAACACGATTAAAGTTGTTTTGTTTAACAATTCAGTAATATTCAAGTAATTCCGACTGTATAATTTGGAAGCTACCTTTGTGATTTATTAGAATTGACAAAAAAAATCAGTTGAAACCATTGTTTTTTTGTTTTTTTTATCTGAAAACTCCATTTATCGACTACAAAATCTCGTCCCAATAGTGTAGAAGCGCCAAAAATAGTTATTTTTATTAGATGAACTCGAGGTGAAATGGGACACAAATTATTATCCCCATTTTTTTCTCAACTTCGTTTTTCCCAGAGTTTGAAACATTATATAAGAAACCCATGCATTAAATGTTAACGGGATATTTATTGAGTTAAATTTCTAACAGTATTTTGTTTTATTTTTAATTTTAAGTCATTATCAAGACTTCAAATATTAAGGTGTCGCGGCCATTTTCTTGTACTCACTTAACGCTAGACACTACTTGTTTTTCGAACCACCAAAACCTTTTTCCAGTTAGGTAGAAGAGTAACTTATCTTGCTTTTGATAACATTTATTTGTTACATATTTATTTTTGACAACTAATATATTTTGTAAAGCAGATCCCCCCCCCCCAAAAAAAAATATATTAGTTATTTTTATTAGATTAACTCGGGGCAAAGTGGGATACAACTTATGATCCCTGTTTTTTCTCAATTTCGCTTTTCCCAGAATTTGATGTTTCCATTATGGATTGCATCGAACATTGTCTGTATGATATGGCCATTAAAATTTTAGATTCGTCTTCTATATATATAAAAGCCAAACGTCCGTGTGTATGTATGTTTGTTTGTAACGCTAAACCTTTTGAAAGACGGAACTAAACTTGACAAATTTGGTATCATATCGAAGCCCCATCACCCGGATGACAAATATCGAAATTTCACGTCAAACGGACCACTAGAAGTTGGTCAACTGATCAGTTACCTTCGAGAGGGGCCCCCCAAAAACCTGTCATTATCTATATATATAAAAGACAAATGTTTGTTTGTAACGCTAAAACTTGAGATGAAAGATTCCTCTCCCCTAAGAATAAAGCATATGTTCAATATCTGCTTTTGTTTTTTCATTGTTTATACGGTCCCGAGCAACGCCGGGTAGCCCTGCTAGTCTATATATATAAATCTCAAACGTCTGTGTGTTTGTATGTTTGTATGTAACGCTAAAACGGGAGGATGAGTTATTCAGCGACTCCAACCTATTTTGTTATATATATATATATATATATATATATATATATATATATATATATATATATATTGTAAAAAATATATATTACCACATATCAAGGCCCATAGGCCACTCGAGGATAAGAGTGGAAAAGTGCACAGTAGTCAAATTCGAGAAAGAGGATGGAACCGCTTTAACGGGAGGATGAGTTATTCAGCGACTCCAACGTATTTTGTTATATATATATATATATATATACATTTTGTAAAAAATATATATAACCACTTATCAAGGCCCATAGGCCACTCGAGGATAAAAGTTGAAAAGTGCACAGTAGTCAAATTCGGGAAAGAGGATGGAACCGGTTTAATGGGAGGATGAGTTATTCAGCGACTCCAACCTATTTTGTTATATATATATATATATATATATATATATATATATATATATATATATTTTAAAAAATATATATTACTACATAGCAAAGCCCATAGGCCACTCGAGGATGAGAGTTCAATAGTGCACAGTAGTCAAATTCGGGAACAAGGATGGAACCGCTTTAACGGGAGGATGAGTTATTCAGCAACTCGAACCTATTTTGTTATATATATATATATATATATATATATATATATATATATATATATATATATATATATATTAAGTAATGTGATTTATAATTTAAAAATTAAAAAAAAATTTTTTAAATTTAAAAATCAAATTTTAATTAAAATTATACATAGTTTTTTTGGTAAGCACGGTCTCCTCATCAGCAAATTTAGGAGGATTTCTATTGAATTTAACAGACACCAAAAATAAACCTAGCATTAAAAGTAAGGCAGATGAATCTGAAAAATTGAAATAAAAGGTTTGGATTTAAAATTTATAAGAAAATTAGTATAGGTTAGAGATAGAAATGAGTAGAAAAAAAATATATTTTTTGAATTTACATAATAAATTTGATTTAAAAATATATAGAGATAGTTACCTTTTAGTTTTTCTTTTTTTGAAATCAGGAACTGTGTTTAAAGTAGTCATTTAGATGTTTGCTATAGCTTTTTATTTTATTGAATGATGAATTTTAAAAGGGCGACGCTCGTGCAGTAAATTGTTTCCGTTAGCGTATTTTGATTTAAAGACGCTACAGTTAATATATATAGAGAGAATATTTATTTTGCAAGTTTTTAAGGGGAGATAATTGTCATGTGTTATTGGCTTTATTTATTATTTGATTTACGGGTCTAAGGGCGGTAATTAGTCTAACTTAATTTATTAAAAAAAAAAAAAATACACTTAGCTCTTTAGACTATTATTCTAATCTCCTTTAAATTATATATATATATATATATATATATATATATATATATATATATTTTGTAAAAAATATATATTACCACTTATCAAGGCCCATAGGCCACTCGAGGATAAGAGTTGAAAATGTGTGTGTGTGTGAGAGAGAGAGAGAGAGAGAGAGAGAGAGAGAGAGAGAGAACAATTCTCAACCTATATACTCAACAAATTTTTTATCTACAGATTTGAAAATTTGTATATAGGGTATTCAGACATATGGAAATATATCTAGCATAATCTATCTATTATATCTATAAAAGTGAGAATTTGTGAGAGAGAGAGAGACAACAATTCTCAACCTATATACTCAACAAACTTTTTATCTACAGATTTGAAAATTTTTATATACGGTATTCAGACATATAGAAATATATCTAGCATAATCTATCTATTATATCTATAAAAGTGAGAATGTGTGTGTGTTTGTAAGAGAGAGAGAGAGAGAGAGAGAGAGAGTAAGAACAATTCTCAACCTATATATTCAACAAATTTTTTATCTACAGATTAGAAAATTTGTATATAGGATATTCAGACATATGGAAATATATCTAGCATAATCTATCTATTTTATCTATAAAAGTGAGAATGTGTGTGTGTGTGTGTGTGTGTGTGTGTGTGTGTGTGTGAGGTAGCGAGAGAGAGAGAGAGAGAACAATTCTCAACCTATATACTGAACAAATTTTTTATCTACAGATTTGAAAATTTGTATATAGGGTATTTTTTTTTTTTTTTTTTTTTACAAAGGCATCACCACATTATCAAGGCCCAGAGGCCACTCAAGGATAAGGGTTAAAGAGTGTACAGTAGAAGTTGGTCAATATAGTAATCATTAGTAATGAAAATTTGGTAAATTTAATAACTTATATGGAACGGCTCATCAAGAACTTATTTACTTTAGACTTGAACAAAACCATATTGTAGTCAGCCGGAAAGCAGGAAAACGGAAGACAATTTCACAGGCGTGCAGTTCTAAGAAAGAAGCTTTGTTCATGGAATCTACGTTTAGGTTTAGGCACAGATAAAGAGTGGGGGAAATTATTGATAGTGCTTACAGCTAGACGAGTGTTTCTTGTGAAAGTTTGGCGAGGGGGGACCATAGATTGAAGCTCAGTTGAACACTTTCCATGAAAATAACGATACATCAGAGACAAACTCGCAACATCTCTTCTGTGAGATAGAGGTTGCAAGGAGGAGAAAAGGACATCTCCTACGAGGCTACGAAGTCTATTTTGAACTCTATCAAGGCAGGACAAGTTCTTTCTAGCAGCTCCTGCCCAGATGTGGCAACAGTATTCCATCCTTGGACGTACCTGGCTCTTATATAGATAGAGAATAGCATCAGCAGTGAGATATCTACTGGATCGATAGAAAGATCCCACCATTTTTCCAGCGGCCTTGGCAACAGATTTGATATACGTGTTCCATTTAAGATCAGGAGTAATGGTCAAGCCCAGAAGCTTGTCAAAACTTGAGGCCTCCTGAAGACGAGAGCCATTCATTTCAATTGATGACAAATGTGAATTAGAATGTTGATGATGTAAAGAGAGAAGCTTGGTTTTAGATGCATTAAAAGTAACCAGCCACTCCTTTCCCCATTGTACTATGTGCTCAAGATCAGAGGAGAGAGAATTGGAGAGAACTTGCTCGTTTACTGTCTTAGATGTGGTACCATAAATGGTAGTGTCGTCAGCATAAATGTCTACAAATGATGTAAGGATATGATTTGGAAGATCATTAATGTAGATCAGGAAAAGAGTTGGGCCCAGGATGGATCCCTGAGGGACACCGGCATTAATACTGTTAGCTTCTGATTTTTGCCCCTCAACTACTACTCTTATGAACCTATCAGACATATGTAAATATATCTAGCATAATCTATCTATTATATCTATAAAAGGTAAAATGTGTGTGTGTGTGTGTGTGTGTGTGTGTGTGTGTGAGAGAGACAGAGAGAGAACAATTCTCAACCTATATACTCAACAAAATTTTTATCTACAGATTTGAAAATTTGTATATAGGGTATTCAGACATATAGAAATATATCTAGCATAATCTATCTATTATATCTATAAAAGTGAGAATGTGTGTGTGTGTGAGAGAGAGAGAGAGAGAGAGAGAGAGAGAGAGAGAGAGAGTAAGAACAATTCTCACCCTATATATTCAACAAATTTTTTATCTACAGATTAGAAAATTTGTATATAGGGTATTCAGACATATGGAAATATATCTAGCATAATCTATCTATTATATCTATAAAAGGTAAAATGTGTGTGTGTGTGTGTGTGTGTGTGTGAGAGAGAGACAGAGAGAGAACAATTCTCAACCTATATACTCAACAAATTTTTTATCTACAGATTAGAAAATTTGTATATAGGGTATTCAGACATATGGAAATATATCTAGCATAATCTATCTATTATATCTATAAAAGTCAGAATGTTTGCGTGTGTGTGTGTGAGGTAGCGCACGAGAGAGAGAGAGAGAGAGAGAGAGAGAGAGAGAGAGAGAGAACAATTCTCAACCTATATATTCAACAAATTTTTTATCTACAGATTAGAAAATTTGTATATAGGGTATTCAGACATATGGAAATATATCTAGCATAATCTATCTATTATATCTATAAAAGTGAGAATGTGTGTGTGTGTGTGTGTGTGTGTGTGTGTGAGAGAGAGAGAAAGAGAGAGAGAGAGTGAGCGGGAGAGAATAAGAACAATTCTCACCCTGTATATTCAACAAATTTTTTATCTACAGATTAGAAAATTTGTATATAGGGTATTCAGACATATGGAAATATATCTAGCATAATCTATCTATTATATCTATAAAAGTGAGAATTTGTGTGTGAGAGAGAGAGAGAACAATTCTCAACCTATATAGTCAACAAGTTTTTTATCTACAGATTTGAAAATTTGTATATAGGGTATTCAGACATATAGAAATATATCTAGCATAATCTATCTATTATATCTATAAAAGTGAGAATGTGTGTGTGTGAGAGAGAGAGAGAGAGAGATAAAGAGAGAACAATTCTCAACCTATATATTCACTATGTACAGATCTGAAATATCACATTTGTATTCTCATTCATCCAAACTAATCACTGAACATCAATTTCATATTTTCTTCACTAAAATATTACTGTGCTTGATGTCATCAAGTGGAGCGGATCATTTTTTTTTTTTCATTTGTTCACACATTTTTCCAATTTATATATATTTTGTCTAAGATTCTTAGCCTATGTCATTGCATACCAATCTGTTTATTAAAAGTTAAGGTTCACTGTAAGCACATATGTTACACCAAAATAAAAACGCTTCAGATAATGTCTTGATATTCAATTCAGTTTCTCACATGACATCTTATGAAGTCAGTAGAAATGTTACAGACTTTTAAATCTCAAACACTTTCAATACTGTGCACTGATATTTTCTTTTTTGGAATATAAGCACATTCATGATTTTTTTTTTACAAACGTTAAAAAATTTCACATTGTGTAGCAATGTACTGAAACAATTATAAAAATATTTGTTTTTATTTTGGATTATGCAGGGCATCCGAAGAGAGATTTTTCTAACAAAATGAAAGTATAATTTTTAGCAATGGTATCTAGGAAAAGGCCACTACATATGTTATAAATTCCAAATTTCCACAACCTGGCAAATACTGGTACACGCTAGCAAATTTAGATTTGCAATTACAGAATATGATTCTAATTTTTTCCTTTGCTCTTTATTCTAACAGTACACTAAGTTTACTGGTTTATTTCGCTACAGTTGATATTGTGTAGAACAATAAGAAAATCATAGTGAACAATGCATTCAACAAAATTTCACACACATTTCTAGATACCTATATCTATTAAGTTCAAAAGAAAGGACACACTTAAGGAGGTATTTTGGTGGTCAAGTCACTAAATAGAGATTAGCTGGTTTCCCGGCATAGCCCAGGATGTAATAAAGATTAACTGAAATACATGTTCTAGCTGGTTTCTAGGCGTTGCCAGGGATGTAATATAGACACATTATGTTGTATATTACCTGTTCTCTTCTCCCTAAGGTAAAACAATTTCATATACATGCTGTAAATTACCTATGCTAGGGATAAAACATGAACAATACCAGTCCTAGGGTAGATAAAACAAATAATACATAGAGATGAAAGATTCCTCTCCCCTAAGAATAAAACATATGTTCAATATCTGCTTTTGTTTTTTCATTGTTTATATGGTCCCGAGCAACGCTGGGTAGCCCTGCTAGTCTCCGTTATAAAAGCGAAATTTGAAAATCGAAATATCGAATTTCAAGTAAAACCAATGGTGCTAATGGGTTTCTTCCGGTGTTTTGTTTATTTTTCGATTTTTGAGCTATTATCGAAACTTCCCAGATGACGGTCTAAATATCAGCTATTTTTTCTTGTACTAACTCGGCACTACTTGCGTTTCAAACTAAATAAACGCCTTAAAATAAGTTAAAACAGACAAAAACATTTAGGTGCTAATGCACTTACTGATCTGCGCTATTTTTTAAATCGTATTTCCAAGTTTAATTAAAGTTTTATGTTTTTTATTCAGTTGTAAGGTTAAAGTATAGAATAGGTACAAAACACCCTCCCCTCCCCATGTTAAGAATGGCTTTTTAAATAATAACGTTATTATTTCAGCACGGATCAATAAGTGCATGAGTACCAAACCAATGATATCTACTTAATTGTCATGTTGCAGTAATGAACATATCCAAAAATTAGGAAAAACGATCAGATAGAAAATTAATTATTAAGGAAAATAGTTTTTGAAGACAATAGCAAAAAATTAAGTTTTGGGAAAAAAGAAACCGGAGAATTCGAATTGTAACAAAAGGGAGGTAAATATTTTCTCAAATCCTGACTGAGAGACCTCTCTGTAGAGATAAGAATACACTGGTTGCCCGACTAAGATGGCTGGTTTCTTAGATTGGAATATATATGACAGAAGGCAAGATTACCCCCATTAAAAATGCAGCCCTACAAGAGGCAGCAAATGACTACTTTCTTATCAAGGAAGAAAAACTATACAAAGACGGATGTCTACATGGGAAAAAGAAGAAAAAAGCTATGGAATATGCTTAAACAAAGCATGTCAAACAAAAACACAGGACAAACCTGGAGGGAAACAGTCTACTTCTATCCAAGTAAAAGAAATGTTTCACATAAAAAAATAACCTGTCCGCACCACAACAGTCTGAACGCTTTTTAACGCTGAAATGTAATACATAAAAATAGAAAAAAGTATTGACTCTCATTAGAAAAAGAGGCCGGCCCTCCTCGCGGGGGGCACCTTTGTGGCCTTCGGGTCAAGATCAAAGTGTAGTATCTGTTCCGGCAGATGCTGCAAGCAAAGACCATTGCCCTTGTGGCAATCTTCTGGTCCATGTAGGGGCAACCCTACTTGGGCCAGCTGGACAATCACTATCCAGCTCCCATTTCTCACCTCTTGGGAGCTGGTTCCCTCTTCCCTTCCCCCTCCCCTTGACTCCTCACATTAAAAATCGGCCTTGTGTCTAATTTGCTCGGTGGGGGAGCAAATAAATATCGTTGACTCTCACTAGAAAATAACAGAATCTGCAGGAAAGTCTGATTGCAATTCCCGTCATTGACCAATTTGGAGATCGAGGTTATCGACCTTTAGAGAGCATGTTCAATATTTCATAGAGGCTGTTACGTCGGAGGTCGGAGGTCATTATTTGTTGGAGATATGCATTTTGCATGTTCCAAAAAACAATCAACAATAAAGACCAAGTTTACCGAGTAAATTTAAAGAGACATCAAAAGGAAGAATCTTAAAACAAAGTTACAATAACAATACAAATAAGATGTTTTACTTAGCTTGAAATATGTAAGAACAATAAAAGAGTGTTTCGTGTACGCATGTGTATATGTATGCGTACACGAACGAGCATGTATGAAGTTAAAAGTTCGTTGTGTTCATAAGTTCATTGTGTATACATGTATGAAGTTAGAATGTTCAGTGTGTGTGTGTGTACGACTGTTCGTTAATATAAACACGTGTATTCGTTCCTACCTTGAAAAAGAATGTACCTTTATTTTACCTTAAACGTAAGTATTTGCCTGCTGAGGCAAACGGAACAGAACGTATGCCACATGGATGATTCGGATGAGAGAGAGAAAGAGAGAGAGAGAGAGAGAGAGAGAGAGAGAGAGAGAGGGGGGGGTAAGTATATAACAGAAGTAGGTAAAGAAAGTGTTATGGGTTTAAATGGTAATGAACGAAAGGAACGCAGGACTTTTAGGAAAACACATGTATTCACATAGATTACAGACAAAGCGAGTTGAGCAATATCATTCCTCAACTGTGGACTTTTGCACACGACCTCCTTGGCCGAGTGCCAATCTCTGACTCCCAGGCAGCGGTACTCGATACCGGAAGTGACATCACCAGAGGAAGTGACGTCATGAGATAGTCCATTAATCCCAAAGCGAAACAGGAAATAGAGAACGTCACCTGTTGGACAAATCGGAAATTGCGACAAGTGCGAATAATCGGTGCGAACTTGAGATGTTTATGTGCACATGTGTTCAACATATCTAATAGAATATCAGTTCGAAAAAGCATCTAGTCATACCAATGCACCACCTCAGAATTTCACAACCAGAACCACACCACAATTCACCTGTTGACCCATCAGGACTGTCTGTGCCCATCAAACTTCAATATAGATCCACTTTTACACCAGGATCGATTTTGTTGAAAGACTCCCCCTACAGGTCTCTCACCCCCAGCAGGTAACAAAGTAAAAACTTTTAACAGCACCTAACTGGAATTTGGTTTTTCCCCACCAATAGCAAGAAGACAACTACTACCAGTAGCACTACCTGAGGAATTGCCGGAATTGGATCATAAGCAGTTGGCCATGGAGGAAGGACTATGTAAGACCATTGAGGAGATTCAGCGGATGGGACTAGAGGTAAGATTTAAGCTGCAAAAAGTATAAACTACGAGAGCTGGTAGGACAGCAATAAAAAGGGTTTATGTTGCTCTCTGTGTCCTTGAGTGGTTTGTGTCCTGATGTTGGCTCTTTGAACAAAAGCATAGAACCGACACAAGTCTTATTTCTCCGGATAATTGGAACTTTATTCAGTTTCACAGTCGAATGTCTGTGCAATCCTGTTCAGCATGACTATTAAAGCTGACTTTTGCAGATCGTACATACCTTCTCCAAAAATATTGAAATGAAGTTTGGCTTGGACAAATGTGCTAAAGTTGGAGTTATCAAACTTGGTGGCCTTCTTTCATATCTTTAGTTATGTCCCTTGTCTTGAGTGGATATTCAATATGGTGTCCAGCCAACGGGAACACGTGCTTATCCTACCTTGTGGGAAGTAAAATCGGAGGCCTGCAATATAAATGCTGGAGTCCCTCAGGGGTCAATCCTGGGCCCAACTCTCTTCCTGATCTACATCAATGACCTCCCTAAACACATACTTAAATCATTCGTTGACATCTATGCTGATGACACGACCATCTACGGCAGCACATCAAAGGCTGTAAATGACAAAGTTCTCTCCGATTCTCTCTCCTCTGATCTCGAGCGCGTGGTTCAATGAGGGGAAGATGTGGCTGGTTACCTTTAATGCATCCAAAACCAAACTCCTATCCTTACATCATCAACGCTTTGATCCCCAGCTGGCATCAATTGTGATGGATGACTCTCGTCTGGGTGAGGCCCCGTGTTTTGACAAGCTTCTGGGTTTGACCTTTACTCCTGATCTGAAATGGAACACGTACATCAAGTCTGTTGCCAAGGTCGCTGGAAAGATGGTGGGATCCTTCTACCGCTCCAGAAGATATCTCACTACTGATGCAATTCTCTATCTACGTCCAAGGATGGAATACTGTTGCCATATCTGGGCAGGAGCGGCTAAAAACAGCCTATCCTGCCTTGACAGAGTACAAAATAGACTTCGTGGCTTAGTGGGGGATGCCCTTTTCTCTACTCTGCAACCTCTCTCCCACAGAAGAGACGTTGCGAGCCTATCCTTGTTTTATCGTTATTTTCATGGCAGGTGCTCGTCTGAACTCTAATCTCTGGTCCCCCTTCGCCAATCTGTTATGAAAAACACCCATCTAGCTGAATCCACTGTGAAAAATTTCCCCCACTCTATATCTGTGCCTAAATCAAAACGCGGATTCCATGAACAAAGCTTCTTTCTTAGAACTTCACGCCTGTGGAACTCTGTTCCATCTGCCTGCTTCCCTCCGGACTACAACTTGGATGTCTTCAAGTCCAATGTTTACAAATTCCTAATGAACCGCCCCCTTAATTAAACACTTCGTCAAATCTCCACACTAACGTAATGTACTTGCAATAACCCTTATCCCTGAGTGGCTTCCGGGCCTTGATAAGTGGTGATCAATGTGTAAAAAAAAAAAAAAAACTAACATTAATAGCAGAGCATATTCTTTTGTGTGACAGATATTATATCTGTTCAACTTATGTTGAAACACAATTGAAAAAAAGATGGCGTCATTTACAAAACAGCCACCTATTTTGCAGAGTTAAGTACTGTACATCGAATGGAAACAAGACATAAGTATCTATCTTCATGAATTTACCTAAGGAAAAACAGGGCCCAACTGTGTTTTTGTCATTGCCACAAAACATATGAGAATGCGTTCGACACTTAGACATCACAGATATCAGCCGAACTGACAGATTAAAAATAATTCAAGACATCTTGGACGAGATATATTTAAGAGACGAAAACATGATGACATACATGTCATTCAAGGAATTTTACTCTTATAAAAGATCTGCTGGAATAAACGTAAAGGACTTTTTGGTTCATTATGAATTCTTGTACCAGAAATTACGTAAATGCAATATTTTTCTGCTGGAAAAGTATAAGCATTTTTTGTTTTAAATGCAGCGAATCGGAAGAAAACGAAAAATAAGCGAGGATAACATGTGGAAGTTTAACTTACGCAGCAATGAAGGATACTTTAAAAAAAGTATTTTCTGACATTTCTTCATCGGAATGCAAAACAACGGTAAATTTCAATCGGAACAAAAGTAAAAGGGAACAAAAATTCTATCAAGTAAAAAAAAACAAATCCAAAGGACAGACAAGGTAGGGGAATGCGTTGTTTTAAATGTGGTTCTACTTTGCCAGAGACTGTACTTTTAAAAAAAAAAATTTTTTTTTTTATTACATTTTCACCCCAAACAAGGCGCATTGCCACTTTGGTGTAGGGGGCTACTATCAAGGGCAGCAACTACTGGGGCACTATGTTGGGATTTGGGCAGCAAGATGTCGGTTAACGTTGAACTTGAACTTCTGCATGTCAGTACAGTTGGGGAAGCAGGAACTTGGAATGGAATTCCAGAGTCTAGCGGTTCTGGGGAAGAAACTACTGGATTAGAAAGATCTTTACATCTAGGGATCTCTACTGTGTGGGGGTGGGATGTAGCTGCCTGTCGGGTTTGTCGAGGGTGTCTACGTCGTAGGGGCACAAGTGTCTGAAGTTCGTCAGAGCATTCACCATTAAAATACTTGTAGAACAGGCAGAGGGATGCAACGTTTCGTACTGGTTTTAATCCTAGAAATATTAAAAGTGTTATGAATTCAGACGATGTACACTTCTCATTAAGTAATTCTGAGTCCTGTTATCGAAGATTGATAAATGATTCTAATATAAAAATGTCCAATTTTGTAAAAGCAGTGTTGGATTCTGCCTGTTCTAGAACTATTACTTGAGAATTTGGTTTAATGTATTTTTTTTTTTGTACATTAAATGACCAAGATAAGCGGTTAGTGAAGACTTTTAAATCCAACAGGACATTTTGTTTTGATGATGGAGAGGAGGTAAAGGCAATTAAAGCAGTTAAATTTCAGGTAACTATAAAAGGCATAAAAGGTGTCAGAGCAAACATAGAGGCTGACATTGTCAAAAATTACACTTGTTACTAAGTCATAAATCAATGAGAACTGCTGGCATGATACTAGAGTTTAAAAATGACATCTGTAAGATTTTAGGCGGATTTATAAAATTGCAAAAGACAGCTTCTGGACATTATAGTCTTCCATTGACAAATATGCTTTTGCAGGCTGAAAAGTCACCAAACTTTGTGTTACATTGTGAAGTTAAAAAAAAAATGCTCTAGAATGGAGAAAAGAACGAAGGCTGAGAAATGACATCAAAAGAGAAATTGGTATCATTGGTGAGAGGCAGTAAGGCCTTTAAGGATAAGGAGTTTCTTGCTCTTATCGAGGATGTCTGTGATTTGTGTTCAGTTTGTTTAAGGTTTAGAAGATCTTCTCTTCATTTATTAGTGGGATTGGCTCTTGAAAATCGGTTTAATGACATGTATGGACTTGATGAAGGTAAACAAGGACCTTGGAAGACCAAGGAATAAAAAAAAATACAATTCCCTTTAATGAGATGAATGAAGTCTTGGAAGAAGTTGAAGATCAACATGATGAAAATTCCAATCATAACAGGAAGGAACTGAAAGACAACTACAGGGCTGGGTAAAGGGAAAATAGCAGAATATAAAATTCTTGGAAGTAATGAGTGAAAAAAAAAAGAAAGATTACGAGTACGCAACCAAAATCAACTGGAAATTATGGCCATTGGTGGAATATAGAAGCAGCTGCAGAAAATGAATGTCCAGTGTGTATCGATTGGGATAAGGTTGATCTGTGGTGAGAACTTCTCCAAGTAACAGAAGGAGATCATGAAGAACATGTCAAAGATGTTACTCATGAAGTGTATGAATGTGTCCCTAACATAGGTCAGAAATGCATATCAACAAGATGGCTGATAACAGAGAAAGTTAAGGGTAACAAAAAGATAACGAACGCTCATCTTGTAGCACGTGGCTTTGAAGAAAATTCACACAACCTAAAAACAGACTTTCCAACATGCAGCCGTGAAGCTATGTATCTTGTAATGTTAACATTAACTCCATTAAGAATTGGCAGGTGGAGACCCTTGATTTCACCTCAGAATTTTTGCAAGGTGATATGCTGGAGAAAGAAGTATTTCTCAGACCACCATGTGAGGCATGTCCGGAGTCACAAGTAAGGAAGCTGAAAAGATGTATTTATAGATTGAATGATGCGCCCCGTTCATGGTACAAGAAAGTTACTCAGGAATTAACTAAACTAAAAGGAATGGTAAGTGCATATGACAATGCAATGTTTCTTTGGAATAACTTATCTAAGAATTTGATGGATATTCTGGCAATGCATATAGATGACTTTATATTTTATGGAAATGATTATTTATAAAAATCAATGTGATTTCAGAATTAAAGAAAATATTCAAGGTTGGATTGCATGAAAATGGAACCTTCAAATGTCTGGGATTGTGCATTAGTCAAATGGAAGATGGGATCATTATAAACCAAAACAATTACATGTCATCTATTTTTCCAATAGATATAAAGAAAGGAAGATCCTTCAGGAAAAATGAGTGAAGAGGGAAGACAGATTTAAAAAGACTAAATGAAGTAAAATGATGTGAGTATCTAACCAGACTCGACCTAATGTATCATTTGATGTGTGTAGGATGAGTAATACTGGAAAATTTCCTAAAGTGAAGTTACTTTTTGAAGCCAATAAATCACTGTTAAAGCTAAAATCAAAGACAGGTTCCATATCCTTTCTACAGCTGGGAAATTCTTCAGATTTGAGTGTGGTTTGCTATTCGGATGCTATCTATGCAAGCTTGGAGGATGGTCCTCACAGGATGGGTTCATCATCTTTGTTTATGGTAAGATGAATAGACTGGCTTCTATATGCTGGTCATCAAAAAAACTTGACCGAGTAACAAAGAGCTCATTGGCGTCCGAGACTCTTGCACTCACTGAACCTGCTAATGCAGGTGTATTGTTAACTGCCATGATGCAAGAAATTTTCAGACTATCCAAGTTGCCTGAAGTACTTTGCAAAACGGACAACGCATCTTTGGTAGAGACCTTAAAAATCATCAAATCTTGTAATTTGACAAACGTTTGAGAGTTGATGTGGCCAAAGTAAAAAAAAAGTTGGTAAAGGAGAAATCCAAATTGAATGGATCAGGGGACAGGAATAGGCCGCAAACTGTTTGACAAAAATTGGAGCCTCTACTGAAATTCTAAGAGACTTGTTGTGTTAATAAGCCGTTTTCTTTGTTATATATATTTTTTTCTTTTTGTTGGAACTTTGACTTACACCTGACAGCAGTAGACACCAGCAATGTTAAAGTTGAAGTTATCGAACTTGGTGGCCTTCTCCTATATATTTAGTTATGTCCCTTGTCTCAAGTCGCTATTCAATATGGCATCTGGCCAGCAGTAACGCGTCGGAAGTACTAAGTGAACTAAGTGTCAAAAGCTCCATCAGAGCTAGGAAGAAGGTCCAAAAAGAAAACTTGTGGCTTGATGAAGATGCTGACATCAAGGACCTAGAAGAGCAGGAACAATACAAATACCTTGGTATAGAAAAGAACGATTCAATTCTGCATACCAAGATGAGAGAAAAAGAACGATTCAATTCTGCATACCAAGATGAGAGAAAAAGAATGATTCAATTCTGCATCCCAAGATGAGAGAAAAAGATGGCAGTAAATAAGTGTAAGGAAAATCTGTAAAAGAAAACTTGCAAACAAAAACACGATTAAAACTATTAATCAACTAACGACATCTGTGATAACATACAGCTTTCACATTGTTGACTCGTCACAAAGGAACATACACAGACTCAGTGTTTGAGAAACAAAGAACTTTAATGGAACATTCAAATATCTATGTATCGTATATAGAGTTCAAGTGTTAACCCCAGACTGTGGGCCCATTGAATTCTGAGAACCGAAGTAAAATGGAACAAAAAAAAAAAAAATATGGAACAAAAAAAAATATGAAACAAAAAAATATGGAACAAAAAATGGAACAAAAAAAAATATGGAACAAAAAAATATGGAACCAAAAAAAATATGGAACCAAAAAAAATGAAACAAAAAAATATGGAACAAAAAAATATGGAACAGAAAAATATGGAACAAAAAAAATGGAACAAAAAAAATGGAACAAAAAAATATGGAACAAAAAAAAATGGAACAAAAAAATATGGAACAAAAAAATATGGAACCCAAAAAATATGGAACCCAAAAAAATATGGAACAAAGAAAATGGAACAAAAAAATGGAACAAAAAAATATGGAACAAAAAAATATGGAACAAAAAAATATGGAACAAAAAAATATGGAACCAAAAAAAATGGAACAAAAAAATATGGAACAAAAAAATATGGAACAAAAAAAATATGGAACAAAAAAATATGGAACCAAAAAAAATGGAACAAAAAAAATGGAACAAAAAAATATGGAACAAAAAAAATATGGAACAAAAAAATATGGAACAAAAAAAATGGAACAAAAAAAAAGATATGGAACAAAAAAAAATATGGAACCAAAAAAAATGGAACAAAAAAAATGGAACAAAAAAAAAAGATATGGAACAAAAAAAAATATGGAACAAAAAAAATATGGAACAAAAAAAATATGGAACAAGCCTGAAAAAACTGCGCTCATTACTGATGTCGCTGTCCCAAATGACTATGGCTTTAATAAAGCTGAACAAGAAAAAAAATATGGAACAAAAAAAAATGGAACAAGTTTGAAAAAACTGCGCTCATTATTGATGTCACTGTCCCAGATGACTATGGCTTTAATAAAGCTGAACAAGAAAAAAAATATGGAACAAAAAAAAAATGGAACAAGTTTGAAAAAACTGCGCTCATTATTGATGTCACTGTCCCAGATGACTATGGCTTTAATAAAGCTGAATGAGAAAAGATAAACAAGTATCAGGACTGAAAGAATGATTTAAAGCTGACATGCACTCCGAAAGAGATAGACATTATACCGGTTGTGATAGGTGCACTGGCTTCTTATTATAAATTTTCGTACTCTGTGTGTATGTGTGTGTGTATGTGTGTGTGTGTGTGTGACACGGTTTATCTCAGCCTAAAGGCAACCCACCCAGGCAAGTAAGGTACCGAAATGAAGCTTATGACCCAACGGATGTTTTAGTGATATTTTTATCCATGTTTGGTGTATGGAAATGCAAAAAAAAAAAAAAATAACGATTTACTAAACAACATTTTTTTTACTGGATATTTTTTTGGTACAAGGACTCAAGTTTGCCCAGCTGAGCAAACTTGGGTTCTTGTAGTGAAAAATAATTTTAAGAAGTACCTGAGACAATCCCTGGAAGATCAAGCTGTAATGAAATACAGATTCCAGCCATAAATAGAATAACTTCTATTCTTAAAAAAGCCCTCGGATTCCCAATCACAATGCAATCAAGTGCTAGCTCCGGGAGGAGTTAGTTCCCTTGATCTCTTAAAAATTAAAGTTAGCTCCCTTGATCTCTTAAAAATTAATCAAGTAAAAAATTAAAAATTAAAATAAAATAAACACTAATATGTGGAGAATGAAACGCCTTTTCATATATAAAACATAAATCCAGAGTGTTTGCCAACGTTTCAGCATCTCGTAGTGAAAACAAATAAATAAAAAACAAATAAATAAAAAGCAAATAAATTAAAAAACAAATAAATTTTTAAAAATACATTAAAAAACAAATAAATTTTAAAAAATACATTAAAAAACAAAAATAAAGTAATATGAGGTTGTGAGCATAGTGGAAAAAGACATTGTAGTGATCCTAATTCAATCCCGAGCAACGTCAGGTTTTCTTGCTAGTATTCAAATAAAATCATAGAATTACGCCTATCATTGACTTTTTATTTAGAATAGATTTCTTTCCAAATTCATTTCATATGGTGAGACTGCCTGACTTGTATATTGCTTCCCAATAAAAGTCAGAGTGTGTTTTTTCTTCGCTGGGATAAAACTGAATTAACGGGAATTGTGTTTGAATACAGAATAATCTACAGAAACTTTGTAGTTTATATCCAAAGAAGTAGGAAGTATGAGACAGAATCAGAAAACAAGCCTATGGAAGAAATAACCCAAAAGTGTCGCAAAAAAAACATACCAAAAGGACTCGAAGAATGGGCCAACCAATAGTGTGCCAAGTATTTTATAGATGAATTCATCCAGGATTATATATATAAAGGTTTTATAGACTAACTAAAAAGAGGATCGCTCCACCATGATCAGGAAAGGATTATAATGGCTGCCTAAGTTCAAGGTTTGATGATGAATGGTCTTAAAAAGATGAGTGGTCTCAGCAATGACAACAAATGCAGGTTCTGCTGCACAGGAGTAAAGAGTATAAGCTGGCATTGTTCAACCTCAACCAACATTACGAAACAAGAGCGAGCAGAACAACATCTATCATGAAACCGGCCAAACATTTTGGACAAGACGGCCTTACAAATGAGACAGAATCAGAAAACAAGTCTTCTGCAAAAGCAACTCAAAAGAGTAACCAAAAAATACACAAAAAACTACCAGTATAAAAGACTGGAAGAATGGGCCAATCAACAGCATGCCAAGTATTTTCTTGGTGAATTCACACAGGACTATATATTCAGATAAGAACGGCTTTATAAGACTGGCTAAAAAGAGGATCGTTCCACTATGATCAGGAGAGAATTATAATAGCTGCCCAAGATCAAGGCTTGATGTGCTTTTAAAAAGATGAGTGGTCTCAGCAATAACAACAAATGCAGCTTCTGCTGCACAGAAGTAGAAAATGTGAGTCACCTGACATGCAGCTGTAAGGTTCTCCTGAGAGATGGCTACTATACAATGCGACGTTGAATGGAGTGTGTAAATATCTTCACGGACAATCTGTAAAACATTGAATATCAAATGCAGCAGCAACTCCTGGGAACATGTTTACCGGAAAAAACAGTTGGAAATAAGTCATTCACCATCAACTATGATTAGCAATTCCTACAGATACGTATCTAGAAAATGGAGCTATTAAATCTGCCATAGTGATATGGAACAAAGAGAAAGAAGCAACCTTGGTAGAAGTTTGTGTATCCAATGATGCTTGGTTAAACAGAGCTGAAAGAAAAAAAAATAACAAAATACCAATGTCTTATGTATGACTTGAAAAGAAATTGGAATCTTAGGAAGATCTCCATCATTTCAGTAATTATAGGAACAACTCGACTCATAAAAAAGAATTTGAAAAACTACTTAAATATATCTGGGGAACCAAGAGCAAACAATTGTATTTAAAAAGATAGAATCTTAAAAAGCTCTCTTGGTTGAAATATATGAGAGAGTAGGTGAATGTCTGGCATACAGTAGGATGGCCCACCACCATCCCTTTGCCTTTTCACCCTTTGAGAAGGAGCTATTTTAATGCTAAGTGCCTGAGGTGCTCCAATCGGAGAATGCTGACAGAGCTTCCCAAGCATTTTTTGCAGTCCAGTGTGCTCTTCTTCCAGTTTGCTGACTCTTCAAATCCCACTTCCGATCCTTGTGTCACATCATCTTGCCATTGTAAGGAGATAAATATTGAATCTAGGTTATTGTTGAGACAGCCTGTTCTCTGATGGCTGGTATAATCCTGCGCAGTTGTAGGAGGTTCACCTCCCAAGCTTTATCTTCTCACCATTTGAGAAGGGGTTAGTTTATTGCTAATCACTTGAGGCTTCCCTATTGAAAAAAGCTAAAAGAGCTGATCAGGCCAGAATGCTCTTTCACTAAGTTGCTAGCTTTTTAAATCCCACTTTCTGACCCCTGTGCCACATCATCCTGCTATGGGAGGGAGATACCAGGAAGGGCAGTCATTTGTAAAATTCCCTATGCCAGAATTGTTTAGCAGTGCACAAGGCCCTGGAGACAACAGAATTGAATCCTCACGATTGTGATCACTGGCAAGCCAGACAAAAGACTTCGGAGCCTAGTGGGGAAACGCCCTTTTCTCTTCCCTGCAACCTCTTTCCCACAAAAGAGACGTTGCGAGCCTGTCTCTACTTTATCATTATTTTCATGGCAAGTACTCGTCTGCACTCCAATCTATAATCCCCCTGGCCTGACTTTCACAAGAAACACTCATCTAGTTGAAACCACTATAAATAATTCCCCCCACTCTTTATCTGTGCCTAAACTTAAACATAGATTCCATGAACAAAGTTTCTTTCTTAGAACTGCACACCTATGGAACTCTATTCTGTTTGCCTGCTTTCCAGCTGACTTCAACATGGTCGTCTTAAAGTCCAATGTGAATAAATTCTTTATGAGCCGTCCCCTTACGTAATCCAATTTACCAAATTTCCACTATTAACGATTACTACAGTATTGTCTCATTGACGCTCATTAACCCTTATCCTCGAGTGGCCTCTGGGCCTTGATAAGTGGTGACCCCTTATATAAAAAATTTTTTTTTAAAATTACAAAGTGCGCTCTGGACACCTATGCACAACCAGCATTCATTGGTGGCAAAAATGCGTCGAGAATGGTGGTGACTATGTAGAAAAATAAATTCAGGAGCACAAAAGATTGATTGTTTTAATGGTGCCACTCCCATCTTCATAACTCTTCAACTTTTTTAGCTTCAACTCTTCAATTTTTTACTTCAGCTCTGACTGTGCATCAAATGGATACCATAATACTTAGTCTGCTGCATAAAAACAAAAAGGAAAAGGAGGCTTTACTTTTGGACCGACCCCTGTAGTACTTATTTTAATGCAAGAGTTCAGATACGACGTACAGTTTTACGTGACAATTAGGTATGCTCACCAAAATATCCGTCCGACAATAGCTTTGCCCTTTATTTCTCAGGCTGGAAATAACTCAACGATTTTAGCAGGGGAGATAATCCTTCCTCCCCTTCAAGACTATGTTATCTAATTGATCACTTGTTTGGCATTTGTATAATAAGCAAAAACTTTCTTTCTTTTTTTTTTTGGCAAGTAGCAGGGTGTGTGTGTGAGCATGCTAACCAGGTCCTCTGAAAGGAATTTTATCAGAGGTTATGAAGTTCCTTTCAAGAACCTCCTACCCCACATACCTCCCACCGTCATCCTTTTTTCATTAACCATCTTGTTTTGCATCCTGTACAAAAATTAGAGTACATCCATCATATGCACAGAAACACTTTTGAAATCCATAGTAATTAGAAATAAGTTAACATTAATTACGTGTGTAAATTCAATTAGATCTTGTGATACTAGCTGTCCCTGTCCGACATTTCCTCAGAGTCTTTTTACTTTCATTAATAATTTCAATGATTTAAATAGGATTTACTTGTCTTAAAAATATATTATTTTGGTAATGAATAAATGTAAATTACACACACATATATATATATATATATATATATATATATATATATATATAAATATATGAACAAATGATCAATAAAACATGTTAAAAGACATCTTGAAAAAGAGTTAAAAACATTTAATTTTAAAAAAGGAAACACAAGATAAGTGGATAATCCTTAATCCGCGGAGTTTCGAAGAAATACTCTCCTTCTCATCAGAGGGCAGGAATTAGCAAAATGCAGGATCGGATTTTGCATATAAAAGTATTTAATGAAACTACAAGTAAGTCACAGATCTTACTTGGTTAAAAAAAAGGGTGAGGTAAGGGGAACAGGAGGCAAAAGAAAAATGATAAAAAGATTTCACATGAATGGACAGTCCGGTGAAGGGTAAAAATCCAAAAATGGTAAAATCCAAAATGGTCGAATTTAAAATTTCAATCCAATGGGTAAATTCCAAATGGTTCAAAATAATCCAAAAGGCAGAGTTCCTTGGAAAAAAGCGCAAATAGAATGAATTCCAAATCATTAAAAGAAAAGTACTGGAGAGAATATTTAAAAACACGTCTGTCAAGGCTGGATGAATCAAAAAAATTAAGGTTTAAAAAAAAACAAAAAAAAAAAAAACACCCGAAAAGCGGTGAAGATTTAAATTTGAAAAGCAAGGTCAAACTGACCCAGACAAGAAGCGCAAAAATTAGCGTTAATAATTAGGTCAGCTTAGATATGCACGTGAAAGTCCCAGAATTAAATTAAGAAAACTGATCAGAACAAATAAATGGCTAAGTTTATGAAATGGGGCGTCTGTTATATAAAAATATATATATATATATATATATATATATATATATATATATATATATACTCATATGAATAAATGACAAAAAGTCTATATTCCAAATTTTATGATGTTGACCATCTTACAATTTATTCCTTTAATTCAGTTGACATTTACACTTCTTGACAGTATGTTTCGTAGCACAAAATCATTCACTTAATTATTATATCAATCAGCGAATCACATTCTTAGGTCTAATAGCCCCCAAAATTATTAAGATACACACAAGTTTCTCATTAGTACAACTAATTTTAATCATCAACTAAAAATAGATTGGGGACGAGCACCAGAAGCCTCAGTTGGTGAACAAGTCTGAAGGAAACATAAAAAAAAAAAGGCGAGGGACACAAAGGAAGATAAATCCGATGCAAACCAGTAAAATTGGAAAAATTGACTATTTAAATCTCTTCCAGATTTCTTCGCAGTGTCATTGCCGGAAAGAAGAGGGCATGTGACTGTGAGAGAGTTAGCTCCTTCCACTCTTTATATGAAACAAGCCTGGGTATTTGGAGGTGTGTGTTGAGCAAAAAAAAAAAAAAAAAGTGGTAGTAGGCAGGCAGGCTCAAACCTGTACCACGAAGGAGGAAAATAATTTGAAAAAAAAAAATGTGACGTGTTTGCTGTTACAACCACCGCCAAACCGAAAGTGACGTAGGTTTAAATTAAGGCTAGACAATCAAAAAGAGGGGATGACTTTCGAAAATATTGTCAAAAAAAGCGACCCCTCCCTGTAGAAAAGTGCCCAGTTGAGAGTGAAGGAATTAATGTTTTTGGCCAATTTTTCGATTAGGGTCGAGCTTCAAAATGATACCAATCTTGTGAAAATTTGTCGCCTCTGTCGAAAGTTTTAGGCAGACATACAAACATACAAACATACATAAAAAGAAAAGCTTCCTTCAGTTTTGACAGATTTGTAAGAGTGCCTGTGCGTTAAATTTTTGTGGGGCAAGAGTTGCGCAATATCCAACCACACCTCTCCTGAGTCAACATTGTTGAATATCAGTGGAAAGTTGAGGTACAGAACGACTGGAAACAATGCCGAGATAAGTGGAAAGCACATACAGCACCTAGAATTCCCAAATGGTCACCCATCTGGTATTGGCCAGGTTCAATGTTGCTTAACTTCGGTGATCTGATGGGAACCAGTGTGTCAACTTGATTATGCCATACAACAAACATACATACATACATTTAAACAGACAGATGAAATTTATATTACTAACTTAAACAAAAACTTTTTATTGGCGCAAATATGAAATGTGAATCAATCAGAAATAAATTTTTGTTTTTAAAAACAGACAAATATTTGCCAAAACAAATTTTACTTATTTTTTGCAATCAGAAAGCCATGTTTTCTGAACACACAAAATTCAGTCTTTTCCCTCGTTATGTAAATTTTCAACAGAAGATTCACCTAAATAACTGTAATCTGTAAACTAATGATGGGTTAACATTTTTACATACTTTATAAAAATCTTACAGATTTTTCATTAGTGATGCCATCTATATGTCAGGACTGGCACTTATTGGGTGATGCATTAAGTTGGAAAAATGATTGGATTCTTGTTCCACTCGAGAAAGTAACCTTAACTCTTGATTCAACTTATATAAGAGTCAGCTATGTTCTATGATAGAATATTGTTGCTACACGTGAGTCACATCTGATGTTAGCAGCAACGGAAACAAGTTTATTAAACTGAGTGACAGGAATGTCAGGTTAGGGTTGAGTATAACAATCGTTCTGGTTTCTAAAATTGCAATGCGGGTAAATAATATTCATCCTTCTTGAAAGCAAGTTAGGAGTTTTTTCATGGCAAGTGCTCGTCTGAGCTCCAATCTATGCCTCTCCCTCGCCAAACTTTCACAAGAAACACTCGTCTAGCTGAAAACACTATCAATAATTCTCCCATTCTTTATCTGGGCCTAAACCTAAATGTAGATTCCATGAACAAAGTTTCTTTCTTAGAACTACACGCATGTGGGACTGTCTCCCGTTTGCCTGCTTTCCAGCTGACTACAATATGGTTGTCTTCAAGTCCAATGTAAACAAGTTCTTGATGAGCCGTTCCACTTAAGTTAACAACTTTACTGAATTTCCATTACTAACGATTACTATATTGTCCAAATAACTAACGCTTATCCTCGAGTGGCCTCTGGGCCTTGATAAATGGTGATGCCTATGTAACAAAAATAAATAAATAAATAAAATACCTCTTAATTTGTGAACTCTGGATCCTTATACACAGAGAACTCAAGAAACTGGCAACTGATTTTCTTGATACTGACTATATAAGTATAATTTTTATAAAGTTTACTTATTAGACAATTTAATTTCAGACCCACTTATAATGGTATGTTAAGCGTGATCATTTTAATTCTATTTTAATGCTGCCTTAACTTTAGCTAGTTTGATTGTGTATTAACTGATTATTTTAATGGTATCTTAACTCTGATTATTTTAATGGTGTTTTATTTTAAGTGTTTTAATTCTATTTTAACGGTGTATTAACTGATTATCTTAATGATGTCTTAACTCAGGCTTTTTTAATTCTATTTCAAGAATGTCTCAACTCCACAAAACTAACACTTTCCTAAGCCCTTAACTTCAGCTACGTAAGCTGTATTTGCTACATTGTTGGGGCATCTGTATGTCATGGAAGGGTGTATATATGATGTGTTTATAAAATATGTATGTATAAACAAAGGAACCAAACCGTGTACATGTTATATAGTCGTCTATGTAATGTTTGTTGCGTGTGTGTGTGTGTACACATTTTGAACACATATAATAAACAGATTATTGATATTTTCAACAATAGTTCAACAAATGGAATAAGTAGCACCATTGTCTGCTTGACCAGACAAGGGAAGGACATACCTTTTTGATCGGAACCATCGTTGTATTGTTCCAGATGCGCTTCTGAAAACGTAAGTCATTTTCTTCCCTGACAACTACATTTACATTTATTCCTGTTGCGACTTTTTTTTTGTTCTGGGTTTGCATGACATTTCTTTTACAGGGATTACATATCTTTCCAACTGAATGATTGCCAATCAGCTGAGAATTTGCCTGTCCTGTCTACCTTCATCACATATTTTGTTTACGTCCACCACATTCTATTAAAACATATTTTGTTTTTATTTATCGAAAAAATTCCTTCTTTTTATTGTTTATAGAATCTAGTCAAGTTAAATTCCTAAAACGTCATTTAACCATATTTGTTATTGAATTGAATTTTTCTCTTTAAAACAAATCTAATTTAATGTACACAATAATAATAATAATAATAATAATAATAATAATAATAATCTTCTGGCCAAGATAAGTTTGCAATACCCCAGGTGTGCTAATTTGCAACACTTACAAAAAACTGTTCTTCGTCTGCAAACTTTTACAATTCAAAGCTTTTCTGGATTGATGCTGCCATTTTGTTTGAATCAATATTTCTCTTCTCGACTTACAACTCAAAAGATTGGTCAAGAACAATTTGTAATTTGTTTTCTGATTTTAACGGATTTTTTTTTTTTTAATTTTTATGTTGCAAATATCCTTGATATTCAACTACTTAAAAACAAAAAAAACTTCAGAACATCACTGCTACCAGTAACAGAGATTATAGTGCTTATATATTTTGCTTACATCCAGCTACCAGCAACCAAGAGAACTCAATTATATTTAAAAAATTCCTTTTTATTGTTTAAAACAAGTTAAATTTCTAAAATTTCATTTCACCATATTTGTCCTTGAATCTCTTTTCTCTTTAAAACAAATCTAATTCAATCCACACGATAATAATAATCTTCTAGCTCAGATAATTTGGCAATACCCCAAGTGTACTAATATGCAACAATAGTTTTACAAATATTAAACCACAGCAGTCAATTTTTTATTGCTTCGAAGGGTCTGATGTTTTAACATCTTAAAATTTTTATAAGATTCCTAAGAAAGTATAAATCACCACCACTGGGAAATTTTTAACTTCTCATTTAGTGAAAAACAATAAAACATAAAACATCGAAAAACAATAAAACATAAAAAATTGAAAAACAATAAAACATAATAAAAAATCGAAAAACAATAAAAAATCGAAAAACAATAAAAAATCGAAAAACAAAAAAAACAATAAAACATAAAAAATCGAAAAAAACAATAAAACAAAAAACAATAAAACAAAAAAAAAAATCGAAAAACAAACCAAAAAATCGAACAAAAAAAAAAACAAAAAAACAATAAAACACAAAAATCGAAAAACAAAACAAAAAACAATAAAACATAAAAAGTCGAAAAACAAAAAACAATAAAAAATCGAAAAACAATAAAAAATCGAAAAACAAAATAAAAACAAAACATAATAAAAAGTCGAAAAACAATAAAACATAAGTCAAAAAACAGTAAAACAATAAAAAATCGAAAAACAATAAAACATCGAAAAACAAAAAACATGAAAAACAAAAAACATAAAAAATCGAAAAACAATAAAACATAAAATCGAAAAACAAAACACATAATAAAAAATCGAAAAACAAAATAAAAAAAAAAATCAAACAATAAAAAATCGAAAACAAAAAACAAATATTTATTATTATCTTATAAAATGACTTCTTTTTATTTATTCAAAAGATTTTTAATGTAAAATGATTTTTGATTAGTCTGAACTGCAATTTTTTTTTTTGCCTTTTTTTTCACGTCAGTGAATTTATGAAACCTATTTGTTGAGTGTTACGTGATGATGCACAGCCTGGACAACAGTGCAGCGTTTCATGTGCCAGAATGTCACAGTCGATGCAGAATATCTGGTTGCACTTTGTGCACATATAACCCTGAAAATATAAAAATTAAACAATCAGTTGGTGTCCATTTCTTGCATAATTCATATTCAGCTATATATATATATATATAACAACATTATTTTTGCAGCTACCAAATACATTATCATTCCTTGGGAATTTATTAGATTAGCCGACAAAGCAAAAACATTGGTAAAAAAAATTCAAACATATAACATAAATATTACCAAAGACAAGCTAAGTTACTCTTCTACTTACTGGGATAAGTTTTTTTTGTGTTTTAACTTATTTTAAAGTGTTTTGACTTCATAATAAATGTAATGTCTGTTGAGCTAGAAAAAAAAACAATAAATGTCAAAATTGTGCAATACGAGTATTTTGTTTAATTTTAAAATAATTACTGAGGCTTAAACTATTGCTATAATAACACCACCATTTTCTTTTTCATTCTAAATTCACAGTTATTTTTAAGTAAAAAAAAACACTTTAAAATAAGTCAAAACACACACACAAAAAAAATATCCAGACAGGCATAGGAGTAACTTTGCTTCCCTTTGGTAACATTTTTTTGTTGTAGTTTTACTTTTTTTCACCCCGTTTTTGTTTTGTTGGCTATTCTAATAAATGACCCATTCCTCAAATATGAATGGTCAGTTTAATCATGTAGTATTGGGAATCCCAGATTAAATGCTATATAGGTAGTTTTAGAAACAGAAAGCATTTTGATTTCCCATCAGCGAGTTTAGCGGGGTCACAAAGGGTTAGGTTTGACAGATAGAATGAACCGGAAATTAGGGGTGACACGGGAATTGATGACACATGGGCTGAGAGTTGGTTTTGGGTTGTAGATGGAACAAACAGGAGATTAGGGTCTCTTCGCGGCAACCAGGGTCCAGATATAGGCTTGCCTTTTAATAAAAGAATTGAAGCTTCAAATTCATCTCATGTTATCAATGCATCTGCAGCAGTAAGGACCACTCCCCACGAGATGGCAGCCTAGCGACAAGAAGATATCCGCTGGACAAGGCAAGCAAGTATGTACGATTATGTTATTGCACGTACACGTCGAGACCTTCCAAGGCAAAAGAACGGTGTAAGGATAGAACACACATGCACCCACATAAGTAAGAACATTGATAAGAACACAGACACTTAAAAGTACCCTCAGAAGTAAAAGAAACAGTAAAAAGAAAGCGATAAATTAAATAAATAGAAGGACGCCAAAAGACAATCTTTAACAATCACTCTACTGATTGCAATTTATATTCTCTGTATTTTTAAACCAAATATGACAATAAAGTATATGCTAAGTACTGTCACAAGATTATAGAATCAGGAGCTTACCATCTGTCAAACACGTTTCCACAAAAAAGGTAATTCCATGTCAAATCAGCTTGACACCCATAACCTCAGATTTTGTTGTAACTTGCAGCACAGATTGACATCATAAAAACTAAGAAATCCTGAAAATTTGAGCATGTAACTGCGAGCGGTCGCCGTTTTAGAGCATTTCCCATTTTTTTTTGTAAATCGCTTGAGATATCACTTGGGTGACATTTCAATAATTACACTTTCTTGAATTTTTTTTTTTTCAATTATAAACACATTTTATATATTAGATTGAGAAGAAAGTTCTTGAAGAATTTTTAATTTTGATTTCAAATGAGGTATTTTCAGATAAGTTTTCATTATAATACCTAATTGAAAAGAGGGATTTTCGCTCTATCTAATCGTTTGAATTACAATCATTTTAAAACAATTACGCTTCTTTTTTCAGAACATTGAATACAAAACGGAAAAAAAAATATGCACAATTTTCTTATTTCAATTCAAGCTAGGCCGAAAAGCTGTTGAAACAGCTTGTGGTATCAACAAAGCATTTAGTCCAGAAATCACTAATGAACGCACAGCACCATGGTGGTTTAAGGAATTTTATGGCAGCAACGAGTCTTAAAGATGATGAGCATAGTGGTTGGCCATCGGATGCTGACAACGATCAATTAAGAGCTTTAGTTGAAGCCAATCCACGTACAACTGATTGAGAACTTGCTTCTGAATTAGACGTATAAAATATAAAACCTTGCTCTTTATGCCATGCATTTTGAAGCGTGTCATCAGAAGATGAAGAGAGTTGCTAGGTAACAAGATAAAGAGTACATTAGGGGATTCTGTATAGGTTGGATATAGTCATATCCTATATAAGGATGAAGAAAAGAAAACCTTAACTAAAACTGTTAAATAGAAAACGGGGATCATCAGCTGTCTACCATGTAGCTGTTTTGGAGATTTAAAAACAGGACAGCTATAAAATACATGGCTCTCCAGTGGATATAATACCACTTCCCCATTAACAAAATGTAGATACAATACAGTTACTATTTATACTAATATAAAAAATGAAATATTAATAATAAATTTAATGGTAATATTAATAAGATTAAAAATCTATTCTGCGACATGTTAATTAGCATATAAATTTCATATGAATAAAACATGTTTATCTAATTGACATTTGATGAATCATTTATGAGCACTGATTTTTGGTCCAGTGGTTAGATTAACTAAAATTGTTAAATAGAAATAAACTTGCATAAGCCGGCTTCTAAAAATAGTCATATCCTATATAAGGATGAAAAAAAAAAAACCTTAACTAAAATTGTTAAATAGAAAACGGGGATCATCAGCTGTCTACCATGCAGCTGTTTTGGAGATTTAAAAACAGGACAGCTGTAAAATACATGGCTCTCCAGTGGATATAATACCACTTCCCCATTAACAAAATGTAGATACAATACAGTTACTATTTATACTAATATAAAAAATATAATATTAATATTAATAATAAATTTAATGGTAATATTAATAAGATTAAAAATCTATTCTGCGACATGTTAATTAGCATATAAATTTCATATGAATAAAACATGTTTATCTAATTGACATTTGATGAATCATTTATGAGCACTGATTTTTAGTCCAGTGGTTAGATTAACTAAAATTGTTAAATAGAAATTAACCTGCATAAGCCGGCTTCTAAAAATAGTCATATCCTATATAAGGAAGAAAAAAAGAAAACCTTAACTAAAATTGTAAAATAGAAAACGGGGATCATCAGCTGTCTACCATGCAGCTGTTTTGGAGATTTAAAAACAGGATAGCTCTAAAATACATAGCTCTCCAGTGGATATAATACCACTTCCCCATTAACAAAATGTAGATACAATACAATTACTATTTATACTAATATAAAAAAATGAAATATTAATAATATTAATAATAAGATTAAATATCTATACTGTGACGTGTTAATTAGCATAATATATATATATATATATATATATATATATATATAAATAAGTAATTGTATCAGTGTGTATGCGAAAACTCTCTAGTAAATTCCTGTCTGAATATTTGGTCTATAAAGTTGAAATTTGTTATATAGGGTATTTGGACCTGTAGCACATTTTCGATTTAGGTATATATATAATAAATTTAATGGTAATATTAATAAGATTAAAAATCTATTCTGCAACATGTTAAATAGCATATGAATTTCATATATATGTTAACGGTTATATCTCATAGGATTAGTGAATCTCTCGACAAAGGCTTTCTTTCTAGGGCAATTGCTCTTGACATATCAAAGGCCTTCGATAAGGTATGGCATAAAGGCCTACTTCACAAGATTTCTAGCTACGGTATAACTAGAAATGTTTTCTCAATTATTAAATCATTTCTCTCTGATAGGCTCATAAGAGTAGTGGTTGATGGGCAGAAATCAGAGGCCCACAGTATTAATGCTGGAGTACCTCAGGGGTCTATCCTGGGCCCAACTCTCTTCCTGATTTACATCAATGATCTCCCAAAACATAATTCATTCGTTGACATCTATGCTGATAACACAACCATCTATGGCAACACATCAAAGGCTGTAAATGACAAAGTTTTCTCTGATTCTTTCTTCTCTGATCTTGAGCGTGTGGTACAATGGGGGAAGAGGTGACTGGTTACTTTTAATGCATCTAAAACCAAACTCCTATCTTTACATCATCAACGCTCTGATCCCATCTGGCATCAATTGAAATGGATGGCTCTTGTCTAGGGGATGCTCCATGTTTTGACAAGCTTCTGGGCTTGACCTTTACTCCTGATCTGAAATGGAACACGTACATCAAGTCTGTTGTCAAATCTGTCAAGTCTGGGAAAATGGTGGGATCCTTCTACTGCTCCAGAAGATATCTCACTACTGATGCAGTTCTCTATCTATATAAAAGTCAAGTACGTCCAAGGATGGAATACTGCTGCCATATCTGGGCAGGAGCTGCTAAAAACAGCCTATCCTGCCTTGACAGAGTACAAAATAGACTTCGTGACTTAGTGGGGAATGCCCTTTTCTCTTCCCTGCACCCTCTCTCCCACAGAAGAGACGTTGCAGGCCTATCTTTGTTTTATCATTATTTCCATGGCAGGTGCTCGTCTGAACTCCAATCTCTGGTCCCCCCTCGCCAATCTTTTACGAAAAACACTCATCCAGCTGAATCCACTGTCAAAAACTTTCCCCACTCTTTATCTGTGCCTAAATCAAAACGTAGATTCCATGAACAAAGTTTCTTTCTTAGAACTGTGGAACTCTCTTCTGTTTGCCTGTTTCCCACCTGACTACGACTTGGATGTCTTCAAGTCCAACATAAACAAATTCCTGATGAATCGCACCCTTAAGACACTCTATCAAATCTCCAATACTAATGATTACTACAATACTATCCCATTGATTACTGTACACGCAATAACCCTTATTCCCAAGTGGCTTCCGGGCCTTGATAAGTGGTAACCTCCATGTAAAAAAAAAGGAAAAAGAATAATATATATATTTATCTAATAGACATTTGATGAATCATTTATGAGCACCGATTCTTGGTCCAGTGGTTAGAGCTGCCGTCTATCAACGCAATGGTTGTAGGTTCGATCCACGGTTAAGGAAAGGTGCTAGTCTAGCCGCACTGATGAGTTGTGATACAACAAAACAGTACCGTATGTGAATGACTACATATATATATATATATATGTATATATATATATATATGTGAAATGCTCACATTTTTGTATATAAACAGCAGCTTCAAATAAGAAAAGGATGAAATTGCAAAAGTATTAAGTTACTGCAGACAAAACCACATTTGTGAGCTTAAAAAAAAAAAAACTTCAACACCAAGAAAACTTTGCCATGCAACAGCCAAACAAGTGTAATTCCATGTCAAGTCATACAGAAATTTCGGATTTTGAAACGCATATCCTCAGATTTTGTTGTGACTTGCGCTAATGATGGATGCCTTAAAAACTAAGAAATCCCGAAAATTTGAGCATGTAACTCAGAGCGGTTGCAGATTTAGAGAATTTTTCTTTTTGTGTAAATCGTGCAAGATGTCGCCTGAGCAATATTTTAATAATTACAGTTTCTTAACTATTTTCAGTTTAGAACATGATGATGTGATCCTGAAAATTTACTCAGGTAAGTTTTTTGACCTGAGGAATCCAAAAATGACATCAGATTTGTTAAAAAATGAAGCGTTTTATGTGATTTTATCAAATTTTGGAATTTTATTTTTACATGTGCACCAATATACTGTACTTGCAATAACCCTTATCCCTGAGTGGCTTCCGGGCCTTGATAAGTGGTGATTACTGTGTAAAAAAAAAAAAAAAAAATATGAGGCAAAAAAAAGAATGTGGTTCATATGGTGACATCTTACAATATGGTCATCTTCAAATGAAGCATTGATAAAAACTTGTCACTCATTTTCAATCCTCTCATAATATTCATCATTATCCATCTGACAATCTATCCATCTCGTTAACTCTTATACTCTAGTGGCTTTTAGCCTTGCTAAACAGCGACTCATTAGTAAATTTAAAAACGAAAACATATTAAGCATTATCTTACATGTCACAGATTAAAATAAAAATTAAAAATTGCCTCAATCTAGAAGGATTTTTCTTTCATTGATTAAAGACAAAAAAGATTTAGTGTAGCATTAGAACAGATACTACACTTTTTTTTAATTTCATTTTCACCCCAAACAAGGCACAGTGCCATTTTGACATAGGGGGCTACTATCTAAGACATAATTTGCAGGGATACTGTGAAGGGAGTTGAGCAGCAAGATGTTTGTTTACATGACACTTGAACTTCTGCATGTCAGTACAGTCAGGAAAGTAGGAACCCGGAAGGGAATTTTAAAGTCTAGCAGTTCTAGGGAAGAAATTATAAGAGTAGAAAGCTTTCTGACATCTAGCGATTTCTACTGTGTAGGGGTGGGATTATGCTGCATGTCGGGTTTATCGGGGGTATTTACATCGAGGGGGTACAAAGGCTTGAAATTTGTCGGAGCACCTACCACTAAAATACTTGTAAAGCAAGCAGACGGATGCAACGTTTCATCGATGGGACAGCGGTTGAAGCCTAGCTGACATTAGAACCCTGACTAAGAGTGAGAGGCTAGTAGCAGATGCACCAGCCCAAATGTGGCAACAACTTTGCTCCTAATTGAAAGGCTAAGTTAAAGCATTGTTAAAATTTCCTGTTCTACGAATGCAACATTTTCTGGACTTTTCATATAAATTGTGAAAAATGGTTATAAGATAAAATACTTACATTTTTGTCTTTTAAGGTAATTAGGCAGCCATAACAAAATCTGGAAACCAAAAAATGTATTTTAATTATTATTACAATCTGATTATGTTAAAATGCTTTAAAATAATTAAAATCCTATCAAATATAATTTTGTATTTCTGTAAGAATTAAAGGGTTAGATCAGATTAGGATTACATAAGGTTAGGGATTAGATCAGGTTATGGTTTGATCAGGTTAGGGATTAGATCAGATTAGGGTTAGAGCAGGTTAGGGTTAGATCAGGTTTGGGATTAGATCAGGTTAGGGGTAGATCAGGTTCGGGATTAGATCAGGTTAGGGATTAGATCAGATTAGGGTTAGAGCAGGTTAGGGTTAGATCAGGTTCGGGATTAGATCAGGTTCGGGATTAGATCAGGTTTGGGATTAGATCAGATTAGGTTGGTTGGTTGGTTGTTTTTGTTTTACGGCATATCAACCCTTTTCAGGTTATTTAATGCCGAATCCAGTGATTTTGAAGAAATTTTTTTAATAGAATATAATTGTTTTGTTTTTTTTCTAGTCGATTTCTATTTAACCCATTATATGAAAACCCTAACATGTACTGCCACTCCGAGTCAGAGTGGACATGGGAGCAATGGCAATTAAAAGGTGGCTCCACACTCCCCAAAGCCCGCAAACTTGGGCCTCAGCATCGGATATAGTTTAAGGTCATATCCAGGACCTAGATCAGGGTAGTATTAGATCATGTTAGCGTTAGATCAGGTTAGGGTTAGAATAAGAATTTAAAATAAATAGTTTGGTTCGTATAGTGTGGATTGTTCGGTGAAGTTCTTTACGTTCACTAGTCTTGGAAGTCTCCGGTAAAACACAAAATTGATGACGTAAGTATTGGAACTTTCTTGGATATCTAATCCGAAAAAGTACCAAAATAACAAAGAAGGTCAAAGGTTACACCGATTGATACATTAGTTTGATTAATCTAAATAATACAAAACCATTTGTTTTGTTTAGAATCAAACTATTATAAGAAATCAGAAGAGATAGAGTTTGAAAATATGGAGACAGACAAACAGTGAGTTTTATAAATAAAATTACTTACACTGATTCCACATTTGGAATGTCTGTTGCTGGTGTTTCTTTGAATTGAGGAAGAGGAAATAAGTGATGGTAAGAGCGTGCCAAATGAGGCGCTGACACTAAAGTCAATGCTGAAAAAAAAAAAAAAACGTAAATAAATTAAATGAATACTAAGTTGTTTTATGCCCTGAATTTCACTTCTAAAAAAAAAAAAAAAAAAAAAAAAAAAAAACCCTAAAATTAGAATTATTTTTGGTCCCTCAACAAAAGGAGGGTGGACCTGTAAATTCACCCTTGTCTGTTTGTCTGTCTCAATAACTACGTCTTGGAATTTTTTGAAATTTTGCACAAACATTAAACATGATATGAGTAAAAAAAAAAATAACAGAACGGATTTTCCAGGAAAACTCTGGTTGCCCCCCTAGAGGTGCCTTTTGGGTTAAAATGGCTAAAATTAACACTTTTGTGCTTATTAAGAAAACCTGATGCCTTGGATTTTTATAAAACTTTCTGAAAAGTTGTAGCTAACTGATTTCTATATAATTTTGTATGTCTATACTTCGCGATAATTCTTGGGTGTGCCCCAGGGGCTCTTTAAGGGCTAATAAAAACACCCCATTTTTAGGACTATTTTATCATATTTGTTCAAAATTTTCTGTGTATGTCTATTTAGTAATTTTGCATGGTGTTGAACTCGAATTTAAATATGTTAAGGCCTTGAGGACTTTTGAGGCTAAATGAAGGTGTAATGATGGACTTAGTCATTTCTTTTTTTTTGTATGGTGCAGAACTCAAATTTACATATGTTAAGGCTTAAAACTGCACCGTTTGTTCATTTTCACCAACATTTGACGTTCCTTGGGGACTTTTGGGACTAAAATTGAGAGGGAGGGGACAAATGCTGAACTTAGTCATTTTCTTATGCCTCGTTCACTACGCACTCACGGGGAAACCATCCGTGCTTCACTTGTTCGGTTTTAAATGCAAGTAAATGGAAAAGATTTATTGGTTCTTATCCAGAATTCCCCCTATATTAATAAAAAACAAAAATCACATAAATTATAAAATATATAAATTATATAGAAAATCATTTTTAAGCAATTAATGAGAATTTATAGGCATTTAACATAAATCTTGCAAGTTTGAATCATTGACTTATCTCCCTTTGTTTAGATTGTTTTTCACAATGCCAAACAGGAACGCTGCTCTTTTTTTTTTACTCATGAAATTTGATTTTCTTTATAAAAATAAAACTACATGATCAACTTACATGATTTTTAGTATATGATATTTTTGTTTCATCATGTACATCATACAGATTTTTCTTTATCTTTGTTTTTTAATATTGAGTGAAATCAAATTACTATTATTTATTTAAGTGCTTAATGTCTTTTAAAAAAATAAATTCTAACTAGAAAGATATTGGGAAAACCTATGCCAACAATAGAATTATATGATTCCTATGAAATGAATGATTGCAATGCTTTTAGCACCCAGCACCATTTTTTTTTTATATTTAGCTGCTTTTATCTCCTAATAATTGAAGGAAGAAAATAGATATCAGGGCAGGAGCTGATAAAAACAGTCTATCCTGCCTTGACAGAGTACAAAATAGACTTCGTGGTTTAGTGGGGGATGCCCTTTCTCTTCCCTGCAGCCTCTCTCCAACAGAAAAGATGTTGCAAGCCTATCTTTGTTTATCGTTATTTCCATGGCAGGTGCTCGTCTGAACTCCAATCTCTGGTCCCCCATCTCGCCAATCTTTCACGATAAACACCCATCTAGCTGAATCCACTGTCAAAAATTTTCCCTACTCTTTATCTGTGCCTAAATCAAAATGTAGATTCCATGAACAAAGCTTCTTTCTTAGAACTGCACGCCTGTGGAACTCTGTTCCGTCTGCCTGCTTCCCACCTGACTACAACCTGGATGTCTTCAAGTCCAACGTAAACAAATTCCTGATAAACCGCCCCTCCCTTAAGTAGACACTTTATTAAATCTCCACACTAACGTACTGTACTTGCAATAACCCTTATCCTTGAGTGGCTTCTGGGCCTTGATAAGTGGTGACCACCGTGTAAAAAAAAAAAAAAAAAAAATACACATCAAGTTTGGTATTTCTTTCTTTAGGTCATCAGAAATGACTTGTGATTTCTTTTTCAACTCGGGATAATTCAGTTCTCTTCTTTCAAAAAAAAAAAAAAAAAAGCATCAGAAAAAATTAAATTGGAAAGGGAACAAGAATGTCAGGCAACCTAGCCATAGCTTCTGCTATTTGAATTGAATTTGGAAAGAAAATATCACAAAAAAAAAAATTAACAGTAGGCGTTTTTTTTTTTTCTTTAGGTCATCAGAAATGATCATAATTATAGACAGTGTGTATAATGGAATGTTAAGAGTTACTCTTAACATTTGGAGGCAAGTCTTAGTCCTGATCAGAGAGATAAAGAGAAGAACCAGATTTGGTTGGTTGTTTTTGTTTTACAGCATATCAACCCTTTTCAGGTTATTTAATGCCGAATCTAGTAATTTTGAAGAAAAATTTTTCAATACAATTTTTTTTTTCAAGTCAGTTTCTATTTAACCCTTAGTTGGAACCCTAACATGTACTATCACTCTAAGTCAGAGCGACCTGGGAGCAATGGTAATTAAAAGGTGGCTCCACACTCCCCAAAGCCCACAAACTAGGGCCTCACCATTGTTTGAGGTCATATCCAGGACCATCAGATTTGGTGGACACTGCTCGACGGCTAAAGATGAAATTATCAGCAATGTGCTTTTTTGGATGCCATTCTTACTTTTGGATGTGATTCTTACATCAAACAACTAACAGACGACTACCAGATGTGATGGAGGATAGGGCAAGGTGATGTGAGAGAGCCAAGAAGATTGTTATCATCATCACAATGATATGATGATGAATATAGTTTAACTTTTTTACCCATTAAAAACAGGCAAAAGTTACAGCCTGTTGACTATTCTAAGGTCATCAGATCTAAGCTTACATTTATGACTCGTGTTAAACATCTACCATATGATTCTTATACCATTTCTCACCATGCAATGCATATCTTCAATCCTCGTTGGCATTCCATCCACTCCTATCTCTTGCAATCACATCAGCACTGGTTCCACTCTATGCTAAAATGATAGAACGATATAATCTTCTCTTATTTTGTCCTTTAGTCCTCACCTTTCATAGGTAATATTTCTGACAAAGGAGGAAGAATTGCTGTTTTCTGGGTCAGAATCTATTCAGTTAACATTTATTGTTGATTAGTTTTTAACCTTGAAGTAGTATCTGCATGCTTTATGCCAAATTGATGATTGAATATGGTTCGATTTGTGCTCATTTTTGCACTAAATACTGATCCCTATAAATTCCTATTAATCCCTAACTGTGCATCAAGCAGATACCATAATAGATAGTTCACTGTACTTTATAATAACAAAAGTGCATACAAAATTTCAGCCAGATTGGTCCTGTAGTTTTTGGAAAAAAGTGGAATGAACAGACAGAAAGACAAATCTAATGATAAACTTTGTATATAAGATAAAATATTTAAGTGAGTAGATATTTTAAAAAATCATGAACTAATTTAATCAAAAAAAATAATCTATAAAACAATAAAAAATTCCAACATTTTACAAAATCAAATAATGTTTGCAGATAATTTGTGATGTTTCTTGTATATACAATTTGTTTTACAAAAGATAAAGAAAATGCTAATTTCTTTATTGGTGCAAAAGTGCAAAAATTAAAAAAAAAAAATTTGCCAGGTGAAGGTCAAATGACGGCATTATGTATATGCATGCATAACATAATAGCTATTGGTTCATGTTTTAACTTTTAGCCTTGCAAACAACATATCTGCATAGTACAGTCATTAACATCAAAGTTAAAAGTAAATTGTAAGCTAAACGTTTTGGTTTCGATTCTCTGTGGTGGCGCACAAGTCATTTTTTAAAAACTTTTTAAATCATTATTATATATTGGGTCCAATATAATATAATCATAAATATGAAATCTGCATTAATTGAAATATCATATTTAAATGTATTTTATGAGCGGGCAATGGTGGGCGGCCTGCTAGTATATATATATATATATATATATATATATATATATATATATATATATATATATATAAGATGACCTTGAAGATATTTTTTAATTAAAATTTTTTTTTTCTAATCCTTTGACATGAGGTTTCATAATTTTTGTATTCATTCTTTTTTTTGCAGACCATGGAAAGCAGTAATTATTGGGGATACAATTACAAGAGTCAGTATTACTATCCTGTCATGGTTAATCACCTGAAGAAGGTCAGAGGATGATTTAGCTGAAACGTGTGAAAACAACAACTGTGCAAACAAGGATAAGGGGGGGGGTGTATTGTAAGTACAATTACAACATGGCTGTGATTGCCTTTGTATGTGTCTGTGTCGCATATACGACACCTTCCTTTTTCTCCTTCAGTCAGTCCCCTCATAACGATTCATGCATAATCCCAAAAACACGACTTTAATATTATTGTTTGGAGAAAGTCTTTATTTTGGATTTTCCTCGTTCCCTGAGAAGCTTCTGTATAGCTGAATCAATTCCGGTCTCTTTTCTTTTTCTTCTGTTTTCTCCTCTTGAATCAAGATTCTCTCGTTCTGACTAAAGAAGTCTCTGACTGTCTTCTGACTAACTGACTAGAAATGCATGTGTGTTATCTATTTATTTTAAAGTGTATGACCTGCCTCGTGATCCCTGCTAGCATGCAGGTGCAACATATCGTCAATAGAAGTTAATGAATTTAAAGCCTGTCAGTCTTAACTTTTCGACCTCTTTGCACTTAACTTGAACACAAGCAAGTTGGTTCAAGCTAGTACCGTGTTAACGACACACAACAAACAGCTTGCAAAAAATAATACACAAAAATGACCTTGTCTGTGTGTGTGAGGAACAGTCTCTACCAAACTTCTCTGTTAATTTTTGGTCTACAAACTTGAAACTTGATTTGGGCCTGTGGAACAAATTTGATTATAGCTGCTCAAGGGGTCAAAATTAAAAAAAAAATTGGAACTTGGCAGGCATAAGTTGACTTAAAGTGCTCCTCTACACATGCGCAAATATATATTCATATATTAAACTGTGTTAATTTTTTAAGCTTTGATGCGCATGTGTCCTTAGTTCAGATTGTAGCGAATACCGTTGAAGAGTTAAATGTTTTGGTTTTGATTGGTGACACCCAAGTTATATTTCTTCTCCAACTTTTGAAATCACTACTATATATTAGGTACAATATAATAATCAATAAAGAATTAGTTCTTTAATAATAAATTAAAATATAATATTTAAGCATATTTTATGACCGGGCATACAGTTTTAATAATAAAATCAACTTAACAAGAACATAAAACAAACAAAATATATGTAAAGGTGGGTCGGGAGGGAGATTGCTGAGACTGAAATAAGGAATATACGAACCACAAGACTTGCATTCCACCGGAAGTTCACAGTATTTGCTGCGACACTGGGGACAGAAATAACCACCACTGCTGAAGTTCTGGGCTGCTTTATCATCAAGATGACTAAAGAATAATAATAATAATAATAATAAGAAGAAGAAGAAAAAATAATAATTCTGATTTCATTTATCAACGTCTCCCTGGAAAGGGATGGAATTCATTTCCAGAGGATTTCCCTCAATCCCGGCTCCAAACCAGGAGCTTCAAAGATCAAGGGTTTTCCTAAGGATGTTGGTGATAATTACAATAGCAGAAGTCTGAAGGCCGCCTAAAACATCGGGGATTCATAGTTTTTTTAATTGTCCTTCCAGACGACTTGATACTACTCCTAGTGTACCTACTATGATCAGGATTATTTGTGTTTTAAACCCGTGTATATGCCTTATCTCCAAGGCCAATGGAGCATAATTGCTCCACTTCTCATTCTCCTTCTCTCTCACATTCCTGTCCCAGGGTACTGAGAAGTCTACAATCTGCCAGTTTTTTTATACCTTGTCAATGACGACCAAATCCGGATGATTATGTTCCAATTGCTTGGTCGTTCTGACACTTTTGTCCCACAATACCTCTACCTTGCCATCCTCACTTGTTCTTACTTCATCAGCCACCTCCTCAAACCATTTTCCAGCACACTTCACACAAACCCTCTTACAGACCTCCCAATATATCCGGAGTCCCATGCGATCGTGTCTTTTGTGGTACTCTCTCTGGGCCAGTCCACTACACCCTGCTGCAAGGTGCGCAACTGATTCTGAGGTCTTACCACAAATCCGGCATTTTGCAGCAACTTCCTCTCTTAGAACAACTTTTTTTAACAATCGTGTTCCTAATGCCTGCTTTTGTGCTGCACAAACAAAAGCTTCAGTACTCTTAGCCAGCTATCCAGCTCTAGGCCATTGCCATGATCTTTCATCAGCCACTTCTGCTATATCTTGGAAGAACCTTCCATGCATTTTCTATTTAGCCAGTTTCTCCGCTCTTTCTCTATCCATATGTTTCACATAATCAGACTTGGTCTCACATACCTCCACTTCATTGGCCATAACCTTAAGCATCCACTCCTCACTTCTAACCGCATGCTCCTTCAATAACATCTCCTTGGTTCTAACACAATATTTTACACTTTTCAATCCTCTCCCACCATCTTTCCTCTTTTGATACAGCCTTGCTACGCTACTTCGAAAGTGAAATATACCAAACATTGCTAAAACTTTTCTTATTTTGATATCCATGGCATGCAAATCCTTGTCAGACCATTCTAAAATTCTCGCACTGTGTCTCAAAACACTGATTGCCCATGCATTCACCGCTTTCATTAGGTTTCCTCCATACAGTTTCGACTTTGCAATTAGTTTCACTCTTCTAAGATACTCCTTCCTGACTTTCTCCTTCATTTCTCTGTTCATGATGCCTACATCCTCGAACACTCCCAAATACTTATATCCTGTATCTTCTATTTCTTTCATGATTTCTCCAGTTGGCAGCACTATTCCATTCGAATGAACCTTTACTCCTCTTTTCATCACCATTTACTAATCCCAAACTGCATCCCAATGTCTTCCGAGTACGTCCCTATGAGCTCTACCAGTTTCCATTTCCTTCTCATTTCTACCGAATAGGAAATAATAAGAAATAACAATAATAATAATAATGATATAAATAATAAAAATAATAATAATATTAATAATAATGATATTAACAATAATAATAAAAATAATAATATTAATAAAAATAAAAATAACAATAAAAATAATAATATACTACTACTACTAATAATAAATAATAATAATAAATAATAATAATAATTA
>NC_136499.1:125225520-125433020 GCF_053919585.1 Euprymna scolopes | reverse complement strand
AATAATATACTACTACTAATAATAATAAATAATATTAATAATAATAATAATAATAATAAATAATATTAATAATAAATAATAATAATAATAATAATAATAATAATAATAATAATAAATAATAATAATAATAATAATAGTAGTAGTACCACCACCAAAGTGCAAGAGAAAGAACATGAATAATTAAATAAATAAATTTGAAATATGAATTAGTTAAACTCTGGAAATATAAAGTTAAGGTGATTCCCATGTGACAATAAAAAGCCACCAGAAATGGCTTAATCAGACTGATAAGACAATTTTTTTCCAATTTTGCAATAAGCTTACCTGTTAGGAACAGCAAAGGTGATGGAATACAGCTTGAATGTCTAAAGTCCAAGGAATTAAACTGATGTTTAAGGATAAAAATATCCAACAGTTAAGACTACTATGAAATAATAATAATAATGTGTTAGTTTGGAAATCAATTTTTAAAAAGCTGTCCAACACATGTCAGCATGTAAAACAGATATTAAACTGATGAGGATGAACGAGCTATCCTTATCGGTGTTAAAGGAAGAACAGCAGCATACACCCTAGGTTGATTGAACTGAATTCCCCCAAAGAGGGAGGTTTTTATCAATTTCATAAGCAGCACATATATCCCGGTTAGGTGAGATGATGACGTTAGTTTTTTGCAGGGAGGTGTCAACCATCTCCTATATACAGCACCTCGTATTTCCAAATAGCCACCCATCTGATAGCAGCCAAACTCAATGTTGCTTAACTTCAGTGACTGTGATTATGCTTTGTATTAATATTAAGTAATTGATTTTCGAAAAAGACAGAAAAAATGCAGATGGCAAAGAGTTAAGATCAAAAACTGGATCTTAAGATGTTTGTTTTGAACGGCTATAATAGATAGCAAGTTTCTTCTGTGATAAAGTTACTAAATCATCTCCAACCTCTCCTACACTGATGACATCGCACTTGTTAATGAATGCACACATAAACGTCAAGTTTTTGTTAATGTATTCGCAAAGAATGCAACCCCTTCTTGGATTACGACTTTTTCACGGTAAAGAAGCTAGAGCGTTTTAATGATCTCGAGAGCTATGCTGGTGGGAGTGAAAGCTCTTGGCAGGGCCACCCTTACCAGAAAGGTTGACGGATAGAAACCAGACAAAGGTTGGAGGTTTAGCATAGGGCTAACAACCCTTTCTCGTAAAACAAGTATGTTATGGAAACGGCAACCAAGAGAACCCCTGCTTCAGCGTGTGTGTGGGTAGAGGGCGGCAGTACTAGGGGTCTATCTTCAAAAACCATTTGCACCTAGCTTAATCTCTTCATTAGGATGATAATAGATAGACAAAAAAAGAATTTTTGAAAAAAAGTCATTTTTGGCATGTGGGGGCTTTTTTTACGATAGTGCCCCCCCCCCCCCCCGGGGGCCCAAAATCACCATTTGCAGCAAAAAATTTACATTATGCAAAATTGCATGCACCTAAACGTCCTAAATGGATACAAATTGGTATAGATAGTTGAGACTGATGATTTCTAGCCATTTTTGAGGCATTTTTGGGTTTATAGGATGAAAAGAAGGGCCAAAATGAGCCGAAATTTGCCCAAAATTACCCGAAATCTTAAAAAATCGGCTATTTGGCTACTATGTTACTCCTAAAACATTCCGAAATGACTATGAGTGGACTTAGTTGGCTAAAACTTACATTAACCCATAATTTCTAGCCATTTTTGAAGCATTTTTGGGTTCCTAGGATAAAAAGAAGGGCCAAAATGAGCCGAAATTTGCCCAAAATTACCCGAAACTTAAAAAAACGGCTATTTGGCTACTATGTTACTCCTAAAACATTCCAAATGACTATGAGTGGACTTAATTGGCTAAAACTTACATTACCCCATAATTTCTACCCATAAGTCGATTGGCATCCCTGCAGATGGACATGTGTCACCATTGATAGGCATCGAGTTTTAGAAAAATTGTGAGGTGGTAATAAAAGAGTAATAGTTAACAATTGGAATAGAACAATAAATCATCTCAACAATTAATTGAAATACGTTATGAATGATTCAAATTCTTTATTGATCTCATCTTTGTTCTTCAGTGTGAATTAGTTTTTTCTTTCATAGTTCCAACTTCCCTTCACCTCGAGCAACTTCCCATTCTTATAGCGCAGAACCTGGTCACTGGTTACCTTCTCCAAAATGGGTGACGATGGATGAACCCACATCAGATTTGCACCTTTCTCAACCCGGACCAGCTGCTCCACAACAAATGTTTGATCATCCTTAATCGAAGTGAAGAAACCAATGTACCAGGTTGTCTGTTCACCCTCATACCATACACTCACACACATCTTGTTAGGCTGGTAGATTTGGTGCTCTCGTTTTTTTGGATCGTCTGACAGCACTTTCAAGGCATTGTCGTTGGTTGGCAATATCATTTCTGCGATGCTGCTTTGGCTTGCACTGTTGTCTTCGTTGGACAAGAGAACGGACAGATTTTCGAGCTGAGTGGACATGTCTATGTTGATCAGCCTAAATAACTCAGGTCGATGCAGTCGATCTGCTTTGTGAGTGTGAATGTAGAAGGACAGCTCAGTTTTGACAATTTTCTTGCCAATGTCGCCATTCTTTCTCAATCATCAATCTATCAACAGGCTTAAAAACCATTCACAGAAACTGACTAAGCAATGTAGGTATATGTGACATAACAACATACAATCCCCTGCCTTTAATAAGCCACTTATTCGAAACAAATTTTTCACCTCAATGTTTTTGTGTGCATAATTATTATTTGTCTCTCTGGGAATTTCCCTTAGGGGATTAAGTGAACATTGCATTGCATGGTTTATTAACTGTTCTTTGGGGGATTTCCCTTTTATGTGAAATGGAACTAATTCCTTTCACAGTTTTTTTTTGGGGGGGGAGGACACTAAGAGAAATGAAGGACCCAGCAGAAATGAATTTCTGTTGAATAGAATAAGAATCTATTGCAGTGTTATTATGAAGCCATTACAGTGTTGTTATCAAGAAGCCATTGCCATTGCAGTGTGTTCTAGCCAACTAAGTCCACTCATAGTCATTTGGAATGTTTTAGGAGTAACATAGTAGCCAAATAGCCGATTTTTTAAGTTTCGGGTAATTTTGGGCAAATTTCGGCTCATTTTGGCCCTTCTTTTTATCCTAGGCACCCAAAAATGCCTCAAAAATGGCTAGAAATTATGGGGTAATGTAAGTTTTAGCCAACTAAGTTCATTCATAGTCATTTCGGATGTTTTAGGAGTAACATAGTAGCCAAATAGCTGATTTTTTAAGATTTCGGGTAATTTTGAGCAAATTTCGGCTCATTTTGGCCTTTCTTTTCATCCTATAAACCCAAAAATGCCTAAAAAATGGCTAGAAATCATCAGTCTCAACTATCTATACCAATTTGTATCCATTTAGGACGTTTAGGTGCATGCAATTTTGCATAATGTAAATTTTTTGCTGCAAATGGTGATTTTGGGCCCCCCCGGGGGGGGGGGGCACTATCGTAAAAAAAGCCCCCCACATGCCAAAAATGACTTTTTTTCAAAAATTCTTTTTTTCTCTATCTATTATCATCCTAATGAAGAGATTAAGCTAGGTGCAAATGGTTTTTGAAGATAGACCCCTAGTACTGCTGCCCTCTAGTGTGTGTGTGTGGGGGGGGGTAGGGGGTAGGGGGGGGGCTCTGAGTTAAGTGAAACTCGTACGAATGCTGATGGCCAAAGCTGAGAGGACATTAACAGCAGGATGAGGGAAGACATTAACACCACTAAAACCAAAATCAGACTAAAAGAACAATGTACGAGATGGGCAAGCTTGCAGAGGTAACATCCGAGATGAGACGTTCTAACCTCCATGTTCTAGAAGTGAGTGAGAGCTGATGGACTGAATCTGTTGCCCACCACCACCACCACTGATGGGTGTGATGGTTGATGATGATAATGAAAGAAAGCAAAGGAGATAGGATTAGAAATAAACCCAGAGAAAACAGAATGTATGTCTACAGCTAAATCACAGTTTAACCTAAACATGACTATTCACAGTAAACCCATCAAACAAGTCACTCAGTTCCAAAAGTAATGTCTCCTATTTTTATATCTGCCAGAATGAATCGGAGGGGATTCCAAATTGCATTTTTAATATGACTGAACATATGCATTCATGACCTGAAAGTTTCATCTCTCTGTTCTAGATATTGATGGTGTGATTCTCTAAGAAAGCAACAACTGTCATGGATGTGCGTCAGAAGCAGAGATGTGCCACTGAATTCTTCTATGCAGAAAAAATTGAACCGATCAACATGCACCCGTGCCTGCTGAATGTTTACGAAACTGATGAAGTTGATGTCAGCATAGTTAGGAGATTTGTGAGTGACAGGCCGCTCCGGACACCTATGCACAGCCACTGCTGGCAAAAGTGCATTGAAAATGGTGGTGACTTTGTAGAAGAATAAATTCTGAAGTACAAAAAGGTCACTTGTTTTAATGGTACCACTTCCGTTTTTGTAGCTCTTCAATATTTTTTTTTAGTTAAAAAAATAAGATGAATTACTTTTGTAACGACCCTTGCATACATTATGACAATCACGTATGTTTTGACTTACCACATGCACATCGACGGACGTTCTTCTTTGTCTTTTTCTATATTTTGTTGATGATGAGGAAAACCTAAGGAAAAGGACAAACAACAAATTAAATGTGGGTGCATGATTGTCAAAATGGATAACGTCACAGGTTATAGAATTGGCTACACTAATTTTTTTTTTTTAATTTACAACGAAAATATAAAAATTATCTATAAAAAAAAAAATCAAGAAAAAGAATTTCCTTTTTTGCTAAAATATTTATAATAAAAGAAAATATAGAAAAGAGACTGTAAACTGCTTCAGCCATTTCTGGGACTGATTTAAATAGCCCCATTTCTAAAATCTTAAACTGCCTCAGCTATTTCCAGGACTGAATCCATATGGCCGCCTATCTCCTGAAAATATATATGAAATAAAGTGATTTTCAGATCGTAAACTGCTTCAATCTTTATGGGGACAGACTCCATATACCATTCCTCCCTAAAATCTCTATTAAATAAAATGATTTTTAGATCGTAAACTGCTTCAGCCATTTCTTGAACTGACTCAAAAAAAAAAAAAAAATGGATATGAAATAAAAAGATTTACAGATTGCAATGAACAGTTGCAATGTTGCATCACTGTGCCTGTTTTACAAATATTTTAATGGAATGTGTTCTGATGAACTCGTTTCACTTGTGCCCCCCTCGACATACATACCTCCCACAAACCTGCTTAGCAATAAGATCTCACCCCTTCACTGTTGTTGCCCTAAATGCCAGAAAGCTTTCTATTCTAATAGTTTCTTCCCTCGAACAGCTAGACTTTGAAATTCCCTTCCTGCTGCCTGCTTCCCTGGTTGTACTGATATGCAGAAGTTTAAATGTTACATAAACAAATATCTTGTTAATCTTTCCTATACATGGCCCCAAATAGTTGCCCCTTACGTCCAAATGGTGATATGCTTTGTAAGGGGTGAACATGAGTAAAAAAAAAAAAAAAAAAAAAACACTGACAAATCTCATCTCCCTCAATTGTCAAAAATTTGTCACAGGCTTATAGACTACACTAATTTTTTTAAAAGGTTCTCAATGAAAATAGAAAAATTATTTACAAAAAAAAAAAAAAAAAATCAATAAAAAGCATTTATTTTGTGCTTAAATATAATATATATATATATATATATATATATATATATATATATATATATATATATGAGATGATAATACTGCATGAAAATTAACGTGACGCCATTTCTATGAACACTGAAAAATCTCATCTCGAACATTCTCTCTCAGTCGTCAAAAATTCAAATGTCTGTTTTTCTCAATCAGTGCTCTATGGTCAAATTTATCTTTAGTTGACCTTTGACAACTAAATATTTTCGTTTACTAGGCAAATAGAAAAGTTACTAACTAAATAGAAAAATTACTAACTAAATAGAAAAGTTACTAGGCAAATAGAAAAGTTACTAGGCAAATAGAAAAGTTACTAGGCAAATAGAAAAATTACTAACCAAATAGAAAAGTTACTAGGCAAATAGAAAAATTACTAACCAAAATGGAAAAGTTACTAACCAAATAGAAAAGTTACTAGGCAAATAGAAAAGTTACTAGGGAAATAGAAAAGTTACTAACCAAATAGAAAAGTTACTAACTAAATAGAAAAGTTACTAACTAAATAAAAAAGTTACTAGGCAAATAGAAAAGTTACTAGGCAAATAGAAAAGTTACTAGGCAAATAGAAAAATTACTAACCAAATAGAAAAGTTACTAACTAAATAGAAAAGTTACTAACTAAATAGAAAAGTTACTAGGCAAATAGAAAAATTACTAACCAAATAGAAAAGTTACTAACCAAATAGAAAAGTTACTAACCAAATAGAAAAGTTACTAACCTAATAGAAACGTTACTAACCAAATAGAAAAGTTACTAACCAAATAGAAAAGTTACTAACCAAATAGAAAAGTTACTAATCAAATAGAAACGTTACTAACCAAACAGAAAAGGTCCTAACCAAATAGAAAAGTTACTAACCAAATAGAAAAGTTACTAGGCAAATAGAAAAGTTACTAACCAAATAGAAAAGTTACTAACCAAATAGAAACGTTACTAGCCAAATAGAAAAGTTACTAACCAAATAGAAAAGTTACTAACCAAATAGAAAAGTTACTAACCAAATAGAAAAGTTTCTAACCAAATAGAAAAGTTTCTAACCAAATAGAAAAGTTACTAACCAAATAGAAAAGTTACTGACAAAATAGAAAAGTTACTGACCAAATAGAAAAGTTACTGACAAAATAGAAAAGTTACTGACCAAATAGAAAAGTTACTAACCAAATAGAAAAGTTACTAACCAAATAGAAAATATATATAAGAGACTATAAACTGCTTCAGCCATTTCTGGGACTGATTTAAATAGCCCCATTTCTAAAATCTTAAACTGCCTCAGCTATTTCCAGGACTGAATCCATATGGCCGCCTATCTCCTGAAAATATATATGAAATAAAGTGATTTTCAGATCGTAAACTGCTTCAATCTTTATGGGGACAGACTCCATATACCATTCCTCCCTAAAATCTCTATTAAATAAAATGATTTTTAGATCGTAAACTGCTTCAACCATTTCTTGAACTGACTAAAAAAAAAAAATGGATATGAAATAAAAAGATTTACAGATTGCAATGAACAGTTGCAATGTTGCATCACTGTGCCTGTTTTACAAATATTTTAATGGAATGTGTTCTGATGAACTCGTTTCACTTGTGCCCCCCTCGACATACATACCTCCCACAAACCTGCTTAGCAATAAGATCACACCCCTTCACTGTTGTTGCCCTAAATGCCAGAAAGCTTTCTATTCTAATAGTTTCTTCCCTCGAACAGCTAGACTTTGGAATTCCCTTCCTGCTGCCTGCTTCCCTGGCTGTACTGATATGCAGAAGTTTAAATGTTACATAAACAAATATCTTGTTAATCTTTCCTAGACATGGCCCCAAATAGTTGCCCCTTACGTCCAAATGGTGATATGCTTTGTAAGGGGTGAACATGAGTAAAAGAAAAAAAAAAAAAAAACACTGACAAATCTCATCTCCCTCAATTGTCAAAAATTTGTCACAGGTTTATAGACTACACTAATTTTTTTAAAAGGTTCTCAATGAAAATAGAAAAATTATTTACAAAAAAAAAAAAAAAACATCAATAAAAAGCATTTATTTTGTGCTTAAATATATATATATATATATATATATATATATATATATATATATATATATATATATATATGAGATGATAATACTGCATGAAAATTAACGTGACGCCATTTCTATGAACACTGACAAATCTCATCTCCAACATTCTCTCTCAGTCGTCAAAAATTCAAATGTCTGTTTTTCTCAATCAGTGCTCTATGGTCAAATTTATCTTTAGTTGACCTTTGACAACTAAATATTTTCGTTTACTAGCCAAATAGAAAAGTTATTAGGCAAATAGAAAAGTTACTAACCAAATAGAAAAGTTACTAGGCAAATAGAAAAGTTACTAACCTAATAGAAAAGTTACTAGGCAAATAGAAAAGTTACTAGGAAAATAGAAAAGTTACTAACCAAATAGAAAAGTTACTAACCAAATAGAAAAGTTACTAGGCAAATAGAAAAGTTACTAGGAAAATAGAAAAGTTACTAGGAAAATAGAAAAGTTACTAGGAAAATAGAAAAGTTACTAACCAAATAGAAAAGTTACTAACCAAATAGAAAAGTTACTAACCAAATAGAAAAGTTACTAGGCAAATAGAAAAGTTACTAGGCAAATAGAAAAGTTACTAGGCAAATAGAAAAGTTACTAGCCAAATAGAAAAGTTACTAACCAAATAGAAAAGTTACTAACCAAATAGAAAAGTTACTAACCAAATAGAAAAGTTACTAGCCAAATAGAAAAGTTACTAGGCAAATAGAAAAGTTACTAGGAAAATAGAAAAGTTACTAACCAAATAGAACAGTTACTAACCAAATAGAAAAGTTACTAGGCAAATAGAACAGTTACTAGGAAAATAGAAAAGTTACTAGGAAAATAGAAAAGTTACTAACCAAATAGAAAAGTTACTAACCAAATAGAAAAGTTACTAGGCAAATAGAAAAGTTACTAGGCAAATAGAAAAGTTACTAACCAAATAGAAAAGTTACTAGGCAAATAGAAAAGTTACTAGGCAAATAGAAAAGTTACTAACCAAATAGAAAAGTTACTAACCAAATAGAAAAGTTACTAACCAAATAGAAAAGTTACTAGCCAAATAGAAAAGTTACTAGGCAAATAGAAAAGTTACTAGGAAAATAGAAAAGTTACTAACCAAATAGAAAAGTTACTAACCAAATAGAAAAGTTACTAGGCAAATAGAAAAGTTACTAGGAAAATAGAAAAGTTACTAGCCAAATAGAAAAGTTACTAGCCAAATAGAAAAGTTACTAACCAAATAGAAAAGTTACTAACCAAATAGAAAAGTTACTAGGCAAATAGAAAAGTTACTAGGCAAATAGAAAAGTTACTAGGCAAATAGAAAAGTTACTAGCCAAATAGAAAAGTTACTAACCAAATAGAAAAGTTACTAACCAAATAGAAAAGTTACTAGCCAAATAGAAAAGTTACTAGGAAAATAGAAAAGTTACTAACCAAATAGAAAAGTTACTAACCAAATAGAAAAGTTACTAGGCAAATAGAAAAGTTACTAGGAAAATAGAAAAGTTACTAGGAAAATAGAAAAGTTACTAGGCAAATAGAAAAGTTACTAGCCAAATAGAAAAATTACTAACCAAATAGAAAAGTTACTAGGCAAATAGAAAAGTTACTAACTAAATAGAAAAGTTACTAGGAAAATAGAAAAGTTACTAGGCAAATAGAAAAGTTACTAACTAAATAGAAAAATTACTAACCAAATAGAAAAGTTACTAGGCAAATAGAAACATTACTAACCAAATAGAATAGTTACTAGGCAAATAGAAAAATTACTAACCAAATAGAAAAGTTACTAGGCAAATAGAAAAATTACTAACCTAATAGAAAAGTTACTAGGCAAATAGAAAAATTACTAACCAATTAGAAAAGTTACTAGGCAAATAGAAAAGTTACTAACCAATTAGAAAAGTTACTAGCCAAATAGAAAAGTTACTAGGCAAATAGAAAGGTTACTAGGCAAATAGAAAAGTTACTAACCAAATAGAAAAGTTACTAGGCAAATAGAACAGTTACTAGGCAAATAGAAAAGTTACTAGGCAAATAGAAAAGTTACTAACCAAATAGAAAAGTTACTAACGAAATAGAAAAGTTACTAGCCAAATAGAAAAATTACTAACCAAATAGAAAAGTTACTAGGCAAATAGAAAAGTTACTAACTAAATAGAAAAGTTACTAACCAAATAGAAAAGTTACTGACTAAATGGAAAAGTTACTAACCAAATAGAATAGTTACTAACCAAAAGAAAAGTTACTAGGCAAAAAGAAAAGTTACTAGGCAAATAGAAAAGTTACTAACTAAATAGAAAAGTTACTAACCAAATAGAAAAGTTACTAACCAAATAGAAAAGTTACTAACCAAATAGAAAAATTACTAACCAAATAGAAAAGTTACTAGGCAAATAGAAAAGTTACTAGGCAAATAGAAAAGTTACTAGGCAAATAGAAAAGTTACTAACTAAATAGAAAAGTTACTAACCAAATAGAAAAGTTACTAACCAAATAGAAAAATTACTAACCAAATAGAAAAGTTACTAGGCAAAAAGAAAAGTTACTAGGCAAATAGAAAATTTACTAACCAAATAGAAAAGTTACTAACCAAATAGAAAAGTTACTAACCAAATAGAAAAGTTACTAGGCAAATAGAAAAGTTACTAACCAAATAGAAAAGTTACTAACCAAATAGAAAAGTTACTAACCAAATAGAAAAGTTACTAACCAAATAGAAAAATTACTAGGCAAATAGAAAAGTTACTAACCAAATAGAAAAGTTACTAGGCAAATAGAAAAGTTACTAACCAAATAGAAAAGTTACTAACCAAATAGAAAAGTTACTAGGCAAATAGAAAAGTTACTAACTAAATAGAAAAGTTACTAACTAAATAGAAAAGTTACTAACCAAATAGAAAAGTTACTAACCAAATAGAAAAGTTACTAACCAAATAGAAAAGTTACTAACTAAATAGAAAAGTTACTAACCAAATAGAAAAGTTACTAACCAAATAGAAAAGTTACAAACCAAATAGAAAAGTTACTAGGCAAATAGAAAAGTTACTAGGCAAATAGAAAAGTTACTAACCAAATAGAAAAGTTACTAACCAAATAGAAAAGTTACTAACCAAATAGAAAAGTTACTAGGCAAATAGAAAACTTACTAGGAAAATAGAAAAGTTACTAACCAAATAGAAAAGTTACTAACCAAATAGAAAAGTTACTAGGCAAATAGAAAAGTTACTAGGCAAATAGAAAAGTTACTAACCAAATAGAAAAGTTACAAACCAAATAGAAAAGTTACTAGGCAAATAGAAAAGTTACTAGGCAAATAGAAAAGTTACTAGGCAAATAGAAAAGTTACTAACCAAATAGAAAAGTTACTAACCAAATAGAAAAATTACTAACCAAATAGAAAAGTTACTAGGCAAATAGAAAAGTTACTAACCAAATAGAAAAGTTACTAGGCAAATAGAAAAGTTACTAACCAAATAGAAAAATTACTAACCAAATAGAAAAGTTACTAGGCAAATAGAAAAGTTACTAACCAAATAGAAAAGTTACTAACCAAATAGAAAAGTTACTAGGCAAATAGAAAAGTTACTAGGAAAATTGAAAAGTTACTAACCAAATAGAAAAGTTACAAACCAAATAGAAAAGTTACTAGGAAAATAGAAAAGTTACTAGGCAAATAGAAAAGTTACTAACCAAATAGAAAAGTTACTAGGCAAATAGAAAAGTTACTAACCAAATAGAAAAGTTACTAACCAAATAGAAAAGTTACTAGGCAAATAGAAAAGTTACTAGGCAAATAGAAAAGTTACTAGGCAAATAGAAAAGTTACTAGGCAAATAGAAAAGTTACTAGCCAAATAGAAAAGTTACTAACCAAATAGAAAAGTTACTAGCCAAATAGAAAAGTTACTAGGCAAATAGAAAAGTTACTAGGCAAATAGAAAAGTTACTAGGCAAATAGAAAAGTTACTAACCAAATAGAAAAGTTACTAGCCAAATAGAAAAGTTACTAGGCAAATAGAAAAGTTACTAGGCAAATAGAAAAGATACTAGGCAAGTAGAAAAGTTACTAACCAAATAGAAAAGTTACTAACCAAATAGAAAAGTTACTAGGCAAATAGAAAAGTTACTAGGCAAATAGAAAAGTTACTAGGCAAATAGAAAAGTTACTAGGCAAATAGAAAAGTTACTAGGCAAATAGAAAAGTTACTAACCAAATAGAAAAGTTACTAACCAAATAGAAAAGTTACTAGCCAAATAGAAAAGTTACTAGGCAAATAGAAAAGTTACTAGGCAAATAGAAAAATTACTAGGCAAATAGAAAAGTTACTAGGCAAATAGAAAAGTTACTAACCAAATAGAAAAGTTACTAGGCAAATAGAAAAGTTACTAGCCAAATAGAAAAGTTACTAGGCAAATAGAAAAATTACTAACCTAATAGAAAAGTTACTAGGCAAATAGAAAAATTACTAGGCAAATAGAAAAGTTACTAGGCAAATAGAAAAGTTACTAACCAAATAGAAAAGTTACGAGGAAAATAGAAAAGTTACTAGCCAAATAGAAAAGTTACTAGGCAAATAGAAAAGTTACTAGGCAAATAGAAAAGTTACTAGGCAAATAGAAAAGTTACTAGGCAAATAGAAAAGTTACTAACCAAATAGAAAAGTTACTAACCAAATAGAAAAGTTACTAACCAAATAGAAAAGTTACTAGGCAAATAGAAAAGTTACTAGGCAAATAGAAAAGTTACTAGGCAAATAGAAAAGTTACTAGGCAAATAGAAAAGTTACTAGGCAAATAGAAAAGTTACTAGGCAAATAGAAAAGTTACTAACCAAATAGAAAAGTTACTAGGCAAATAGAAAAGTTACTAGGCAAATAGAAAAATTACTAACCTAATAGAAAAGTTACTAGGCAAATAGAAAAATTACTAACCAATTAGAAAAGTTACTAGGCAAATAGAAAAGTTACTAACCAATTAGAAAAGTTACTAGCCAAATAGAAAAGTTACTAGGCAAATAGAAAAGTTACTAACCAAATAGAAAAGTTACTAGGCAAATAGAAAAGTTACTAGCCAAATAGAAAAGTTACTAGGCAAATAGAAAAGTTACTAGGCAAATAGAAAAGTTACTAGGAAATAGAAAAGTTACTAGGCAAATAGAAAAGTTACTAGGCAAATAGAAAAGTTACTAACCAAATAGAAAAGTTACTAGGCAAATAGAAAAATTACTAGGCAAATAGAAAAGTTACTAACCAAATAGAAAAGTTACTAACCAAATAGAAAAGTTACTAACCAAATAGAAAAATTACTAGGCAAATAGAAAAGTTACTAACCAAATAGAAAAGTTACTAACCAAATAGAAAAGTTACTAGGCAAATAGAAAAGTTACTAGGCAAATAGAAAAGTTACTAACCAAATAGAAAAGTTACTAGGCAAATAGAAAAATTACTAACCTAATAGAAAAGTTACTAGGCAAATAGAAAAATTACTAACCAATTAGAAAAGTTACTAGGCAAATAGAAAAGTTACTAACCAATTAGAAAAGTTACTAGGCAAATAGAAAAGTTACTAGGCAAATAGAAAAGTTACTAACCAAATAGAAAAGTTACTAACTAAATAGAAAAGTTACTAACCAAATAGAAAAGTTACTAACCAAATAGAAAAATTACTAACCAAATAGAAAAGTTACTAGGCAAATAGAAAAGTTACTAACCAAATAGAAAAGTTACTAACCAAATAGAAAAGTTACTAACCAAATAGAAAAGTTACTAACCAAATAGAAAAGTTACTAGCCAAATAGAAAAGTTACGAACTAAATAGAAAAGTTACTAACCAAATAGAAAAGTTACTAACCAAATAGAAAAGTTACTAACCAAATAGAAAAGTTACTAGGCAAATAGAAAAGTTACTAACTAAATAGAAAAGTTACTAACCAAATAGAAAAGTTACTAACCAAATAGAAAAGTTACTAGGCAAATAGAAAAGTTACTAGGCAAATAGAAAAGTTACTAACCAAATAGAAAAGTTACTAGGCAAACCCATATGATTTTCTGTGACGAGTATGTACATTATAAAGATTTTTCTTTTTCTGTGTATTTTAACAAGTGTAATTCTAAATATACAACAATTTTTATGTTGATACTTGAAGGTATAAACATAACACTTCAGGTATTTTTTAAACAGCCTTCGTTAAAAAAAAAGAGTATATTGTTCTTTTAAACTTTTTCCAACCTGTTTCCCTGACCAGCAAGAACACGCATCACTTTTAGATCTGTTTCTGACCACAGTTCCTGATGATTGCATTACGAATGCCCACAGTCCACTTGGAAATGCTGATCATGTAGTGATAATAGTTGAAATCGCACTAAGAGAGAATTTACTGAAATCACCAAAAAACGCATCGAAGCACAGAAATTAGGAACCCGTGACTTCTGGAAAATCTACAACAGTGTAGTAAATAATGGGCAATCAATAATTCCCCCACTATCCAACAATCATGAGGTTGTTTGCTCAGCAACCAAGAAGGCTAACATGCTTGCCAGTCGGTTCGCCTCCAACTCCACACTGGACCCTGCAAACAACCCCCTCCCTGACTTTCCTTCGTGGACAGACGCCACACTAGATGATATGGAAATCACCCCATCTCAGGTGCATGCCATCATAAAAAATCTTGACACTTCAAAAGCATGTGGACCTGATCTCATCCCGGCTGTGCTATTAAAAAAGTGCTCTTCCAAAGTAGTGCTGGTTCTGTCCAAACTTTACAACAAATGCCTTAAGGAATCTTGCTTTCCTGCCTGCTGGAAAACTGCTTCTGTGGTACCAGTTTTCAAGAATTCTGGTGAAAGAACTGACCTAGTAAATTACCGCCCCATTAGCCTCCTCCCACTTTTCGACAAAATATTTGGGTCCATTATTAACCAAGCTATAGTCCATCACCTTACAGATGCTAAACTTCTGACCGACCAACAATATGGATTTAGGCAAGCCCGTTCCACAGCAGACATCCTAACTGTAATCTCTGAGCGTATATACCATTCACTTGACAAAGCAGGGGAGGGTAGAGCAGTAGCTCTAGATATATCTAAGGCTTTTGACAGGGTATGGCATGAAGGTCTTCTCAGGAAAATCAGATCATACGGTATCACTGGAAGAATCTTTAACATAATTAAATCCTTGAGAAAAGATCCTTAAGAGAAAAATCCAGGTTGTCATCGATGGTCGTACATCCAAACAATATGATATAAATGCAGGAGTGCCTCAGAGGTCTATCCTTGGACCTCTATGATTCCTAATATTCATAAATGACCTCCCTGACAAAATTGTCAGTGAGATGGGTATATATGCTGATGACACCACTCTCTATAATCGACACGACAGAAAAACAAATGAACACATATCTAGAGAAATGGCAAAAACACTAGAGGATGACCTCTGATCTGTAGTGGAATGGGGACAAAAATGGATGGTCACATTCAATGCTACTAAGACTAAACTTGTTCCCTTAAATAACTACAAGAAACCTTCTCTACCACCTATAGCAATGGCCAAAGACTCTTTATCTGAAGGTACATCTTTTAAACTCCTCGGCCTAACGTTCACAGGAAACATGAGTTGGAAAAATTACATTGAGAGCATTGCCAGAAATGCTGCGAAAAAGGTAGGCTCTCTCTACCGTGTTAGAAAGCTACTAACGCCTGAAAGTATCCTGTACCTCTATAAGGCCACCATTCGCCCATGTATGGAGTATTGTTGTCATATTTGGGCTGGTGCATCTGCTACTAGTCTCTCACTCCTAGACAAGGTTCAAAAGAGAGTTGCCAACCTGATAGGTCCAAAACTGTCATCTAAGCTTCAGCCTCTGTCCCATCGACGTAATGTAGCATCCCTCTACCTGTTCTACAAGTATTTCAATGGTGAATGCTCTGATGAACTGCAAGCACTTGTGCCCCCCTCGACGTAAGTACCACCGACAAATCCAACAAGCAGCAAAATCCCACCCCTTCACAGTTGAGATCCCTAGATGTAAGAGAGCCTTCTATTCCAGTAGTTTCTTCCCTAGAACTGCTGGACTTTGGAATTCCCTTCCGAGTTCCTGCTTCCCCAACTGTACTGACATGCAGAAGTTCATGTGTAATGTGAATTGACATCTTGCTGGCCAACTCCCCACATAGTACCCCTGTAGCTTATGTCCCTGATAGTAGCCCCCTACAGTAAAGTGGCAATGTGCCTTGTTTGGGGTGAAATTGCAATAAAAAAAAAAATTAAAAAAAAAACATGATTTTGGGAATATGACATCTTCGTTCTGTGACGAGTATGTACATTATAAAGATTTTTCTTTGTTTTTTTTTTTAACAAGTGTAATTCTAAATATACAACAATTTTTATGTTGATATTTGAAGGTATAAACATTCTAATTTCCTCAGGTATTTTTTAAACAGCCTACGTTAAAAAAAAAAGAGTATATTGTTCTTTTAAACTTTTATTGTAATGAGCTTTGGAAGATTGTCAGTGAAAGAAATACAATCGCTAAAAGATAAGCGTCTCATTATTTCTAGTCACCACTTGGAAAAATCACTCACAAATGCAACCGTTTCACTCGCAAATGTAGAGCCCTGTCAATTTGTCTTTCTTAAAGTAGTTGTTCACATGTAACAGAGCACGTATGATCACGTGGGAAGATATCAGCAGCTGTAAGATAGCTGGCTTGCGAGGATATTAGCAGCAGTAGCTGAAAAAGCAGATATGCAAATTAGGAAATGTGCGTCGGTTTATGCCAAAAGACAAAAAAAAAAAAAAAAAAAGAGCATAGAAAAATTCACCACGTGGTTGGGCAGAAAGAAAAGCGTGTGTCAGTGAAGATGAATATGTGGCCACACAGTGGTAACAAGAGACTTTTAAGCTGGTGTTGAGATGGCAGGGTTTTGTTAATCTCATGGCAGATTAAATAAACACTTAGAAAAAACAAGAAGCATTGTTTGGAAAGTAATGATAATAACTGCCTTTTGCTAAAACAGAAAAAAAAAAAAAGTTGAGTCGGATTTATTTTTGTTTGTTACTTTTTGACAGTAGAGGAGAAAGGTTTGAAATGTAACAAACACGGTTTGAAGGTAACAGCTATGTTACACTCATATGCAAAATCTGACCCTGAACATAAGTTTATTTCTCAACCTCCATGCCACCTTGATTTGCATTTTGCTCGACCCTGCGTCAAGATTGACACTAACTGATGCACTTATTATCCGACATAGGATCATCCATTGCGTAACGCTGTGAAAGGTAAAATATAACAAATATTTTTTTTTTTTATTAATTTTATTGCATTTTTGGTTAGACAACAGATAATTTGGAAGAGTTATGTAAAACAAGTGTTGGAACTATTCCGAATAAGATGTTTGTCAATTTGCATAAGTGAGTTTCTTATAATTTATGTTGCTTTTTACACTCTTTACGTAAGAGGAGAGGTTCTGTATAAACTCTCACTAAAGAACTTTCAGGAGAAAGAACTCTCAAATATTGGAGGAAGTTAATTTTGATTTAAAAAATAATGGAAGAACACCTCACCTCTGCTAAATTGACTTTCTAAAACAAAAAGAACAACCATTTTTTTTAAATCACACAAGAAATTGACTAAGTATTTCTTTGTTGTATTTGGAATTGTAATATATATTTGATTGAATACAATAATTGCCTTTGTTTGGTTTGTCACTGTCTTTATCCCCCCCCCCCAAAAAAAAAGAGGTCCTGGATATGACCTAAAACTATATCCGATGGTGAGGCCCCACCTTGCAGGCCTTGGGGAGTGTGGAGCCACCCTTTAATTACCATTGCCCCCAGGTCCACTCTGACCCGGAGTGGTAGTACCTGTTCGGGTCCCAACTATGGGTTAAATAGAATCCGACTTCAAAAACAAATATACTCCATTAAAAACCGTTCCTCAAAATCACTAGATTCGGCATTAAATAATCTGAAAAAGGTTGATATGCCGTAAAACAAAAACAACCAACCAAAAAAAAAGATGTTTTTTTTTTTTTACATAGGAATAACCACATTATCAAGGCCAAGAGGCCACTCAAGGATAAGGGTTAAAGAGTGTACAGTAGAAATTGGACAATATAGTAATCATTAGTAATGAAAATTTGGTAAATTTGATAACTTATATGGAACGGCTCATCAAGAACTTATTTACGTTAGACTTGAAGACAACCATATTGTAGTCAGCAGGAAAGCAGGAAAACGGAAGACAATTCCACAAAAGTGTTTTTACCTTAACTGTATGAGTTAGAAACCCATTCTTAAGGGAGCTTTCACGCTATCTGGGAGTACAACTGCTTAGGAAAACTTACCACCCTTATTTATGCAGCTCTTCACAACTGGCCAATGGTGAAGAATGCAAAAGACAATAAAATTTATTTTTTACTTTTAATTAAAATTTTATGCAATGACTTTTTTTTTTTTTAAATTAAGGATATTTTTGCCTAATATGTAAATATATCCACGAGTTTCATTTAGAAATGTAATTTTTATCTGTGCTTTTAGATGCGAAAAAACTGGAAAACAATAAGACAATAAATATTTACCCATTCGTATCAAAGATGATTCTGTGTTTCCCTGAAAAAAAAAAATTAAAAGTTGATGATGAACATCAAAAGATAAAAATTAAAGATTATTTCTCTTTGTTGAAACTTTTAAAACAGGCTACATGTTTACAGAGGCTACAGGCTTCATAAACAATGTTCGAAATTCTATTAATGATTTAAAAAATTTTTTCTAAATAATTTATAATTGATATATATATATATATATATATATATATATATATATATATATACTAGTGGGGGTACCCGGCGTTGCCCGAGTGTTTGTTTCCGGGACGGGGGGGGGGGGGAGTTTTAAAAAATGTTATGGTAGGTAAGTAGGAAGGATCAAACCCAGAGTCATGAGTAAAAGTAGGAAAAAAATAAAGTGTGAATAAAAAAAAAACAAAAAAAACATCTGCAACGTTAACAGTTCGGCCACCAAGAAAAGTCCATTCCAGTTGTTTAGGAAAAAAAAAAAAAAAAAAAAAAAAAAAAACGACTACGGTAGGTCGGCGCGAACATGAAAATATAATGTGAATTGTCCAGCACGCTAACCACTACGCCACAGAGCACTGCAGCTTAGTTTAGTGATTTTAAATAACTTCACATGAAAGAACTACGAAGCCAAACCGGTGTTCTCTTCTCAACTGTTCCTTGTGAACGATCCCCAAACGGTGTTAAGTGGTGGCAGGGGGAGGAGGAATTTATTAGAGAGAAAATATTTTACCACTTCCATTGATATTAACCGATTTTGGCCGTGACTTCTCAGCAGAAAAAGTATAGAAATCTAAGATTATCGAGGAATTTGAGAAATAATAAGCCTATAACACACCTCAGATATTGTTCTGCCGTTTGTGCATATTATATTTGCATGAAATATCTTGATTTTTAATCCTATTAATGTCAAAATCAGACGGGAAAAAATGAGTTCATTTTATTTATATAGAGATATATAGTGAATAAATGACAAAAAACTATATTCACAAAATTCATGATGTTAACCATCTTATAATTTATTCCTTTAATTCAGTTGAAATTTACAATTCTTGACAGTATCTGTTTTGTAGTACAAAATCAATCATTTAATGATTATATCAATCAGTGAATCTATTATGCCCTTAACTCATCTTCCTTTTAACGGATTGATTGTTGCTATTTCTTCTGATGAGTTAAGGGCATAAACTAGAATCTTTATTTGCTCTACCTAGTATATTGAGCAATTTTATTTGGCTGGGACTGTCTTATATGAATATTTATTTCTAGTATTCTATAAGACTAGGAACCATTAGATTCACCAAATTGTTAATCTAATTCATTTCAATACCTCCAAGTGTATATCTATAATATAAAGCTGAATGTGTGTGTGTGTCTGGTCACGAATAGACTCCTATATGGTTGACTATTTTAAAAAACTGATTACATATAATGATAGAAGATGTATCGAGACACAGGAATGGGTATGTTTGATCTGGCAGAACAGTGGTTCATTAAAATTGTGGGGTCTGCGTTCGCGCTTGGTCCACAAAGTATGGAAATATAAAATTTAAAAAAAAAAAAACGTTTACAACTGTTTTTTATATAAATGTACATAATAATACTTTGATAAGTATGTTTTAACTTAAATAGGGATCGTATAATAAAATTGTGGGGTCTGCGTTCACGCCTGGCCTCCATAGAATGGAAATAGGCACAAACTTTAATAAAGACTTTTCATATCTATCTGCGTAAGTATACTTTGATAATTATGTTTCAGTTTGAAGAAATATGATATAATAAAATTATGGGGTGTTTGTTTGTGCCTAACCTCCATAGAATGGAAATATGTCACAAAGTTTAACAAGGTTTTTTAATATAGATCCACAGAATATTGTGATAAGTGTTTCAGTGTGAACAGGTATGGTATAATAAATTATGGGGTTTATCTATTTTATTTTTATCTTCATCATATTTTGCTTTGGTTTTGATACCCCCAAATTTGAAACTATCTCTTTACAAGCCTTCCTTTTCATAACCTATCATACTTTCAGAAATCAAAGTCCATTTTCTGTAGGCTGTTTTTGAACCCAGTCAACGATGGGTACTTTTGCTAGTATATATATATATATATATATATATATATATATATATATATATGGCTTATTCCATGTAAAATCACAAAGGGTTGAACCATGTTCGACACAGATTTTTTCTAAATTTGCTACACTTATAGATCTCCGTAAAGGATTTGAATGGCACCTAAATAAATCAATAATTCTCAGCAAAATCTGCTATTGCTAAAACTTTACCAATTTTCCAAGTACCTTTTCTATCAGAATAAAATTTTGATTTTGTCAACTTTTTATTTGACCTCTAAAAAAAAAAAATAAAAAAAAATAAAATAAAAATGCTCAAATAAGATTGTACATCTATCCAAGTACTTTATAAAGATATCAGTACCCTGTATATCAAATTTCGAGTCTGTAGGCTTAAAATTGACAGAGTTATTGCTTAGGGAAATGTACACAGACACAGACACAGACGGACACTTCACTTATATATATATATATATATATATAACATGAGACTATTTACATATAATTTTATTAATACTCACATATTGAGCACTTCTGAAAAAACATTAAACTTTAGTTCATGTTAACAATATACTTGATCTTATTAACTAATTAACGTGTGTGTATATATATATATATATATATATATATATATATATATATATATATATATATATATATATATATATACACGGCATAATCATGTTGACGCACCGGTTCTTGTCAGATCACTGAAGTTAAGCAACATTGAGCCAGGCTAGTACCAAACTAATGAACGAGTTTTATGGCATATGAAACCCGGCTATTACTTATATAAAAAAAGATAGTGATTTATACTTACAGATGCAGGAGGCGGGGTCACATGACTTGTCAACAAATCTTTAAAGTGAGTTTCATCAAGGATTACGTTGTAGTCGCCTAAAAATGCAGAAATTAAAAAAAGACAATGGTGGTGTATAAGAACTTAAATTAAAATTTTTTTTTTTATGAAAGTCACCATTTTTAAGGCCCAAAGGCCACTTGAGGATAAGGGTCAATGAATATACGGTAGTCACTAAGACAACCGCATATTAATAGTTAGTGATAGAAATGGATTATTTGGGGGGTGGCGACTCAACAAGAACTTGTTTACATTGGTTTTGAACGCAACTATATTGTAGTCAGCCGGAAAACAAGCCAGCAGAACAGAGTTTCACAGGTGGGCAGTTCTAAGAAAGAAGCTTTGTTCATGGAATTTCCGTTTAGATTTAAGCACAGATAGAGAATGGAGGAAACTGTTGATAGTGGTTTTAGCTAGATGAGTGTTTTTTTTGTGAAACTTTGGCAAAGGGGGAACCATAGATTGAAGCTCAGATGAACACTTGCCATGAATACGGACAAACTACATTTGAATGGTTAAGTCATTAAAGTTTTCATATGAGGAGTGTGCAATAAGTAATGCCCCTGGCCCACTTCCAATTGTCTGATCTAACTGAAATCTTTAATGTGCAATGATTTATATCTCTATGGATTATGTGGCAAATTACAGCTCTGAACTAATTGTGGTTTTTGTTGTACAGGTGTTTGAACTGACTCAGGTGTGAAATGGAGCCTGTTGAATGTCGAGCAGTGATCCGGTTTTTGAATTTAAAAGGACGCACACCACAGGAGACTTTTGATGAAATGAAAGAAACTTATGGTGATAATGCCCCATCATACGACCTTGTAAAACGTTGGCATCGTGAATTCAAACATGGCTGGAAGTCTTTGGAAACAGCTCCCAGACCTGGTCGCCCCTCTTCTGCCATTGATGAGGCATCTGCCCGTCAAGTTGAGGCTGCCATTTTGGAAGATCGGCACATTACTATTCACAAGATAGCCCAAGATGTCAAGATTAGTACAGGGTCTGTGGAAACTATCATTCATGACCATTTGCATATGCATAAGATGTCTGCCAGATGGATTCCCAGGTTGCTCACACCATTCCAGAAGTGAGAACACGTTAAGTGCTTGAGAATGAATTTGGAGATGTGCCAAGAAGATGAGTCAAAGTTTTTCAAAAGACTGATTACACAGGATGAAACCTGGGTCCATCACTATGATCCAGAGACCAAAGCCCAGTCAATGCAGTGGAAGCACTTCGACTCACCACCTCCAAAGAAAGCAAAGATACAACCCTCCGCTGGCAAGGTCATGCTCACAGTCTTCTGGGACCAGGACGGAGTAGTGATGACAGATTTCCTGGCAAAGGGTACCACAACTATGCTTCACTTTTGAGGAAATTAAGGGAAGCTATCAAAATCAAGAGGCGGGGCAAGATCAGCAAAGGTACCCTCTTCCTGCAGGACAACGCTCCGGTCCACAACTCGCATGTCGCCAGATCAGAAGCACGGGCGTGTGGTTATGAAATCTCCCCATCCTCCATACTCTCCTGACCTCGCACCCTCTGACTTTCACCTCTTCCCAGCCATGAAGTTGTTTTTGAAAGGAAAGCGTTTCCAAGATGATGCAGCCTTGATATTTGAAGTCATGTCGTGGCTGGAGGACAGACTTGGGGTGTTCTACAAAAACGGTTTCCAGAGCTGCATCAAACGATGGGAGAAATGCATAACTCTGGGTGGTTCCTATGTAGAGAAAGACTAATAACTGTGCCAAGTTATCTTGCTCTACTGCTATGGGAAGTGGGTCATAGGCATTACTTATTGCAAACCCCTCGTATCTTTGTGATAGCATTGGAACATAGGATGGAACAGGCGCTAGTGTTATCACAAGAAATAGAAGTTGTCAGATGAAACCAGATGCATCTAGGAGAAAAGAAATGTGAGAACATTTTTCATACATTTTGTATTTTTAAAGGGACATAACTCTTCCAGAAGAGTTATGTCCCTTAGATATGCATTTTCAGAGAAAACAGATTTCAATGGATGTGCTTCAATGGACAATGTCTTCAATTAATATCCTCACCATAAAAGTGAATTCTTTTTTCAATTGTAAATATATGAATAAATATGATTGTTGATCTCTGCTCAAGATTTTTCATCCAAATTTATTTTTATATATTCGTCTTTTGTCTCGTGATATCACAGTTACATAAGATAAATTTCATCTCAAGACAAGAATAAAAAAACTCCAATCGATCGAGAAAAAGCAAAAGGACCAACACCAGTTTGACCTTGAACTTTACATACGCATATGACCTCTGTACACAAATATAAAATAACAGACGTGTTTGGATTTTCACAGCCAAAATTTATTTTTTATGTAAAATGCTTTTCATTTTTTTTTATATACACTTACAAAACTTTTTAATAAAACTATTTAAATCAAATACAAGATAAGTTTTTAATACAAGAAACAAAATACATTTAAACAAAATATATTTAAAGAGGTCGATATTTTATTTATTAATTTTTTTTTCACACCATGGATTGGAATAGCGGGGTTTTCCTTGTTTAAAAAATAAAATGCTGGTCATAGAGAAGTTTGGCATCACGTACCAACGAAAGACTTATGTTTAAAAAGTTGAATTTTAGGGAAATTCGGGTCTGTTTTGAATGAATATCACATTTAAAATTGTCGCTGAGGAGTAGTTTTTATAATATGAAACCTTTATTATCCTATGTATTCTCTAATAGTTTTCACTGGTCGCCATGTTTGTTTTTGTGCACACATTCAAATTTTGCGCTACAAAATCATGTGTGAATGTGGAAAGGAAGACTATACGAGACAGCACGACCTTGCAATATTTTTATAATTCAATTAAATTCTCGGAAATCTCTATCAGAAATATATTTTTTTAAACCAATAAAAGAATATTATTTTATTTCAATTACATCCTTTGAAACCCCTAGCAGACTGGAATTAAAAAAAAAAGTAATTTTGTGAATAATTACTCAAGGTGCATTTCTGCATGGGCAGATCTCAAACGAAAACCAGAAAATTGTTGAAGACAGAAAATTGAACGAAAAGGCGAGAACAGAAAGGGTGGAAAATACATTACGTGACAGAGTGCAAAAAAAAAAAATATCCTGTTGTGTAGCAGGAGGGGGAGGATATTGTCTGTCCTGTGTATATCTCACTAGCTTCGTCCGGTCTTAAAATATGTTTAAATATGATATTTCAATTCGTCCATTTTGTATATATTATGATAGAGTCGTGATTTAAAAAAAAAAAGAAGAAAAAGTATTTGGGTGCCATCAGCCAGAATCGAAACTGAGAGCAAAACTGGATCAACTCTTCAGATTATTTAATGTCGAATCGAGTTATTTTTGAAAAAAGATTTCATGCTTCAAGTATTTTATGTGTTCAAATATTTATTCATGGTGTTTAGTTCAGTTGTTTTGTAGAGAAACATTTTTGTTTTTTACTTTGCAGGACATGATTGAGTTTTGCAAAAGGGAAATGGAAATAACATCAATGTCTGGGACATTTTAAGCCTGATCTGGTAGCACCAGTCTTGAGGATTGGTGCTGGATTAAAAATTTGGAAACATTTACTGTAGCTAAGTGTTTCATTAAAACTGATGTGAGCAGGAGAATAGTGAAGGAGATGTTGAAGCAGTGGCTAGCAAGAAAAGGATCATAACAAGCCTCCTGACTGCCCGCGCAATAAAATTTTTTTGAGAAGCTGCAAAAAAGGTGCAGCTAGATATTGGCAATGTAATGTGGACCTTGGCGAGAGAGATGAATACTGGAGTATGAAGAAAATGCTGAACAAAGACTATTTACTCTTTTAATTAATTAAAAAAAAATTTTTTGGATACGAGACTTCATAATTTGTGTATTCATTCTTTTGCAAAATGTTATCTTCATCTTCATAGTTGTTCTTGTTTTACCACGTTTCACCCAACTCCTCCTCTGGCCTTCTTCAGGTGATTAAACATGACAGAATAGGAATACGGAGTCTTGTAACTGTATCCAAAGTAATTACTGCTTTCCATAGTTGTTGTTTGAAGATATCGGTTTCAATCCTACCCAAAGCAGGCCAGAGGATTAGTTGGCCAAAATGTGGTGAGGCGACAGCAACAACTATGGAAGGCATTAATTACTAGGGATATAGTTACAAGACTCAACATTCCTATCCTGTCATGGTTAACCACCTATGCTGACGACACTACCATTTATGATACCACATCTAAGACAGTAAACGACCAAGTTCTCTCCAATTCTCTCTCCTCTGATCTTGAGCACGTAGTACAATGGGGAAAGGAGTGGCTGGTTACTTTTAATGCATCTAAAACCAAGCTTCTCTCTTTACATCATCAACATTCTAATCCACATTTGGCATCAATTGAAATGAATGGCTCTCGTCTTCAGGAGGCCTCAAGTTTTGACAAGCTTCTGGGCTTGACCATTACTCCTGATCTTAAATGGAACACGTACATCAAATCTGTTGCCAAGGCCGCTGGAAAAATGGTGGGATCTTTCTATCGATCCAGTAGATATCTCACTGCTGATGCTATTCTCTATCTATATAAGAGCCAGGTACGTCCAAGGATGGAATACTGTTGCCACATCTGGGCAGGAGCTGCTAGAAAGGACTTGTCCTGCCTTGATAGAGTTCAAAATAGACTTCGTAGCCTCGTAGGAGATGTCCTTTTCTCCTCCTTGCAACCTCTATCTCACAGAAGAGATGTTGCGAGTTTGTCTCTGATGTATCGTTATTTTCATGGAAAGTGTTCGACTGAGCTTCAATCTATGGTCCCCCCTCGTCAAACTTTCACAAGAAACACTCGTCTAGCTGTAAACACTATCAATAATTTCCCCCACTCTTTATCTGTGCCTAAACCTAAATATAGATTCCATGAACAAAGCTTCTTTCTTAGAACTGCACGCCTGTGGAATTGTCTTCCCTTTTCCTGCTTTCCGGCTGACTACAATATGGTTGTGTTCAAGTCTAAAGTAAATAAGTTCTTGATGAGCCGTTCCATATAAGTTATCAAATTTACCAAATTTTCATTACTAATGATTACTATATTGTCCAATTTCTACTGTACACTCTTTAACCCTTATCCTTGAGTGGCCTCTGGGCCTTGATAATGTGGTGATGCCTATGTAAAAAAAAAAACAAAAAAACCCCACCTGACGAAGGCCATAGGATGAGTTGGTTGAAACCTTGTGAAAAAACAAAAACTACAAAGATGAGGATAACAGTCCACAAAAGAATAAATTAACAAATTATGAAACCTCATCTCAAAAAGATTCCAAATAATAAAAAATAATATATAATCCCATTTAGTACAAACTTGACAATGGAAGATAAAAACAGAAAATTAGATTTATAAGACCATAAAATCCAACCTTGGTCACCCTTCGAGGCCAATGTCACAGATATTGAGCCTTTATGGTTCCAGTTGAGCATTGTCTGAAGATAGTTTCAATCCTATCCAAGAAGGTCAGAGGATTAGTTGGCTAAAGCATGGTGACAACAACTATGGAAGGCAGTAATTACTGGGAATATAGTTTCAAGATGCAGCATTCTTATCCCATCGCGGTTAATCACCTGAAGATTTGATTGGTTGGTTGTTTTTGTTTTACGGCATATCAACCCTTTTCAGATTATTTAATGCCAAATCCAAAGATTTTGAAGAAAAATTTTTTAATAGAATATTTTTTAATAGAATATATTTGTTGTTTTCAAGTTGGTTTCTATTTAACCCATAGTTGGGACCCTAACAGGTACTACCACTCCGGGTCAGAGTGGACCTGGGAGCAATGGCGATTAAAGGGTGGCTGCACACCCCCCAAAGCCCGAAAGCTGGGGCCTCACCACTGGATATAGTTTCAGGTCATATCCAGGACCATCACCTGAAGAAGGCCAGAGGATGAGTTGGCCGAAACGTGGTGAAACAACAACAATGAAGATGAGAATAACAGACCACAAAAAGATGAATACACAAAAAGACTTTATTTCTTACTTGGGGGATCAGCACTTATCAAGGCCCGGAGGCCACTCTAGGATAAGAGTTAATAAATGTTAGGTTGATGGTGAGATAACATGATCAGTAAAGGTGGAACTTGGGTAGGGCTTAATTATTTAAGCGAGCAGCTCATCAGGGAATTATTTACATTAGATCTGAAAATGATCATCATATAGTCAGTTAGGAAGCAGTCTACAGTATTGTGTTCCACAGATGAACAGTTCTAGGAAAGAAACTCTGCTTGTTGATTTTTCGTTTAATTTTAGGCACAGATAGAGAGTGAAGGAAATTGCTGACAGTAGTTGTAGCAAGACGAGTACTTGAGAACATTTTGCGGGGGGTGGAGATTGGAGCTCAGTGGAGCATCTACCATAAAAGTGACGGTAGAGCAGAAACAGACTCACAAAGTCCTTTCTGTGAGAAAGAGGAGGTAGGAAAAAGTAGGTGAGTGGGAGGAAAAAGGGTTCATACCTGCCCTTAAATCATAAGTAAATGTAATAGATTTGTACATAGTATATACAATTTATCAAATTTACTGCAATCCAACAAAATTTAGTAATATCCTGTACAGTTTAGTCAAGACATTAAAAAATGAAAATATTGAAAAAAGGTTATATTGCACGTATCCATTATGGAATGAAGTTCTCCGAAAAAAAATTTCACTTAATTTCATCAAGTAGTTTTTTTTTTTTTTTACAGCAAAAAAACAATTTGTTATGATACCGAGCAAAAGGTTTGATTTTTAGGAAGAAAAGCTAGTATTAAAGATGGGGAGGGAGTGTCGGCGCTTTACATGGAGTTATCTCCCCGTGGAGTGTTCAGCAAATTTCATAATGGCTGACTTCAACGGGCTCTCATAAGAACGTGTTTTTCCACTGTAAAAAAAAACTATTCGATCAAATTAAATGAAATTTTTTTCTGGAGATCTTCAGTCCAAAACAGATAGTACAATATAACCTTTTTTCGATATTTTCATTTTTGAATGTCTTGATTAAACTGTACAAATACCTATCCTTGATTTCTCTCTATCTCTCTCTATATATATATACTAGCTAGATGCCCGGCGTTGCTCGTTCGTACAATATGCTTAAACATGATATTTTTAATTCATGCAGATTGTATATGTATTATTATAGAATCAATCCTCTAAGAGGAATAATTTGCAGTTGATATTTGGGCTAACCCTAACCCTAACCCGACAATAAATGCCCTGGAAATTCTGATTAATGTTTAGTTTTAAAATATGCAAATAAAAAAATGATTTGCAGTGATTTTAAATGGTACCTCTTCTTTTATCGTAAATTGAATTCATTAATAAAAATAATTAAAATAAAATGATGAGGTACATCCAGGTTTGAACATGGGATCATTCGATCTGTAGTCAAATGATCTACCACTGAGCTATGTTTGCAGATGTCAACAAATCTGGTTTTTTTTTTTTTTTTCTAAGAAGAAATTATTTGTTGAGATTTTATTATCTCCCTTTGCCAGTGTAACATAAAATATTCCCCTGTAAAAATTCTTTATAAGAAAGAAAGACTATTTTTAGGATCAGATTTTTTTGATTTTCGATACTTAGCAGATGAATTTCTGTACAAAACACCAGACATATAAATTACCTATGTGTGAAATTTTTTTTTACTAAAATATAGTTTAAGTAAAAAGAAAAGTTGTTTTTGAGGAATGTCGAAACCAATTTAGGTGACCGAAATAGGATTTGACCAACATTCAAATAATCTATTATATAAAAGCCAAAATGTTTGTGTGTGTATCTGTGTGTATGTGTGTGTATGTGTTTGTATGTGTGTATCTGTGTATATCTTTGTGTGTGTGTGTGTGTGTGTGTGTGTGTGTGTTGATGCGTGTGGGTTTGTGAGGCGTAAAAACTTTCGAAAGACGTGTTGGAACGTGACAAATTCGGTATCGTTTTAAAGCTCGGTCTCCTCAAATATCGAAAAATTGTTCAAAAACATTAATTCCTTCACCCTTAAGTGAAATTTGCAAAAGATAGGCTCAGTCATTTCGGAACTTATAAGGAAGGAACTCACACACAAAAAAGTGACTTTTATATAATTGTACAGTAGATATCTAATAAGCGAAGTACTAACGATCTAACAGACTGAAAGCATGCTACCCCATGGATTAAATAAAGGGTCCTGCTCAAAATTCTGTTCAGATTCTCGAGTTCGACAAGATGCACCTAAAGAAGGTTGGAGGTTACAGCAGCCAAAACGTTGTAGAAATAACACTCCAGATGAGAATAGTAGTCCGAATAATCCGAACTTGTTTTCTTGTTTTCATTCGATAAAGAACCTTCGAAACAATAAGTTAGAATAAACAACATCATACATGCGAAATACAAAAAAAAACATTTTTTCGTACTTAAAAAAAAAAAAAAAAAAAAATGGTTCCCTGTCTTTAATTAAAAAATTATGAATTTGCGTTATTGCCTGCAACCTCTTTCTGAACTTATTTATGAAGAATGGTGACTATATTTTTGGGTTGAAGTTTCATTTTGGTTTATCATAAATATGGTGCAATTTGCTATAACTTACTCTAGATAATTTGAGCGATAAGAGATTGCACCGTAATTCTTATAAAACAACCATTTTGTTAAAAATGTACAAGTTTTATATAGAAATGAAAAAAAAAAAATACTCACCTTGTGTATCGTCGGAAAGTTTTTTGCAAACTCTCACCTCGGCTGACAATCCAATCACAGAAGAACGTATAACATTATCTTTCAGCATCTAAAACATAATCGCAGTATAACATATTAGAAGTGTTAAATAGTGCAACTGTGGTTGCATGTGCATATTTTAGCGTTGTATTTTTATGCAGTAATATCTCAACTCTCACTTCCTTTCAAGATCCTTTTGAAAATACGATCGACAGATTATGATTTCAGTTTTATATAGAGCAGCATCTTGACAAGTTACAAATGAAACTCTTCAACAAAAATGACAATTGATGAAACAAGAACAAGCTACCCTCATGGATTGAAAAAAAGAGTTCACATCAAAATTCTCTACAGATTCACAGAAAGTCAAATTTACATCAACTGAAACATGAGAATAACATTCGAGGCGAAAAACGGACCATCCTGTATTAAATAATGGACCATACTGTATAATTTTGACATAATGGACTATCCGATATCATCAATCATTAAATAAATCTACAAGATTTTTTTAATGTAGATTATATTTTAAACTAATTTTATTAAATTCAATCATATTTATCGGTTTTTAATAAGTAAAAAAAAATTAAGAAGACTAGAAATTTTAAACATTACATCAAGCATACAGGATGGTTTATTACTTCAAACTTATACAAAATGATCCATTACAGCAAATATAAACGATAGTTAATTAAATCAAACTTATACAGGTTGCTCCATTACATCAAATTTATATAGGATGGCCATTATGTCAAAATTATACAGTATGGTCCATTACATCAAATCTATATAGGATACTCCATTATGTCAAAATTATACAGTATGGTCTATTATGTAATACAATATGGTCCATTACATCAAATCTATATAGGATAGTCCATTATGTCAAAATTATACAGTATGGTCTATTATGTAATACAGGATGGTCCGTTACATCAAATCTATATAGGATACTCCATTATGTCAAAATTATACAGTATGGTCCGTTACATCAAATATATATAGGATAGTCCATTATGTCAAAATTATACAGTATGGTCCATTATGTAATACAGGATAGTCCATTACATCAAATCTATATAGGATAGTCCATTATGTCAAAATTATACAGTATGGTCTATTATGTAATACAGGATGGTCCGTTACATCAAATCTATATAGGATAGTCCATTATGTCAAAATTATACGGTATGGTCCATTATGTAATACAAGATCGTCCGTTACATCAAATCTATATAGGATAGTCCATTATGTCAAAATTATACAGCATGGTCTATTATGTAATACAGGATGGTCCGTTACATCAAATATATATAGGATAGTCCATTATGTCAAAATTATACAGCATGGTCCATTATGTAATACAGGATGGTCCATTACATCAAATCTATATAGGATAGTCCATTATGTCAAAATTATACAGTATGGTCCATTATGTAATACAGGATCGTCCGTTACATCAAATCTATATAGGATAGTCCATTATGTCAAAATTATACAGCATGGTCTATTATGTAATACAGGATGGTCCGTTACATCAAATCTATATAGGATAGTCCATTGTCAAAATTATACAGCATGGTCCATTATGTAATACAGGATGGTCCATTACATCAAATCTATATAGGATAGTCCATTATGTCAAAATTATACAGTATGGTCCATTATGTCAAAATTATACAGTATGGTCCATTATGTAATACAGGATGGTCCATTACATCAAATCTATATAGGATAGTCCATTATGTCAAAGCTATGTTTTGATAAGGTTATCAAAACATGTCAAACTGAACTGATCAAGTTTGCACTGGAAGGTCTGAACAGCTGATCGGAAGTTGACGTGTTGTTTGTTACAGATTTCGGTTTGCTGGAGATAGTGTCGAGTTGGATTCCAGACGTCAAACAGAGCAGATGGGTTAACAAATTGTCTGCTCACCCCCACTGGGAGGGAGGTGATACGTCTGAAAATGGTGGACTAGAGAACCCCAGAGGCCAGATATTCACTTTCCATTCTTCTGTGTAACAACACCTGGAAAGTGCAATAAAATCTTTATATAAAAACCAATCATCATCATCGGTTGTTCGAAACGTATTTGTCCAACAGATTCCAGCTCCTCCATGGACAGATGAAATTCCCAGGTAGGCCAAAAGATAGAGGGCCAATAACACAGTTGAAAAGATATGTGGTAAATACATGTCTAACACACATCAACACATCTAGACAAGACTAATCGGGCCGTAAAATAACTGTTACAGATATATGTAGATAAGACAACATATGGTCCAATTAGTGTAGAACCAGCAGACATTTAGTGATACGTATATACATTCTAATACCATGATTCAAACAAGTATATAAACATGTATTTTTTAAATAGTAAAATATATACATTGGACATATAAACACCATTCCCCTATGTAAGTTATGTTTAATCTGGAGCGTTCAAATAAGGCAAAATAATATACGTTAATCTGGGTCCCGCTCAAATCAGGTAATGTAACATATGTTGATTTGGTGCTGTCCAATACGTATATATACATCAGTATAATTTTGTTTAAAAAAAATTAAAAATGTTTTTTATTTTGAAAGTTTATATGCTTCAATAAAAACTTAAGAATATGCCCTCCCTAACCGCCACATCCAGAGAAAATCAAATGATGATTGCTTTGAAAAACAGAAATCTGTGTCGATTTTTCACTGGAATCTGAAGACCACATTTAAAAACAAGAATCTGATGACTGGAGATAGTAGTCCGTTTTAAAGAACTGCTGATATGTTTATTGTATTCATTGAACACACAAACTGTTTACTGTATATGTTTAAACACATGCAACCACACGACGCATTGATTGTCCATATGTTTATTGTGTACAATGAACATATGGACTGTTTAGTGTATATGTTTAAGCAAACACGCACACAATGCATCGACTGCTCGCTATACAACATGTAGACATCAGTTTTTATGCGTAAAAATAAATCAAAAGACAAAAAAAAAAAATGTCAGTAATTAAATCACCTTGATTGTCGTGAGAACATCTCCTGGGTCACAGGTCGTAAGGCTGCCGAAGATGACAAGAATTTCTCGACTTGCATGACTTGGCATGTGCCTGAAAAAAAATTGATCACAAAATAAAAACCGATCAATCAAACATTTGATTGTGATGATTGAGGTACAGGCCTCATTACCAATGCGCGTCATAACTGACGATACAGTTATGCAAACACTAAAACTAAGAATGGACAGTGCAAAAAAACAATTGAAAGCATCAGTGATTGTCGACGCAACACCATAATAAAAAAATGGATAGTATAATTTATAGTTATTAGAGTCACTAAACAAATGTTATAGATGAAAAAAAATGACAAAGAAAATGATATTTCAAATTTAAGCATTAGAACCCAACGGAATTGTTGTTTTAAGCTTGAGTGTAATAAAACATGAATGTGACAGACCAATAAAAATGTTATTTTTGATTTGAGCGTGACAGACCAATAAAAATGCTATTTTTGATTTGAGCGTGACAGACCAATAAAAATGTTATTTTTGATTTGAGCGTGACAGACCAATAAAAAAGCTATTTTTGATTTGAGCGTGACAGACCAATAAAAATGTTATTTTTGATTTGAGCGTGACAGACTAATAAAGATGTCATTTTTGATTTGAGCGTGACAGACCAATAAAAATGTTATTTTTGATTTGAGCGTGACAGACCAATAAAAATGCTATTTTTGATTTGAGCGTGACAGACCAATAAAAATGCTATTTTTGATTTGAGCGTGACAGACCAATAAAAAAGCTATTTTTGATTTGAGCGTGACAGACCAATAAAAATGCTATTTTTGATTTGAGCGTGACAGACCAATAAAAATGCTATTTTTGATATGAGCATGACAGACCAATAAAAATGTTATTTTTGATTTGAGCGTGACAGACTAATAAAGATGTCATTTTTGATTTGAGCGTGACAGACCAATAAAAATGCTATTTAAAACTTAAGATAAATGAAATAAGAAAAAAGGTATGTATTATTTTTTGATTAGAATTCATTATTAAGATGAGTATTATTTATTTATTACGGACTATTATCCTCATCTTTTTTTTTTCAACTATTCATCTGGCCTTCGTCAGGTGGTAATTACGTGGTGAGACGACAACAACTACGGAAGGCAGTAATTGCTGTGGATGTAGTTAGGAGATTCAGAGTTCCTATCCGTCGCGGTTACCACCTGACGAAGGCCAGAGGAATAGTTGGCCGAAACGTCGTGAAACAACAACTAAGAAAGATGAGGATAATAGTCCGCAATAAATGAAATAAGAAAAAAGGTTTTGCTTACCTAAGAGTTTGTGCTGCAATGTCTAAAGAATTCTGTAGAGACGGTTCACCCTGACATGGTTTCTTACCAACGTTTTGCAGAGCTGCGATGTGACGTCGAGGATTACCTTTAATCATAAGGGAATGAAAAGAAATTCAGAATGTAGTGTATGCAAAAAACTCTTTAAATTCCTGTAAATATGTAGTAACAAAATTTATCAAAGAATTATACCGTATACCAGCATGACTGATTCATCTTAAGGATAAACTCTATGCTAGGCAAATGTAGCACTTTCAGAAAATTCTCTAACTCAATGAGATGGGTTTAGTCGAATTTCACATTACAACTCCATCTAATCATATATTTGCCACCGTGCTGTAGTCGGATGAGAGAGAACTGCGTGAGGGCCAAGCATTCACTGGCAATATATCATAACACTCCTGACACAACTTACTTTGGATGTAAAGAGATAATTCGCGATGCTATCAGAGGTAACAACTCATGAAATTCCACCCTTGCTCCCTTCAGTCTTGTAGCCATACTTTCTTCACATCCATCAACTGCATTCAGCATATTTCCTAGATAGCAGAAAGATTCTACTACCTTTTTTTTTTTTTTTTTTTTTATTACATTTTCATCCCAAACAAGGCAAATTGCCACTTTGGTGTAGGGGGCTACTATCAGGGGCAACAACTACTGGGGTACTATGTAGGGATTTGGGCAGCAAGATGTCGGTTCACGTTACACTTGAACTTCTGCACGTCAGTACTGTTGGGGAAGCAGGGACCTGGAATGGAATTCCAAAGTCTAGCGGTTCTGGGGAAGAAACTATTGGAGTAGAAAGATCTTTTACATCTAGGGATCTCTACAGCGTGGGGGTGGGATTTAGCAGCCTGTCGGGTTTGTCGAGGGTGCTCACGTCGTGGGGGCACAAGTGATTGCAGTTCGTCAGAGCATTCACCACTAAAATACTTGTAGAACAGGCAGAGGGATACAACATTTCGTCGATGGGACAGAGGCTGAAGCTTAGATGCCAGTTCAGGGCCTATCAGGTTTGCAACTCTCTTTTGAACCTTGTCAAGGAGCGAGAGACTAGTAGCAGATGCACCAGCCCAAATGTGACAGCAGTACTCCATACATGGGCGAATGGTGGCCTTATAGAGGTACAAGATACTTTCGGGTGTTAGTAGTTGTCTAGCACGGTAGAGAGAGCCACCTTTCTTGCAGCGGCCCTGGCAATGCCTTATGATATTCTTATACAAAAGTCAGAAGACTGCCAAGACTCAAGAGAATCCCCTTGTGATACTCTGGTTCTTCTCAGATGAGAAGAATTTCTGCCAGGATCAGTTGTACAAGATGCAGAACAACAGATAATTAGCCTGTGGTCTGCGTGAAGTCCTGCATATATTACGGAGATCAAATTCCCTCAAACTTTGGCTGAGTAAAGGCCATGACATGTGCCGTTACATCTTCAAAAAAGGACTCCTGTTCAATTCAGATAGCAGTAGGCAGCCACTCAATATAGCTATCAAGTAATGGATGAGGGAGGGTGGCTGTAGGATGGTCATATGTGTAGCAACAGAACTCTGGGATGACCCAGAAGTGCCTGAAAACTTCATCAGTTTAAATATCTGGACCCTCCCTTCAACTCATTTGATTGCAATCTCATCAACTGCAGTTGTGAAAGTCACTCACCATATCGCCTGCAACACCAACGACAAACTAAATATCACTTACTAATTGAGAAAAATGCTATTGGAGTAGAAAACCTTTTGGCATATGGGTATCTTTACAGTGAACAGGTGCGATTTTGCTAACTGATGTGTTCGCAGGGATATTTATGTTGAAGCGGCACCAGTGCGACAAAAAAGTACATTTCATTCAAGTACTTGTAAAACAAGAATAGGGATTTAACATTGTGGCGATGTGACAGAGGTTGGAACTTAGTAGATGGTATGGGACCTATTAAATTAGAGGCTCTTTTGTGGACACTATCTAAGAGAGAGAGGCTAGTGATTTCACACGTAACAACAATGCTTTATGCATGGGGATATATAAGATATGGGTAAGTGTGAAAAGTTTTCTAGCTTGATAGAGGGAGTCCACCTTCTTTGCAGCAGTCTTTGCAATGTCTTTCATGTTTTTGTTTCAATTCATGTTATCAGTGAATGTTAGGCCGAGCAGTTTGAATGATGGACTCACAGATAGAGTGGTGGGGAGGGATTTTTATAAGAGCTTTGTCTTAGTGGCATTAAATATTATATGGCCATCTAACTACAGTTAACAGAAAAACAAAAATCAGATACTCCCAGATTAGGCTGTATGAAGATACTGGCTTTCTGACCTAAAATGCACCAAACATTAATGTTATTGTTTCTTTTCCCTTTACAAAACTCAATCATGTTCTGTAAAGTCAAAAATAAAAACAATTTCTTTTATATTAGAAAAACAAAAAACAAAAACAATTTTTTTTATACAAAAAAAAAAAAAATCAAACTAAACACCATAAATAAATATTTAAAGATATAAAAAAAACTTGATGCATGAAATTTTTATTAGAAAATTACTGGATTCGGCATTAAATACCCAGAAAAGGGTTGACATCTTGTAATACAAAACAATCAAACACCACGTTTCTGAGTTTTTTTGTATTATTTGGATTCATCGGACTACTGTTCTCAACTTGAGCGTGATTTTCACAACGTTTCAGTCAATATAACCTGACCTTCTTCAGGTGTATCTTGTCGAACTTGGGAATGTTTCCATTGAATACAGGAATTTGGAGGGAATTTCGAGTGGAACCCTTTATTCACTTCATGGGGGTAGTGTGCTCTTGTTCCATCAGCCAAGACTGGATAGAGGTCCTAAGTAATTCGCAATTGTATTTTTCGGTCGTCCACACTGAGGATTGAACCTTCAACCTTCAGGAAATTATCACTAGTACGCTAACCACTGTGCCATAAGGACCCTTGGCGCAGTGGTTAGAGTACTTGGAAAAATCAGCTGTAAAAAGTGATATTCTCCTGAAGGTTGAAGGTTCAATCCTCAGTGTGGGCAACCGAAAACTACAATTGCGAATTACTTAGGACCTCATGGCTGATGGAACAAGAGTACACTATCTCTGTGAAGTAAATAAATGAAATTCCTGAGTTCAAAAAGATACACCTGAAGAAGGTCAGAGGTTATAGTGACCGAAACGTTGTGAAAATCACACTCAAGATGAGAACAGTAGTCCGATGAATTCAAATAATACACCACAGTTGAATATTTGAAGATATAAACAACTTGAAAAGTGTAATATTTTTTTGCAAAATTAATGGATTCAGCATTAAATAACCTGAAAAAGGTGTTGATGTACTGTAACACAAAATAGTTCAACCAAGTGAAACCAAAAACAAAATAACCATTTTTCGCATTTTTTACAAATGTTGGATAATCCAGGTTCCCAGGAATTACATCAAAAGAAAGTCGGTCAGATCCTGGATGCAGGTGCCCCCCAGGAATGACGTGAAGGAGTCAAAATGGAGGACATAGAATCCCTGGAGATTAGGTCAGTCTTGCTGACCTAATGAGACAATGCATAGTGGAATGTTTGATGTCATCTGCGGCAATAAAATAAAGGAGCAACAACAACAAAAGAGAGAAACGGAGATGACGGGAGAGCTAAGAGACACATTCTTCTCCACTGCAAAAACACACCAACCCCTACCATGTGCGCCATCAATAATGTCATAACTGTCATTCTGAAAGCGGAAAGGTTATTTAAAAAAAAATTTTTTTTTTACATAGGAGTCACCGCTTATCAAGACCCAGAGTCCACTCGAGAATAAGGGTTAGTGGGTGTACAGCAGTCAATGAGATAATATCATAGTAATCGTTAGTAGTGGAAATTTGGTAAATTGGATTACTTAAGGGGAACGGCTCATCAAGAATTTATTTACATTGGACTTGAAGACGACAAAATTGTAGTCAGCTGGAAGGCAGGCAAACGGAAGAAAGTTCCACAGGCGTGCAGTTCTAAGAAAGAAGCTTTGTTCATGGAATCTATGTTTAGGTTGAGGCACAGATAAAGAGTGGGAGAAATTATTGATAGTGGTTTCAGCTAGAATTATCAAATAAATTCAGCTTGAATAAACAAAATATTTTATAACAACCTGTGCGTGTTTTTATTTTGCTGCCAAGTGTATATATCGAGACGATGACAAAAGTTGATTTTTTAGAAATTGTAAAGACTGAAAAACACATTGGACGACGCAGTGAATATATAACACAAAAGCCTTACCTCCAAGTTCTGTTAATTTCTCCGCTCTTTTATTACGAGTCACTATGATTCCAAGCTGGCTAATAGGATTCTGGTCAAAATACTCTTCAACAAAATTCTCAAGAAGCTGTAAAAAAAAAAAAAAAAAAAAATTGCTTTTATAAAATGCTGGAGGACTATAATTTTGGTTTGTTGACTGAACTCGGAGAGTTAAATAAGAACATGTGTAACTGTGACGTCACATGCGAATTAGCAGATCATCGACATAGAGTACTATTTCGTTGTATCACAATTCATAAGTGCTGCTAGACTAACACCTTTCCCAAACCGAGGATAGAACATAAAATCATCGCGTTGACAGTCGGCAGTTCTACCCATCGACCCACAAGAACGGTGCCCATAAGTCAGGCAATGAAAAGTTAAGAACCTTAATATCAAACAATCATTGAATTAGAAAACAAAAACAAATAATAGTTTAATAAAATGTCCTTTTTCAAAACCAATATGCAAATATACAATATAATAATCATAAAAGTTTACCCTAATTTGATTGACAAGCACCCTTGGACTTCAGCTTATAGTTACACTGGTCTCTTGTTTTTAGTCTTAATATCTTTTAAGTCTGAAATTTGCGACCACGTCCTTCCAAAATTTGCAGCCATGTTGGAAACCATGCACGCTTGGCTAAGTAAAAGTGACAATAACAAATGGATAATAAATTATTTAGAATTAAATTTGTTTTCACATTACTCGTAACGTATTAATTCAAAGATAAAGAAAACGTACTCACCTTAATTGATGTGGTTAATCTGTTTGGCTTGAGATCTGGATCTTCCATAGCTGATGACATATCGAGGATGAGGAAGAGATGTCGCATCTGAAACACAAAGACGAATGGATTTCATTTTTTTCTTTTATGAAGATGAAAAAAGTCACATGATAGAGCAACAGACACTTTGGACTTGCTGATCACTTTCTTTTGAAGTTGGACAATTGTCATAGGTTACATGACCCCATTTCTAAGGCCTGTGTAGTTTTGTAGGCAACTCAGCTTCCTACATTGTGGTTTGATGGAATTCGTCAAAAATATACTGTAACGTTGTGCATGGATGAACATACGTGTGCAGTTTCAGTCACAAAGGAGGCCAAGACAAAGTATAGGAAATAACTCCAATTCGTTTGTTGTTTTAAATAATATTTATTTCATCCTTGGTACAGCTCTTATATATCCCATGTGGTCTAGAACATTCTCCATGTTTCTCGAGATCTTGAACGTTATCTTGTCTTTCTCAAGATCTCGAACGTTATCTTGTCTTTCTCAAGATCTCGAACGTTATCTTGTCTTTCTCAAGATCTCGAACGTTATCTTGTCTTTCTCAAGATCTCGAACGTTATCTTGTCTTTCTCAAGATCTCGAACGTTATCTTGTCTTTCTCAAGATCTCGAACGTTATCTTGTCTTTCTCAAGATCTCGAACGTTATCTTGTCTTTCTCAAGATCTCGAACGTTATCTTGTCTTTCTCAAGATCTCGAACGTTATCTTGTCTTTCTCAAGATCTCGAACGTTATCTTGTCTCTCTCAAGATCTCAAACGTTATTTTGTCTTTCTCAAGATTTCAAACGTTATCTTGTCTTTCTCAAGATCTCGAACGTTATCTTGTCTTTCTCAAGATCTCGAACGTTATCTTGTCTTTCTCAAGATCTCGAACGTTATCTTGTCTTTCTCAAGATCTCGAACGTTATCTTGTCTTTCTCAAGATCTCGAACGTTATCTTGTCTTTCTCAAGATCTCGAACGTTATCTTGTCTTTCTCAAGATCTCGAACGTTATCTTGTCTTTCTCAAGATCTCGAACGTTATCTTGTCTTTCTCAAGATCTCGAACGTTATCTTGTCTTTCTCAAGATCTCGAACGTTATCTTGTCTTTCTCAAGATCTCGAACGTTATCTTGTCTTTCTCAAGATCTCGAACGTTATCTTGTCTTTCTCAAGATCTCGAACGTTATCTTGTCTTTCTCAAGATCTCGAACGTTATCTTGTCTCTCTCAAGATCTCGAACGTTATCTTGTCTCTCTCAAGATCTCGAACGTTATCTTGTCTTTCTCAAGATCTTGAACGTTATCTTGTCTCTCTCGAGATCCCTCTCTTTCTCTTTTTATTTTCATAGCCGACGAGTGATATCACTTTGCATGCATTTACAATACACGCTATATTACAATAAAACTTGGATGCAAGAAAAGCAAAAGGAAAATGAAATAAATTACATGATTTCTTTTATTATTTGGATTGTTTGGGCTATTATTCTCATCTTGATTGCTTTTTCCACAACGTTTCGCCTGATGTAACCTCCAACCATCTTCAGGTGCATTCGCACAAAATCTTATTGGTGAATATTTTTTTTTTACTTTCCCAACAAATATAACCGTTAGAAATTCAAAATGCAAATAACCCAAGTCTATTTCTTTTTTCCTTTTTTTTTTTTTTAAATTCGTTGTAGAAAAAATAACCAAGATGAGAATAATAGTCCAAACAATCCAAATAACGGTACTAGTGCACTTATTGATCCGTGCTTAAATAATAACGTTATTATTTAAAAAGCCGTTCTTAACATGGGGAAGGGAGGATGTTTTGTACCTATTCTGTACTTTAACCTGACAATTGAATAAAAAAAAAACATATCATAAAACTTTAATTAAACTTGGAAATACGATTTAAAAAATAGCGCGGATCAGTAAGTGCATTAGGACTCAAATAACATGAAAAAATTATAAATCCTCATCTCAAAAAAAAATATTTATCATATCAAAAAAAACAAATGGATCCAGATTTATTGAAAAAAGACTTGGTCGTTGGGAAAGCAAAAACTCAAATATGTTTCACAATTCACCAATAACATCTTGTGTGAATGCACCTGAAAATGGCCGGAGGTTACATTGGCCGAAACGTTGTGGAAAAAGAAACACACCAACATGAGAATAATAATCCAAATAACACAAAAAATAATGATCAATCGTCATCTCAAAAATATACAAACATCATGATTTATTTTATTTTTATAACGACTAAAAAACAAGGTACGTCTGCATTTATTGACCCGTTTTTCTGTGAACGTTACCTCAAAACCTTCCGGCAGCTTATGTAAACCGCTGAATATGAAGAAAACGCTAAGCCATTGAAAAATCAATTCACTATACAACATTACAAATGCACTGCATTAGTTTAGTCAATGGAAATCTCAGGAGATGAGAGTTAATAAATTCGAAAAAAATATTTATTCATGCAAAAAAATTTAAATCATTAAAAAATTTGTAGATGTCACCATGAATCTAACGAGCTTGGATAATATTTTACAGTCGAATCCCTATGTAGCATAAGCAATACCGGAGGATGCCAGATAACCTTGCTAGCGTAGGATAAATTTGCTGTTTGAAATTAAATTCTAATTGAAATAAATGTTTATATAAACTAGAAAGATAATGTTTAAAGAAATAGTATAAACAAAATGGGTTTTAGAACAATTAAATTAATTATAATTTCAAAACAGGTCTGACCGCTAGCAGTCTAATGTAGTCTGATGTAGAGGTCACTTAAGATGACGTGGATCTTAGACTGAGACATGGGAACTGAGTTAGAGGAGTTGGGTTTTTGGAGTTGACAAGAGAAGTTGTGTTTCTTTGTACAACTAAGAGGCAGGTCGAATCCAACAGACTGGAAATATGAATAAGAACGACTTTAACCAGAAAGGGATTACCGAAATAAAGAAGAGTAAATATTATTTAATCAATGATTTGTGTTGGTCTTTTTCTTCAGAAAAGTTGAAGATCTTTATTCCAGGTCCAATGGTCCAAACAGGTGAACCAAAGAACCGGTTGAATGGACCCTATTGTACGGGAAGATATTGTGCCTTTCAATGTTTTGCAATCTGTATAAGTCTGGTGAACAGTCCCTTAAATGTTATACACACGTTGACATAACCACTAGACGATCATTATACAAATATATGGCAATTGCCTCGTCTTAACAGATGCTAGCCATCTCAATGTTCATGACCATCCTCATCGCAGTTGCTGGTTGAATCGTCAGTGACACCCAAACAACATCCATGAACCCAAAAGTGACTTTTCAGGCCAGCAGATGACTTGCACAGTCTGCCACATATGTGGCAGACAGGTTCAGTATTGAAACTTGTCTTACTTCCGCTTTTCTACTCTCTCTGTCCACAGCAAGTGTTTTTTTGTGGTTCATGTAAGTAGCTTTTGAGAGGAGCATCCGATCACAAGCCTCACATTTTCAACTGTTCTACGAATCAGGGAAAATTGACGCATTGCCTTTTCTCAGGTTTCTCTTGAGCTCAGCACGATTGATTCTCTCCCATTCAACCGAGATCTAACTCTAACTAGCCTTCTCTATTCGGGCCAGCATTTTGCTAGAGTTTCTCAGTTCTGAACAGGAATCTTGAAGGCTTTAAAATTGCATAAAAGATACAAATACATATATAGTTATGTGTACACACCCAAACCCAAATACATCTACCAACGTTTCAAACTCCTGGACCTAACATGTCTACCAATTTCGTTTCCACTAAACGATTCACAAATTCAGAAACGTGTATATATATAGCGATACAAAATAGCTTTAAAACTAACAATAACAATAGAAAACAAACAAATAAATAAATTAAATAAACATGAATATACATAAACGATCACACATATATGTATGTATATATATATATATATATATATATATATATATATGTATGTATATATGTGTGCATGTGTGTGTGTACACATAGGTATATTCATATATATATATAAAAAAAAATTAAAAAAAAAAGGAGGGAAAAGATCTACCTTAAACCACTAACCTAGTTCTAAAACAGATCCTTTGTTCGATAAAATGCATGCCCATTGGCTGATAGGAGGTGGCACGGTGGATACTAGAAAGCTGATTGGCTAACTAGAAATCCTCAACATATATAAAAACAAGAAGCAACCACAAAATTCGCGCATAAGCCTGACGAATCCTACAGTGGATGAAACGCAGAATATTCAGTGTAGCTTAATCGCCATATATATTTTATAAATTACTATATATATATATATATATATATATATATATATATATATATATATATATATATATATATATATATATACACACTGGCTACACCTATTCCAATGAAGGAAACACAATGTTGCGAATCCTCGAACCACTCTGGATTTTCAGATATGACCCCACTGAGAAGAAGGGCTTCCTGGTGACTGTATCAAACTGTAGTGCCCAAACCCTAACCCTTCTCACAAAAAAAGAAAAAGTACATTTTGCTGCCGGGGACTATGATCATATCTGACTGTTGGAAAGCCTACAGTAAATTAGGATCAGAAAGGCTCCAACACCTAACCATAGTCTTAATTTTGTAGACTTTGCGATAAATGTTACTACGAATCATGTGGAGAAGATATCTCTTTCCCATCGGTGGTTGCATTTCAGTTGACTGAAAATATTCCTTAGGAATTCCTTGTATCAAGTTTACGTACCATGCCAAGGCGTACATTTCCAATTCGTTCGAAGAGACGTTGGCGCTTTGCCTTGTGCGTAAGTTCGCTGATGTTAGCCTGTAGTGAACCTTCTTCATCTTCTTTAATTGCCTCCCTGAAGAAAAAGAAAAACAAACATTAAAGAAAATATTCCATGACATTGAAAAACAATTACAAATAATAAAACTTTTATTCAGTTTTTTCTTCCTTAGTTAGTTTGTACGTTACACTTTGGAAAAGGCCAAATACAGTTTTTGAAGACCAAACTGCTTAAAAAAAGGCCAAATTCGCAAAATTTGGCTTAAAAAAAAAAAATCTATAAACCCTGGACAAGAATATGAGAGTTACCTCCATTTTAGGTTGCCTCGTTTCCAAATATTATAATATATGATCAGTGCTGTAATAGTATGAGAAAAGAACTCAGCAATTCCTTCAACGAAGAAAGAAGTCAACAAAACATTACATAAAAAAAAGAACTTTTGAAAGAAAAAAAAAAACGTCTGCCAATGTTGGATTGAGAGTTAAAAATTGTCTATTACAATGTGATTTTATTATTATTTGTATTGAACTATGTAGCACAATACTACTTTCTAAGTATTTATAAGTACTTATTAAATTATTTCATTTGGATCAGTTCTATATTTAAAATACAATGGACAATATTTTCAAAGAAATGTTAATAAACTCATATTTGTTATGCGTTATAGATTTTTCTGTCCAAAAAACCTAATTTTCTGTGCAACCCATAAAAATATCAGTTTTATCAAAACATATTTGTTGATTAAATATATTTCTCATTCCATGGAATTTCCATTTTAAATTTCTTTATAATTTTATCAATGTTTGACAACTGCAACCAACTTTCACACCATCTAACACACCATATGATTTTGAATCTGGCCGACTAAATCTGGATAAGATAATACAGTTCAAGGATTTCACTCCAGACAAGGCATGAAGCTACTTGGTGTAAGGAGAAAAAAAAAAGCTAAAAAAAACCAAAACATTCCAATGTCAAAAAGCTAACCAACAATAAGTGTTAGATTCCAACCCGGGAAACAGCAATTCTCCTCCCTTTGTCAGAAACACCACTCCTGGGATGTGAGGACTAAAGGAAAATATATATTTTTTTTTTACAAAGGAGTCACCACTTATCAAGGCCCGAAGGCCACTCGAGGATAAGGGTTAATAAGTGTACAGTAGTCAATGAGACAATATCACAGTAATTGTTAGTAGTGGAAATTTGGTAAATTGGATTACTTAAGGGGATGGCTCATCAAGAATTTGTTTACGTTGGACTTGAAGATGACCATATTACAGTCAGTCGAAAAGCAGGGAAACGGAAGAGAGTTCCACAGGTGTTCAGTTCTTCGAAAGAAGCTTTGTTCATGGAATTTACGGTTAGGTTTAGATACAGATAAATAGTGAGGGAAATTATTGATAGTGGTTTCAACTACACAAGTGTTTTTTGTGAAAGTTTGGCAAGGGGGGGGCATAGATTGGAGCTCAGGCAAGCACTTGCCATGAAAATAACGATAAAGCAGAGACAGGCTCGCAATGTCTCTTCTGTGGGAATGAGGTTGCAAGGAAGAGAAAAGGGCATTCCCACTAGGCTATGAAGTCCATTTTGAACTATGTCAAGGAAGGATAAGGTCTTTCTAGCAGCTCCTGCCCAGATGTGGCAACAGTATTCAATCCTTGGACGTACCTGTCTCTTATACAGGTAGCAAATTGCATCAACAGTGAAGTATCTACTGGAAAGATCCCACCATTTTTCCAGTGATCTTGGCAACGGATTTGATGTACGTGTTCCATCTCCGATCAGGAGAAAATGTCAAAGCCAGAAGCTTGTCAAAACATGGAGCCTCCCCAAGATGAAAGCCATTCATTTCAATTGATGCCAGATGAGGATCAGAGCATTGATGATGAAAAATAAAAGTTTGATTTTAAATGCATTAAAAGTAACCCGTCACCTCTTTTATTGTAATATGAAAAGCAAGGATTATGAGGCTGTTAAAAGTAAACCTAAGGTTCATTTTCTATTCTCCTGTTGAATAAGCAAAGGTACAGAATAGTTAACAAAGCTTCTTACTTCTCATCATGTGTTAAGAATGGGTTTCTAAATAACATTATTCTTTAGAAAGTCATCTTAACATAAGGCAGGTGGTAACTATTATTAACTATTCTGTACTTTCACCAACTAAATGTTATTTAATGTTAATTCTGACTCAGAAGGCAGCAATTTTTTCTTCTTTGTCAAAAACATGGAATGTGAGGACTAAAGGATGAAATAAGGGAAGTGAGAGTTACGGCTGCTGGAAGTAAACTCAATGTATACTTTCTATTCTCTTTAAATTTAGATATCGTGATCGATTCATTCTTTACTCCCACTTTATACATGCGACGGGGGACCACGTGTGAATTTCATGTTCCCATGAAACTTCCTCCTTCGGAGGAAGCTGGTTAAACCCACGTTAGGATTAGTGCTGTAGTTTTGTTTCTTTTCATTACTCCCACTGCTCAAATAAGATCTGTAGTGAGCACTTTCTCATCTACTGCACCTTTGCCATCATCACATTTTTTTTTCTGCCAAGACGAACATAGTGCAGCAATCAATCTCTTGAAAGATTGGCAGAGTTGACATAGGAAGGCTTGCTACATATCTCCAACACCAACCAATGTCCTTCCGCCTGCGTTGGTGGAATGAATCAGTCAGAGATGACAACAACGAGACTCTTCTAGCATTGAAAAAAGATCTCCCAGAAAGAGTGGGTAATATCGTGGTCTTCATAATATATGTCATTAAGGCCCGTTAGCGGAAAAATTATGTCATCGCTGAGATCCTAGCAAGTAAGATCTGTTGCATAGTCAGATTGTCAGTAATGAATCAAAAATTTTTACAAAAAGTTTTAGAAAATTTAAAAAATTGCATAAAAAGAGAAAAATAAGGAGCACAATGATTTGTACTGAGAATTATTCAATATTTAAAAAAAAGAATTCAAAATGGAAAACGTTGTTTATGCGTTAAAAGTAATTAAACATTTTGTTGTTTTATGGATTTTAAAGACTTAAATACGTTCATTATTTAATTATAAATTACATTTAAAAAGAAGAAAAGAAAGGAACAGGATCCGACTTATAGTAGAACTAAAATTTATTAAATATATATAAAAATTATGTACTTTGAAGCAGAAGACAATCAAATGTTGCAAAACATGAAATACGGATTTAGGCAATACGCAATTATTAAGCAATTAACTTAAAATCAAATGATAAATATTTTCTTAAAATTAAAATAACAATAAATAATTTTTAAAAATCAAAACAAACAATATTTAAAAAAATCAAAATGAAAGATTTTTAAAAATCAAAACCAATAATAAATAATTTTTAAAATGAATGAGAAAATTTAAAAAAACAAAAAAGGGCTCCTTCAGTCTTTAACAGACTATGGATACTCATGAAGGGGTGAATTTTTTTTTTGGCAGGCGGTGCGCAATCTCCAACCACACCTCTCCTGAATCGACATTGTTAAATACCAGTGGGAAAGAAGTGTATGTACAAAACGACTGGAAACAAATGCCAAGATAAGCAGAGAGCACATACAGCACCTAGAATTCCCAAATGGTCACCCATCTGGTACTAACCAGGCTCAATGTTGCTTAACTTTGGTGATCTGACGAGAACCGGTCTGTCAACGTGATTATGCTGATAAATTAATTTAACTGAAAAACGAAGAATAATTAAACAAAAAAAAAAAGAAAAATTAAATTGAAAAAAATAATGTTATTATAAACAAAGTTACTCGTAAAGAAATATTTCAAACATTAAATATTAAAACATTATGAAAATCTGCTGCAGCATTTAATTAAAAGTTTCAATTTTGCTTTTTCTGATTTTTAAAAAATAATAGTTATTCTTTTTGCGACGTTAAAAAACATTTTTTAACTGCTTTGTTTTGCGTCTTTTTTTTTTTTGACATTAACAAACATACAGTTAAAGAAAAAACAAAACTTTAATAATAAAAAACTCATTTAACGATTTATTTGATAAATAATTAATATATACGATGGTGCATTTTAAAAAATATTCCTATGAAATTTAAAATTTTACTAATAATTAAACTTTAAAAAAATCTTACTTCGCTATATTCACTTGGCAAGAAATTTTATTTTAATTGCATGTATCCAAATGTAATAGCAAACCAAAACACACTTCAAGTGTCAAACAGAAACATGACAAACAGATGAATGGACAGAGCATTCTAGAAAAAAATGCTTAGATGCGTCACCACTTATCAAGGCCCGAAGGCCACTCAGGGATAAGGGTTATTGCGTGTACAGTAATCAATGAGATAGTATTGTAGTAATCATTAGTATTGGGGGTTTTGATAGAGTGTCTTACTTAAGGGGGCGGTTTGTCAAGAGTTTGTTTATGTTGGACTTGAAGACGTCCAAGTTGTAGTCCGGTGGGAAACAGGTAAGTGGCAGAGAGTTCCACTGGCGTGCAGTTCTAAGAAAGAAGCTTTGCTCATGGAATCTACGTTTGTATTTAGACACAGATAAAGAGTGGGGAAATTTATTGACAGTAGTTTCAGCCAGACGGGTGTTTCTCGTGAAAGATTGGCGAGGGGGGGACGAGGGATCGGAGCTCAGACGAGCACCTGCCATGGAAATAACGATAAAACAAAGACAGGCTCGCAATGTCTCTTCTGTGGGAGAGAGGTTGCAGGGAAGAGAAAAGGGCACCCCCACTAAATCACAAAGTCTATTTTGTACTTTGTCAAGGCAGGATAGGCTGTTTTTAGCAGCTCCTGCCCAGATGTGGCAGCAGTACTCCATCCTTGGACGTACTTGGCTTTTATACAGATAGAGAATTGCATCAGCAGTGAGAGATCTTCTGGAGCGGTAGAAGGATCCTACCATTTTCCCAGCGACCTTGGCAACAGATTTGATGTACGTGTTCCATTTCAGATCAGGAGTAAAGGTCAATCCCAGAAGCTTGTCAAAACGTGGAGCCTCCCGAAGACGAGAGCCATCTATTTCAATTGATGCCAGATGGGATCAGAGCGTTGATGATGTAAAGATAGAAGCTTGGTTTAGGATGCATTAAAAGTAGCCAGCCACCTCTTCCCCCACTGTACCACGCGCTCAAGATCAGAGGAGAGAGAATCAGAGAGAACTTTGTCATTTACGGCCTTTGATGTGTTGCCGTAGATGGTTGTGTCATCAGCATAGATATCAACGAATGATTTAAGTATGCAAATAACTAATTCTTTTTCCCTGGCAAAAAAAACAAAAAAAAAACAATACTTACCAAGTTCGTTCGTAAGCTGTTTCCCATCTGTACATGTTCTCAGCATCGTCTGCCATCTTGTGAAAGTTTGCTGTCCTGTGATGAAGATAGAAAGTGGATGAGGAGACAAAGACTGATGCTGCTGTTAAGAAATGTGGACAGTTTATCCAGAAATATTTTATTTTATTTATTAAACTATAATTTTTTTTGTTATTATAGGATTCATTCATGACCTAATTGAAACTTAGTTAAATCTAACAAAACATGTTCAGTTGAATATCCATCTTTATAAAGTTTATGCATGTGTAAATGTTTATATATTTCTATGTATTGGATTCACTCCTAAACTAATTAACCGATCATTATGAATTTTAATTATGTGTATATGTTTATATGTATAGGATTCACTCCTAAATTAAATAACCAATCATTATGAATTTAGGAGCATAGCTGCTATGTGTAAGCAGTCGTAATGTGGGCTGTATTTAATTTTATACAAAGAAGGTGGATGATTTTTGTGAAAATGTAGATACTCCTGATTTTTGTGAAATTTTAATAGATATCAATCGATAAATATTCCCCAAATTTCAGTCTCTTTGGAACATTTTGAAGGATTTTTATGGGCACAGCCTCCTATTTTAAAATCCAAATAATTCAGATTAACATTAAATTAGACCCTAAAGGAGAATGGATTTTCTCATTGCTATCATATTTCAATTGGCAACCAGGATCAAAATTTGGTGCATATCAAAGAAAAACTGAAGCAGAATTACACAGACCTGAGAGAGTCTACAATGTCGACAAAAGAAGGTTCCCATTGGATTCTAAACAGATGAAGCTCACAGTATAATGATGAGGATGGGATAGTGCAATTCAATCACAAAACCGTCTTTTAGTCTGAACAATACAATGGTGGTGGTGGGGGCAACAATAATATCGTGGGGTGTCCATTAACGCTGGACATCCTCAGAATAGCTAGCAGTAATATATTACATATGAAAGATGCCGCTGTGGAATTTCCACAGATTCCACTAGTATATATTACACTGGGATTGGAAGAAGAGGAGAGAGAAAAATAAAGAAAAAAAAGCATGTGACGGCAACAGAGACTTTTAAGCACGTGCCGACATGGCAGTCTTTTTTAACCACATGGCAGCACGACAGGAACTTTTAAACAAGATGCAATTTGAACTCTTAACAAGATTTTTGGACGGCCGTATATAGTGGAATAAATTACACACATAATAGCTGGTTATAGCAGCAAACTATGCAACTAACTGTCTATATTGTTAACTTGGAAAATAAGTGTTAGATGGCTTGATGTTAAAGCGACCGGTAATAAATGCCCTTTTTTTCCAACTGAAACAAAAACAAATAAACTTGTGTTGAATTTTTTTTCTTTGTGTCTTTGCGAAACTTTCGTACACAACGTCGGGTCAGTGTTAAAATGTAACAACAAAGTTACAGAGTTTCTAACGTAATATGTCCCATACTGTTCACCAAGCTTCAACCTCTGTCACATCACCACTATGTTGCATCCCTGTGCTTGTTTTTACAAGTACTTCAACCGAACGTGCTCTGATAAACTTGCCGCACTTTCATACCCTCCCTCAATATAAATATCCAACCAACCTGACAAGCAGCAAAATCCCACCCCTTCCCTTCACTGTAGAGGTCTCTAGATGTCGGAAGGCTTTCTACTCTAATAGCTTCTTTCCTCGAACCACCAGCTTTTGGAATTCTCTTCCTGCTCACAGTTTCCCCCACTTAGAATGCCCTTATTAAACTGTCCCCTAAAGCACAGTAGCTCCTTACGTCTCAGTAGTAGTGTAGTGTAGTGTGCCTGGTTTGTGTGAATTGAATAATAAAAAAAAAAAAAAACACTCTCCGTAAGTACTGAAATTCTTTGGAGATCTTTGGACAAGCATTCACAGATTAATACTTGTGCAGTTTACGGACCGTGCTGAATTTCAGCACTGCTGAAATGATAATGTTATTATCTAAAAAGCCATTCTAAACACAGGGAGGTATTGTTCACTATTCTGTACCGTGAAATTTAAATTTAATTTGAAAATCCTATACCCCCCCCCTAAATCAGCACATAAACAGGCACAAGTAGCCATAGATTTCATGGCTTCGTTCAAGTTCTGCATGTCTGTGTTTACTTCCGTTTTGTGCTGACCGTTCTGCTCCATGATGAATTCCCTGAAAAAGTGCCTTCTGATTTATTGTTTATGAGTTTTAAAAATATTCTGTTATTCTGAAAAACAGCAAAGTTCGTTTGCTTATTTTGAAATCGATAACCATTAATCAGAAGAGACTTTTTTTTCGGGGAATTCATCGTGAAGCAAAAGATTAGCAGAAAACGGAAGTAAACAAACATCCAGAACAAATCAGATTTACTTTTCTTAGTGCTTATGCACTTATTGTACCGCGCTATTTTTTTTTTCTTTTTAAATAGTATTTTCAAGTTAAATTCAAGTTTTACGAAACTTTAGTATTATGGTACTAGTGCAGAGAGTGATCCGGACGTAAATAATAACGTTATTTAAAAAGCCATTCTTAACATGGGGAGGGGAAGGGAGGTGTTTTGTACCTATTCTATACTTTAACCTTACAATTGAATTAAAAACATATCATAAAACTTTAATTAAACTTGGAAATACGATTTAAAAAATAGCACGGATCACTGTCTGCACAAGCACCATTATTATTTAACTGTGGTAATCGTGAAGAAAGAGAGAGCCTGTTTCCTCCGTTTGACTATAGGTGGCGTTACTGTCTGTCCACCCAGTTACGGAAGCACAAAATGTATATAATGCCACCCTTGAAATAAAAATAAATGTTTTTGTTATATTTTAATTTTAAACATGGTTTTTTTTTGGGGGGGGGGTGCAAACATATTTAAGTTTTGTTTTTTGTTTTTTCAAACATATTTACGTTTTTTTTTTTTTGTTTTTGCAAGCATATTTAAGTTTTATTTTTCCAAACATTTACGTGTTGTTGCTTGTTTATTTTAAAACATTTACGGTTTTTTTTTTGTTGTTTTTTTTTGCAAGCATAAACTAAATATTAAAATGGAAATATTTTTCTTTTTGAAAAGTTTGCTTATGCACTTATTGGTACCGCGCTATTTTTTAATAGTAGTTTCAAGTAAGATTCAGGTTTTACAATATCCTTTTTCAAATTATATATATATATATATAAATACTTGCGGAAAAGGTAAAATAAGTGCAGAAAAATTAAGAAAAAAGGGGGGGTCCATAAAAAAGATAAAAGAAAAAACGTTGATTTTTTTTATTATTATTATCATAAGAGCGTAAAAAATACTCGCGGAAAAACGGTTGTACCCATAAATATGTTTAAAAGAAAAATATAGCAAAAACATTTAGTTTATGCTTGCAAAAAAAAAAAACCGTAAATGTTTTAAAATAAACAAGCATCAAAACGTAAATGTTTGGAAAAATATAACTTAAATATGTTTGCAAAAAAATAAAACTTAAATATGTTTGCACAAAAAAAAAAAAAGAAAAGAAACATGTTTAAAATTAAAATATAACAAAAACATTTATTTTTATTTCAAGGGTGGCATTATATACATTTTGTACTTCCGTAACTGGGTGGACAGACAGTAACGCCACCTGTAGTCGAACGGAGGAAACAGGCTCTCTCTTTCTTCATGATTACCTTAACTGTTAGGTGAAAGTACAGAATAGTTACAAAACAAGTTAAGAAGGGCTTTCTAAATTAAAAAAAAAGTTATTAATTCAGCACGGTACAATAAATGCATAAGTAATATTTTATTTTAATGGGAGTCAGCAAAACAAAACGTGGAAACTTAAAACGAAAGAAAAGCTTTCGTAAATCAGAAACTCCGCATTTATTTATCAAGATGGGGTTAGATTACACGAGAAAATAGAAAGTTTTAATTTTGAAAAGTTTTAATTGTGCAAAATTATTAAAAATAATCGAGACTGACCTGAAAGGTGCGCACAAGAAAAACAAGAAAATTAAAATGCCGGTATTCAATAAGAAGATGTCATTTTATTAGCCGCATCTACGTATCATTTCTGAAAAAAAAAATGTCTAACTGGGTTTCATAAAATATTTACTAAGAAATAAAAATAAAGCAAATCCCACATAGATTATATATATTTTTTAAATGTTTGTAAAGGAACGGTGTTTATCCAAATTTGGAGTTCACACACAACATCTGGGAAAGTTTTCGTTTCACGTTTTGCAATAATCGCAAAATAAATAAGTAAATATATAAAAATGAGATAAAAACAATAACAACCTAATTTCTTAGATATGATTTATATCAAATAAAAATATGTATGTGCATATATTTTTTTAATTTTTAAATTAGTTTGATTTTCCATCGATACTTGCGGTTTCACGGAACCACTTAAAATCCAGTCTGTATGGTTTTGTTAGGAGTGCTGAATTATAAACAGGGTCGGCATGACATGGTAAGAAAAATTACCAAGCGTTACCTACTCATATTTTATTGAAGAAATAAAAAAAAAGTAAAAATTATACGCAACTAATTTTTTTATTCTAGCTTTGCTTGAGTGCCATTCACGCAATGTCGGCCATCATCACTCGTCAGGACGTAATAATGTAATCTTAAGGGACGTCTGCTCCTGTGTTAAGTTGCAATTATTTTATTTTATTATTACACTTACGATGTTTGTTCGTTATCGGTGCTAAATGAAATAGTCTTCACGATTCACCGACTTTTCTTTTTCACCCATTAACTGCGATTTATGTACTAAACGATTAAAAAAAAACGCCATGTTGCGGTTGCTTTGGGGCCACTTCGGGTAAGTCAAAAACAACGTACGAAAGAGGACGATTTGTTTGCGTGTGTTTTTCCTATAATCTTTTTGTATTTTCTGTGTTTATTTTAACAATGTTTGCAATTCTTTGCTCATCATTTAAGAGTATCAGTTTCTTTTATCGGTTGTATTTTGTTTTGTAAAGCTTATAATTCTGCGTGATATCAGAACTACTAGTTGCAGAGGTCATCGAAGGATTTATATCGAGTATAGTCATTTGTCATGTCGGGTTTTCTCGGTGAAAAAAAAATATATATATATCACTCATATTTCGGCGAAAATCTAGAATTAAAATATTTTCAAAAACACTTTCCCTATTTTTTTATTTTTCATTTGTGTGTGGGCCAAGATCACAGTGTAGTACCTGTTCTGATGTTGCACTTAACCTTTTCTGTCCTCGGTCGGTGGAGAAGTTCTTCATGACTGAGGCAATTTTAATTTTTGTTCCTATCCAGAGTGCCCCTTTTTTGGGAGCTGGATTTTTCCCCACATTGAAAACCGACCTTGTGTCTAACTAATTAAATATGAATTTTATCAGCTTTTATTCTCTTTCATTCGCAAATAAATAAATAAACTCTGGAACTTTGTCCCCCCCCCCCAAGCCCTAGGAAAATATTAACTGTCTCTGATGGTGTTGTTTGGTGTTCGTACGCCATTCAACGAAACACGTGTAAGACATGAAAGAAAAAAACATTTTTTGGCTTTGGAATGTAGTGCTATATATATTTCTTGGTAAATTTTTACGACGTGCCCCAGCCTATTATAAACACCTCAACCACCCCATGTTAAGAACGGCTTTCGGAATACCGCCAACCTCGAAAGCCGTTCTTAACATGGAGTGTTTATACTACGCTGGGGCTGATCGTAAAAAAATACCTATTTCTTTTTCAAAATAAGCTTTAAGAAGCCAAATATTCGTCTACAATTATAAAAATTAGGCCAGCAATTTAATTTCTTATATAAATTATCATTTCTGATGACCTAAAAAAAAACACGGTACTTATGCAATGCACTAATGCAGTGCACTTATTGTTTTGCGCTGAAATAATAACGTTATTATTTAGAAATCCATTTTTAACATGAGAGAGGAGGGCACCCTGGATTGTAACTAATTTTGTTCATTCACTAAACAATTTAATAAATAAGATATCGTAAAGCTTAACTTGAAAATACGCTAATTCTGCATTTATGAACCTGCGATTTCCACGAAGTATCCAGGTGTGCCCGGCAGATGACGGGAAAAACCGGAAACGGTCGACAATCTTTCACGAAAAACACCCGTCTAGCTGAATCCACTGTGAAAAATTTCCCCCACTCTTTATCTGTGCCTAAATCAAAACGTGGATTCCATGAACAAAGCTCTCTGTTCCGTCTGCCTGCTTCCCACCTGACTACAACTTGGATGTCTTCAAGTCCAACGTAAACAAATTCCTAATGAACCGCCCCCTTAAGTAAACACTTCATCAAATCTCAACACTAACGTACTGTACTTGCAATAACCCTTATCCCTGAGTGGCTTCCGGGCCTTGATAAGTGTTGACCACCACCGTGTAAAAAAAAAAAATAAAATAAATAAATAAATAAAAAAAAAGACAAATAGTTTTCTGGATATTTTGACATTTTTTTTCCAATGTATTACTTAATGAATTTCAGAGGTCGGTCGTTACCATTCTTAACATGGAGAGAGTGGGGCAGGGTTGTAACAATTTTTTTTTTTTTTTGTAATAAGGCTCGCCCGGCCGTTTCCGGTTATTCCCGTCATCTACCGGACGGCACACCTGAGTAAGAAATCGTGGGTCGATAAATGCAGAAGCACCACTATTTCGGGCCCCCTTGCAGTTTAGATAAACAAAGATATTAGGGACATATTTAGGGGTACACCGCCTGTAAGAATGTAATTTGATTGGCTATTGAAAATGACGTAATTATTGTAAAAGAATTTTAAAATTAATATTGAAATTTACGTAATAAAATTGAAGTGAAACAATATTAGAAAATTTAAATTTTTTTGTTAAATGATTTTTATTAAATACAGAATTTTTTTTTGTTAAATGATTTTTATTAAATACAGAATTTATTTTTGTTAAATGATTTTTATTAAATACAGAAATTCTTTTTGTTAAATGATTTTTTATTAAATACAGAAATTTTTTGTTAAATGATTTTTATTAAATACAGAAATTCTTTTTGTTAAATGATTTTTATTAAATACAGAAATTCTTTTTGTTAAATGATTTTTATTAAATACAGAAATTCTTTTTGTTAAATGATTTTTATTAAATACAGAAATTCTTTTTGTTAAATGATTTTTATTAAATACAGAAATTCTTTTTGTTAAATGATTTTTATTAAATACAGAAATTCTTTTTATTAAATGATTTTTATTAAATACAGAAATTTTTTTTATTAAATACAGAATTTTTTATTAAATGATTTTTATTAAATACAGAAACAAACAAATGAACATAATTACAAATTATATTGTTCTCAGATACATGATAATATACAAGGAAATACCTGACTCGATTTGCTTCTCCGCCACACAAATTTCAACAAATGTAGATTAAACATAATTACATTTTTTATAATGAAAATTATAAAATAATTCATAATTAAACAATAATTAAAGTCTTTAACAATAATTTCATTTTTAAATTCTCTTACAATAATTGCATCAATTTCAATAACCAATCAAATGACATTCTTACAGACAGTGTACTCTTAAATATGTCTCAGTATTTTCCTCGTATTTTGGTTTATCTAAATTGTAAGAGAGCCACGATTTAAAAAAGAAAAAAATAGCGCCGTATAATAAGTGCATAAGCACCAAGAAAACACTTAGCATTGGCTTTTTAGGCGAACCTGTACGAGAGTGCCCACCCCCTAAAAATGCGTTTTTCACCTATTTTTTTTTTTTTTTTAGCTTTCTTTTTTAATTTTTTTTTCCAGCGAGTATCTTAGATTACAGACTCAAATATCATATTAGTAGAAAAAATTTTGAAAAAAAAAAAATTAATGACTTTTAAGGGGATTCACTTTCTTGTTATAACGTTCTAATCATGTGACACGTCGGTAAAGAAATGGACAGCAAGTCGGGTAGCAATAAAGTAGAACTTTATAATGCGAAATGAACCCCTTCTTAAAAGTTCTGCTAATATGATACTTAAGTCTGTAATCTATGATAATTGTCGAAAAAAGTTTAATAAAGGTGAGAAACGCGCATTTTTAGGGGGTCGGCACTCTCGTACAGGTTCGCCACTTTTTATTATAGAGAGGAGGATTTCTTTCTGAGTTCATTTCAGGTGGTTGTCTGACTTGCTATTTGCTTTTTTGCTTCCTCCTCACTACTTGAAGTACTTTGCCCAGAGGCTTGAAAAGGTACATGTTTTACTCGCTAACTTTTGCGTGATGTGATTGGAAGTATGCCGGTATTGCAGCAAAATCCGACAAGAAAACGAAATAGGCAATAAAAGCAAAAGTTGTATATACAGAGACCCGACAGTTTATTTAACAACAGTTTAACATTCATCAGCAAATTTAGACAGCCATTCTTAACATGGAAATGGAGAAGGGTTTATTAACTCTTACATTGCACAGATGGAACTCTTCCTAAAATGCAAACAATTAATTTGCTTGTGGATCTTAAACTGCACTAGTGCTGTTGCATACCATGTGATTTTTCAATGAATCACTGCCAGCGGAGATGGCTATCTCAAGGCGGACGCCAAAGTGCAGAACTTATATCCTTGGATTAAGTCCAAAAATTCAGTACACAAAGTTAAGACGGCGAAAGTGGACTCAGTTTACCTAAATATGAAACGGAAGTCACTAATCATGACACGAAATACCAAACCCTATGGAAATAATTTATTTTAAAAAATTATTTCAGTTTTAACATTTCTTGTACTATCATGAAATAATAAAAAATAATAAATTTCCATTTTTTTTTTTTTTTTTTTTTACATTTCTATAGTTTTTTTTTGTTTTAACATTTGTGTTATTATGAATAAAAAAACTAATGAAAATTTTTATTATTTACATTTCTATAAATTGTGTCTTTTTGAAATATATTTGTTTTTCACAAATTTTATCACTGAATTTTGTCATAAATAATGTATGAAAGTTTTTTTAACATTTCTTGTGTTAATAAAAAAAAGAACTTATTTTAAACATTTGTATAAAAAAGTTTCTAAAAATTAATAAAGGGAATTTTGTCGGTATCATATGGTTTCGTATTTCGTTTCATGCTTAGTGACTTCCGTTCCATATTTAGGTAAACCAAGCACACTTCTGGCGTCTCAGAGTACTGGATTTTTGGACTTAACCTATCCTTGTTTACAGTGAACGCCTTCACAATGGCAGCCTTCAAAGAGTTGAGTGTTGTGGACGTGTTTGTTGGTCTTGACCTTGATCATGCACCAGAAGAAATAATCAAAGGGATGCAGTTGGACAAGAAGGGTCGCCACGAGTTTGGTGATCAGTGGTGAGGAACAAGAGCAGCCATGCTTGAGTTGTCTTGGCCTTATGTTCAGGAACGGAGTCTGGCTGGAAGACGTAGAAGCATCTGGTGGAGATCTCTCGGGCTTCACTACACTCTTCAGCACCTCCTGGTATTTCATTTACTTATTAAGTCAGATTTTGCTATAACACACCAATACACATTGGTCTTTATTATATGGCGCAGGATATACTACTAAGACGTTGGTGTTATTTTACATGCTTGCTACTATGTATGCTTCATCTGAGATGAGAGGAATGGAATGATGTAAATGATAGAGAAGGTGTAGGACTTTATTATGACATCAAAATGTGGCAACACTTATGTTTTCGCGGTTTCCATCAATCAAGGATTTGTCTCGCATGACTCAAATTAACCAATCAATGACAACCATTTTAGATTGAAGAAAAATTCATCTGCTTTGAATATTAAAAATGAAAATTTGATGTTTACTTTTTCATTTGCTCTAGAATATTTGTCGATTTTTTTTTTACAGTAATTTTCAATTTGTTTTGGTTTATTTTTATGTCGGCAATTTAGTGAAGGAGTTTTACTAAATTAAAATGCGGGGATTTTATTTTAAAAGTTTATTGAATTTATTTTTGAGTGAAAAAAAAAAAAAAAAATACTTGCCTCACCACGAGGGCAAAGTTAGACACAAGGTTGTTTTTTAATATGGGAAAAAATCTATCTCTGTTATAAAAAAAGGGCACCCTGGATTGGACAAAAATAAAAATTGATGCAGTCTAGAAAGAGTTCTCCTTCATTGACCAAGGACAAAAAAGATAAAATGTAATATCAGAACAGATACTACATTTTAACATTAATCTTATTTTGAAAAATAAAAATAAAACTAAAAAGAAAAAATATTGTACAATAGCAAGCGTAAAAGTAAACACTGGTTTTCATTTTTAAAATATTCAAAGCAGATGATTTTTCTTCAATTTCAAATGATTGTTAATGATTGTTTAATTTAAGTCATTTGAGACAAATCCTTGATTGTGATTGAAGAAAAGATTGAAAAGTGTTGTGACATCACAATGTATTTTGATTTTTTTTTTTTTTTTTTTTTTAAAAAGTCACCACTTATCAAGATAAATAACTGCTCGAGGGTAAGGGTTGATGATGAAGAATATTATGAGAGGACTGAAATGATAAATTGAATGAACAAAGTTTGATTACTTATGAAGATGGTTTGTGTAAAATATTAGTGAAATAGGGGAGAGCAGATCTATGACATCACAATGTATACTGATTTTGTGAAATCCTTTGACTTTGTAATCCTTGTAATAACACAATTATGCTACGATATGTCGTGAACCCGGAAAGAGTTGGTTTGTCTTGGGGACGCTTCCTGAACTATTCTTACGTTCTGGGAATGGCAACCAGCTTCCCAGGTGATAAACACAATCAAAACGATATCAAACGAAACACACATGAATGATAGAAACATACGGTTGACTTGAGGTCGGTTACATCTGCTGGTGGATTTCTTCTTGACGTCATTATGGGCAACGTTCTATCGTTGTTGATTGTAGCGACCGTTTGCTGAAATTAAACGCTGTATAGAATAAACAAACAATTTTTATAAAAATATAGAATTATTTATTTCACATTTAACACTGGCGGAGCATATTTAAATTCACTTGATGCGTGTTGTCAACGGCCGTCGCAAAACTGCTATGCGTCCATCACACACGGAATCCAAACCTCGATTGTATTTTACAATACAGTTCAAAATAGACTTCGTAGCCTAGTGGGGGATGCCCTTTTCTCTTCCCTGCAACCTCTTTCCCGCAGAAGTGATTTTGCGAGCCTGTCTTTGTTTTATTGTTATTTTCATGGCAAGTGCTCATCTGAGCTCCAATGTATGGCCCACCCCTTGCGAAACTTTCAGGAAAAACATTCGTCTAATTGAAACCACTATCAATAATTTCCCTCACTCTTTATCTGCGCTTAAACCTAAACATAGATTCCATGAACAAAGCTTCTTTCTTAGAACTGCATGCCTGTGGAACTCTCTTCCGTTGTCCTGCTTTTCGATTGACTACAATATGGTTGTCTTCAAGTCCAACGTAGGCAAGTTCTTAATGAGCAATCGTCTTAAGTAATTCAATTTACCAAATTTCCATGACTAATGTACACTCATTATGCCTGATTCTTGAGTGGCCTCTGGGCGTTGATAAGTTTTGATAAAAAACAAAAAAAAACAATTCAATTCTCCTCTTTCATTAAAGGAGAGAGAAAAGGAGTGAAAGAGAGAAAGTGAGAGAGAGAAATACATACGCAACACGTGAACATTGTTTAGGTTTTAATAAGTTCTTTTGGGTTTGACCTTTTGAATTCTGCCCTCAAAGTTTGTTATGATACAACCAGATTTCATCAACAACTGTCAGTCAAACCTGGTTGAAAGATTCTGACATTTTGAACATCACACAGCGATATATGTGCGTGCTTCCCCATAAATACAAAACTAGTCTGCCACAAAGTTGATTAATGTGGGGAGCTGGGACTCCCTCGAAAGGGGTTCTCACCTATTATGTCGCACAATTAGCAACTAAAAAATCATATACTGAATTGTATCACAAATACTATCCTAACAGCTGATTCCTGTCAGTCATAAAAATACCTGAAAGTGATTAGCTGAGCCAATATGCCATCTTGTTTCTTGAACACAACAGGTATTGATCATTCTTCATTCTAGTGTACCCCCCCCCCCCGGTTCTTCCATTTATAGTACTGACATTTAGGGAAGCAATTCTAATCTTTGATTTTGGGGTTTTGCAGGATAATGGTCTGGTGAGACCCACTACACTATGACCTATCCTACCCCTAACGTTTATGCTGACAAATTGTTCATAACATTTAATGCTGCTAAGATTAAGCTTCTTTCCTTTAACAATTACAAGAATACTTGTCAACCAATGATCGCCATGACAAATAACATCCTACCTGAGAGCTCATCGTTCAAACTTTCACAGGTAACATGAATTGAAACTAATACATTGAGGACATTGCCAAGGCTGCTGTAAAGGTGGCCTCCCTCTACTGTGCTAGTAAATTACTCATGCCAGAGGGCAACCTATATCTTTACAAAGCCACGATTGTTGCCACATCTGGGCTGGTGCATTTAACACTAATCTCTTCGTCTCAGATCTAACAAGTCCCGCATTGTACACCAAGCTCCAACCTCTGTCGCACCACTGTGCCTGTTTTACAATTTTTTTTTTTTTACATTTTCACCCCAAACAAGGCAAATTGCCACTTTGGTGTAGGGGGCTACTATCAGAGGCAACAACTACTGGGTTACTATGTAGGGATTTGGGCAGCAAGATGTGCCAATTACTTTAATGGAATGTGCTCTGATGAACTTGTAGCCCTTAAGTGCCCCCTCAATGTACATACTTCTGACTAACCTGGCAAGCAGCAAAATCCCACATCTTCACTATTAAGATCCCTAGATGTCAGAAAGTTTCTTCCTTCAAATTGCTGGACTTTGGAATTCCCTTCCTGTTTCCTGTTTCCCTGACTGTGCTAACCTGCATTATGAAAATATACCTTGTTTGAAAAAGAGTTTAAAAAAAATTGTTTCGTTCAAAAGCCCTTATCATTTTTCAAATTAATTTGAAAGTTTTAAATGTTTATGCCATATAAGCTTTGTTATGTATTTTAATTCATGCAGATTTCATATTTATTACGACAGAGCCAATTTTCTATTGAATATATACATATATATATATATATATATATATATATATATATATATATATATATAGCTACTTAATTTCTACTCTCATAAAATTAATATACGAAAGTATAGATTCATGCGTAAACTTTAAGTATTTACTTCAAAAGTGCTCAGTACATAGGTAGAGCTAGTTAGTAATTTATAAAATATATATGGCGATTAAGCTACACTGAATATTCCGTGTTTCATCCACTTCATGAAACACGGAATATTCAGTGTAGCTTAATCGCCATATATATTTTATAAATTACTATATATATATATATATATATATATATATTATATTCAATAGAGAATTGGCTATTGAAATGAACATTTTGCATTTTAATTTGCAGATATATTTCTGCATGCCTTATTCATCCATCCAAACAAAGATTTTATTCATTAGAAACCATCTTTGGTGTCTGATTACTATTTCCTGTTAATTTCAGTGTTATGTGACCTGTAGTTTAAGGGTTTATTGGTTAAATATTTACACACACAATTACATATTACTGTTTTATTAACATAGATTATACAGTTTTTGCTTCTAAACCATGACAATTTTTTAACGATTATTATCTTTTGTGATGTTGTTTGGCTTAAAAAGACTAACATTACATAGCATCAAATGAACAGGATAGATTTTCATCTTGTCATTTTCTCGTCTGCCAAATTGAAAATTACCCACAATTCAATTGGTTTATGAGGAAATGGATGAGAAAATATGACAAGGTATATACATTTTTTTTTTTAAATATTCTGTTCATTGTTACATACTGCTGCTCATTTTAACCCCAAACAAAAATAAAATAAAAACGTCATCGTGAATTTCAGTAAAAGTTTACTGTTTTTTTTTTTTTTTCTCGTCACCGATTTTGTTGATTTAATAAAATAGAACATCAGTTAATCTTGTTAAATGTTGCTCTTGAGTTGGAAGCCATGTTTAGTTTCAGAACAGTTTCTGATGGTTAGTTTTTTTATACAAGTCCTGGAGATGTTGAGTTCTTAGTAGACAATATAAAACAGAACTTTGTGTGTGAGTTTGTTCCCTATAAACTCGAAAACGGCTGGGCCAATTTTTTTTTTTTTTTTTTTTTAAATTACACACGAAGGTACTTGATGTGTCTGGGAGTGTTCTTCTCCTGAGTTGGAAGCCATGTTTAGTTTGAGAACATTTTCTGATGGTTAGTTGTTCTATACAAGTCCTGGAGATGTTGAGTTCTCAGTGGACAGCTGTTCTATACAGGTTCAAGACTTTATAATTTTGTAGCCACAGCAAAAGATTCTTCCCGTGTTGACACGAAGAAAAAACATGCAAGGTTGCTAAAGAAAAGGTTTAATTTTTATGAAGTATTTCTGGTTTCTGATTGGTTGGTAGCGGAACATGACTTAATTTGATTTGTCAGTTCCTAGCAGCATCGTTTATAAATAGAATCTCCCAACTGTGAGGGATAGTACCCCATTTTGAGTAAAAAATATTGCAACAGTTGCTATTTATGCACACGTGACGTGCATTTAAATCGATTAAAAATGGATGCTATATTTATTTTTTCTTGACTCTTCATTTTTGCCTGCTTTTGAAACATGTGGACATATGACAGTTTTCCACTTTTTTTACACAATCCTCTGCATTACGTTGTACTCTACAAGACCTTCCAAGCAGCACTAATTGGACAATAAAGAGCAGACAAAGCAGTGAGGCATCGTATGCTCCTCCTCTTTGTATTCACAAATGGTTGGGTCAGTTTTGTGCTCCCCATCTGGCAATTCTCAAGTGATTGTGTTCCACTAAACCCGGGGTACTTTTAAGCCAGGAAGGAGGATCTCAGAATGGTGGATTTCCATGTTAATAGGAATATGTTATATATAGCACAATCACGTTGACACACTGGTTCTCGCCAAATCACTGAAGTTGAGCAATGTTGAGCCTGGCCAGTACCAGATGGGTGACCATTTGGGAAGGCGAGGCGCTGTATGTATCGTGAGGTAAAATACCAGACTGAGAAACTGGCGCGTTCTATCCTTCTCTCGAGGGTAGATTGGACTCTCTTAAGCCATGGTAGACAACCCATCTAGTGATGGCGTCACAAAAAAAAAATACTCTTGATAGCCCTGGCGAAGCATCGAGTATTCAGCTACCGACAAGATTTGAATTACACTACAAACTCGTGTAGTGAGTTCAATCTCGGTTGCTGGCTGTATGGAGGGGAGGGAGGGCATTCTGTAGCTGTTTGGGTCACAGCTGTAGTTTAGTCTCTTCCTGAGATGTTGTTAAGGGTTCAGCATGGCTGAAGAAACCTCTTCTTGACTTCAATCGCTGAACCATTGGTTCACGTCCATAAAGGAGATGGTGTTTATCACTGGTAGCCTTTGCGATCTCTACTTGACTGGCAACTTCTTATCTCACATCTGCAATCAACTCATTCAACATTAACATCTCATTTCCTATTCAATCATTTGGGCAAAATTTTACTCTTTGACCCCTTGCTGCTGCCCCCATCCTAGAGGGGGAGTCTTAAAAATAAACTTCATTTACCCCAATGTTGGCAATACAAGAAAACACAAGAAAATGTAACAGTTTTGAAAAAAATAGAAATTAAGTGCCTGCCATTATCAAAATACAAAAAAAAACAATGGTTACTTGTTCTGTTCTATGTTAAATAGTCAAAAACTGAGTGTAATTAATGTGATTAGGAAGTGGGCGATCATTTCACATATGCATATAGTTTATAGTGCAAAAGTTTTTTTTTTTTTTTTTTTTTTTTTTTACAAAGGAATCACCACTTATCAAGGCCCAGAGGTTACTCGAGGATGAGGGTTAAAGAGTGTACATTGGTCAAAAGGACAATATCATAGTTATCGTTAGAAGTGTAAGTTTGGTAAATTGGATTCTTTTTTCAAGTATTTCCAAGGTGTTGATGTGTAAGTGCACGAAACAAATATATATCAACTCATTTTTATTTTTCTTAGACAAGGGGTAAAATTTTACTAACTTTTTGTTTGGAGATAAAAAAAAAAAAAAATGAAATCTTGACAACAAAGATTTAAGTTGTCGATAATCATTTTCATAAATTAACTTGTAGAGATGCGAAAAAAATATGAAATAGTTTCTGCTTCCCTCGAATAACGTGGATGATTGTCGATTAACATGTTAATTTATTTTTCATATATCAACTTGTCAGCAATTGGCTGGTATTATCTATATATCTATAAAAGTGAGAACACTTCTCAACCTATATACTCAACGAATTTTTGATCTACAGACTTGTAATTTGGTATATAGGGTAATCAGACATGTGGAAAGCTTTTTAGTTTGTTTTCATCCAGAAAAAAGAGCTGTTAAGGGATCAGAATTGAAAATTTAGTACTTGAGGGGATCGTCGATTTTTTATCTGTTTGTCACACGGTTTCACAAGTCAAGTACAATAACCATTAGGCAAGCTTGCCACATTCTTTAAAAGTGTTTTTCACTTTTAAAGATTGTGGCAAGCTGGCCTAATGGTTATTGTACTTTACTCACTGCCTAGGTTTTGGTTTCAATCTCAGTTTAAGTATCTTTTTTTTTTTACTTACAAGAATTTAACTGTTTAAAAAAACAATACTCGCATGCACGTTTCAGTTTCTTTCCATTTTTTTACTTCATTTTTAAAAAATTCTTTTTAAAGGAATTTATCATTAGGTTTTATACTGGGCAATGCCGTGTATATCGTCTAGTTATATATAAAACTAGCGGTGGTGACCGGGTGTTTGGAGGTGTAAAAGAAAAAAAGAAGCTTTGGTAGGCAGGTAGGCTCGAACCCGAAACCTTGAGGCAAAGGCGGAAAAGAAAGTGTGACACGTTACTGCGACGCTAAGTGAGCAATAAAGTAAGAATAGGTGAAATTAAACGGTAAAAAAGGCGCTTAAACGAATGGCAACGTCTGCTTTTCTAGGTTAAACATCACGCCATAGAGAAATGAAATCACAGCATTAATTTTGTAATTTTATAACATAAAAGTCGTTCAAATAAAAGATAGTCGACCTCCTTTCGTAAATCGTAGATATTATAATCTAGGGAGTTTATAAAAAATTGTAAGAATCAGTGATCACCTCCCTCAAAAAGACTTTGCCGGACATACAAAAAAAAAGTGCACACACACATTTTTGCTTTTCTATAATAGACTAACAGAGGTACCCGGCGTTTCCTAAGTGTTTAGAGGTGTGTGTGGGGATGGGGGGGGGAGGGTAAATCAAAACAAAGCAAAGTAATAACCTTGTTTAAATATTATAAAACAAACAATGTTAAAACTTCTAAAAAAATTTGGCCCTCCCCCCCCCCAAAAAAAAAACAGCGAACGTGATGGAAAGGAAAAAGAATTTGAGGTTAAAACTTCTTAGTGGAGGTGGCCTGGTGTTTGAAAAAAAAAAAAAACAGTTGTGATAACTTACCTCAACGCTACGAAAATAGGGGAATGAGAATGGATGAAATTTAATGACTAAAAAGGGAATTGACAGGTGTGTAAAATTTAATGAGGTCAAACATCAATCCTGCAGTAAGTTTGGCTGTTTTGGTTTTGTTTCCCCAAGATGTTGGGTTGGGGGGAAACCCAGCTCCCCATAAAAAATGGGGGTGTCCAAATGAAAAGCAATTGTCTGATATGACCGTTTTCACCGCATTGATCAAAGCTGATTTGCTTTCTGGACGGGACGTCCCCGGCAAGAAAGCCGAGGAGCTGTATATGTTTTGATTAGTTTCACTTAAAAAGCCGAACAAACACACGACGCAGGGAAATAGCGCAAATTTGATAAAAGTTGATCAAAATAAATCTAGACACGACTAAAATTTTTAGGCAGACATGCATACATACAGTTAAACAGACAGGTGAGAGTTATATAATAGACTAGCCAGGGATACCCGGCGTTGCCTGGGTGTTTGGAGGTGTGTGTGCTTTTAGGTAAATCAAAACACCCGGGTGTTTGTTTCCGGGGGGGAGGGGAGTTAAAATAAAAAAAAAGGTTTTGGTAGGTAAATATGAAAGATCAAACCCAAACCCTTGATTCGAAGTTGGAAATTAAAGTGTGAAAAAAAAACGTGCGACGTTAACCGATCGGCCACCACGAAATAGTAACGGAAACATGTTTGAATTAATTTAAGTATTAAGAATTGGCAGGTGCCTGTACTTAATGACTTAATGAGGTCAACTTTCACTGCGGGGCAGTATTTTATTCACTGCGGGGCAGGATTTAACAAATTTTTTTTTTTTTGTTTCCCCAAGATGTTGTGGGGAAAACCAGCTCCCCCATAAAAGGGGATTGTCCAAATTGAATAGCAATTGTTTGATATAAGGAGAAACTCTACATTGATCAAAGCTGATTGCTTTTGGACGTTTTGTTTCGATTAGTTTCACTTTATTTATATGGAAAAGTCAAACAAACACGCGACAGAATGGGATAGCGGGAATTTTATAAAAGTCGATCAAAATAAATCTAGACACGATATCCATTCGCAAATCGTAGATGTTATGATCTAGGGGGTATATAAACACTTCTAAGAAATATTAATGAGAAGCCCGGCGAAAAAAGCCTTTCATACAAAAATGCGTGCGCCCATTTTGCCTTTTATATATATAGATGACCACTTAATTGAATTGAAATCCTTAATTTCTATGTAATGGCAGTGGAAACGACATCCGTTTTTTTCTCAGTTACATTGAGAGCGTTGCCAGGACCGCTGCGAAAAAGGTAGGTTTTTTCTACCGTGCTAGAAAGCTACTAACGCTCAAAAGTATCCTGTACTTCTAAAAGGCCACCATTTGCTCATGTATGGAGTATTGTTGTCATATTTTGGCTGGTGCATCTGCTACTAGTCTCTCACTCCTAGACAAGGTTCAAAAAAGAGTCGCCAACCTAATAGGCTCTGAACTGTCATCTAAGCTTCAGCCTCTGTCCCATCAACAAAATGTAGCATCCCTCTGCCTGTTCTACAAGTACTTCAACGGTGAATGTTCCAAAGAACTGCAATCACTTGTACCCCCTCGATGTAAATACCCAGGACAAACCCGACAAGCAGCAAAATCCCACCCCTTAACAGTTGAGATCCCTAGATGTAAGAGAGCCTTCTCCTCCAGTAGTTTCTTCCCCAGAACCGCTGGACTTTGGAATTCCCTTCTGGGTTCCTGCTTCCCCAACTGTACTTACATGCAGAAGTTAAAGTATAACGTGAACCGACATCTTGCTGCCCAACTCCCCACATAGTACCCCTGCAGCATATGTCCTTGATAGTAACCCCCTACATCAAAGTGGCAATGTGCTTTGTTTGGGGTGAAAATGTAAAAAAAAAAAAAATGTCCTTTACACTGATAATAAAGTAAGTATCCATTTTTACAATGTACCATCATAGAAAGTTTCTCTAATATTGGGGGCTACTATGATAGTTTAGTGTTAACTTGTATTTTTCACTTTTCATTAATTGATCTTGATTTGTTAGACTGTTAACTCCTGGTCTGTCGCATATACATATAGTCTAACTGTAACATATTTTATGTTTGCTGCCAATGCTAAGAAAATGCGTTTGCCAGTATGATTGGAAGACTGTATTACACCAAACAAAAGAGAAAACATCATGAAAACGTGGATCAAAGATAACTTTATGCACAGCTGGTTCTTTATGCGATCTTAGTTTCATTTTCCTTCGGTCAAAGTTCAAAGAATGTTTCAGTGAAACAAAGTTTTCAAGTGTAATGCTTAAACCTAAACGTAGATTCCATGAACAAAGGTTCTTTCTAAGAACTGCATGCCTGTGGAACTCTCTTCCGTTTACCTGCTTTCCAACTGACTACAATATGACCGTTTTCAAGTCCAATGTAAACAAGTTCTTAATGAGCCGTTCTCCTTAATTAATCCAATTTACCAAATTTACACATCTAACGATAACTATGATATTGTCCTTTTGACCAATGTACACTCTTTGACCTTTATCCTTGAGTGGCCTCTGGGCCTTGATAAATGGTGATTTCTTTGTAAAAAAAAAAAATGTCCTCAGAAATCAAGGGTCCTCATACCTGGGGGATAACACTTGATCTCTATATGAGATACGCAGATATTCGAAATTCCATTAAAGTTCTTTCAAACATTGAGTTGAGAACAATTTTTATCTTCTCAATTGACCATTTTAAGTATGTTACAGTATATAGTTCTTTTTGGTCTCTTGGTTTTACTGGATTCTAGGAAAAGAATTCATCTAGTCTGGTGGAGTGTTCAGCTACATGCTATTACTTGAGGTAACATTACTTGAAGAATGGTGAACGATTCCTTGTAAAAAGCCAATATTGGTTAGCCATACAGAGGAGATTTTATTTAGGCCGTGAATACGATGTGATTTTCAATGTTTAGTCAAGGTTTACTTGTAGCAAAAAGTATCCTCATGCCAGGTTGTCCTGACAAACCCCTGTACAGAGAGATACTCAAGGATAGTGTCCAGTAGGGATTCAAGTTCTCTCCAATTGCGGCCATCTGTAACCAGTGTGATAAAACACGGAAGTGCTACTGCTTATTGCAGCTATACGTAGTCATCTTTTTCTGTTTTTAAGACATATTCATCCATTCATTGTATCATTCTCATTTCTCTCCATGCAACACATGTCTTCAACCCTTACTGGCCAGGTTTCACATTCATTCATCACCACATTGTATACTCATGCCTGATAGACTCTTTATTTGATTGACAATGGTAATGTTCTGTTGAATGTAAGATGTAAGAGAGCCTTCTACTCCAATAGTTTCTTCCCCAGAACCGCTAGACTTTGAAATTCCCTTCTGGTTCCTGCTTCCCCAACTGTACTGACATGCAGAAGTTCAAATGTAACGTGAACCGACATCTTGCTGTCCAACTACCCCCATAGTACCCCTGCAGCTTATGTCCCTGATAGTAACCCCCTACATCAAAGTAGCAATGTGCTTTGTTTGGGGTGAAAATGTAATAAAAAGAACAAAAATGTCCTTTACACTGATAATGAAGTAAGTGTCTATTTTTACAATGTACCATCATAGAAAGCTTCTCTAATATTGGGGGCTACTATGATAGTTTAGTGTTAACTTGTATTTTTCACTTTTCATTAATTGATCTTGATTTTTTAGACTGTTAACTCCTGGTCTGTCGCATATACATATAGTCTAACTGTAACATATTTTATGTTTGCTGCCAATACTAAGAAAATGCGGTTGCCAGTATGATTACACCAAACAAAAGAGAAAAGAGATTTTATTTGGGCTGTGAATACTATGTGATTTTGAATGTTTAGTCAAGGTTTACTTGTAGCAAAAAGTATCCTCATGCCAGGTTGTCCTGACAAACCCCTGTACAGAGAGATACTCAAGGATAGTCTCCAGTAGAGATTCAAGTTCTCTCCAATTGCGGCCATCAGTATGCTAAAACACAGAAGTGCTACTGCTTATTGCAGCTATACCTAGTCATCTTTTTCTGTTTTTTAAGACATATTTATCCATTCGTTGTATCATTCTCATTTCTCTCCATGCAACACATGTCTTCAACCCTTACTGGCCAGGTTTCACATTCATGCATCACCACATTGTATACTCATGCCTGATAGACTCTTTATTTGATTGACAATGGTAATGTTCTGTTGGTTAATAATTGCAGAAATTCCCTCAACTTATTCATCCCCTTCATTAATGGTGGTTGGGACATGCATCTGTTCAGGACACTGTTTATTATTCACCAAAACTCACAAGAACCAAGCCTCTGCTCTTCTCAACAGCATTATTTTCTAACTCTCTTGACATATTTTTAAAATATCTATTTATGGTCACAAATGGTTCAAGACATTAAATGTATACACAAATGTACCAACATCAACCCAATGGTTCACAGGTCGTCTAACACAAAATGATACTTTATATAGAACAAAACTTCTTTCTGAGAACTGCCTACCTGTGGAACACTGTTCCTCTGGCCTGCTTCCTGGTTGAATACAACATGGTAGCCTTCAAATCTAATGTAAACAAGTTCTTGTTGAGCCGCCCCCATAAAAATCAAATTCTACCCAATTTACACCAATAATGATAACTGCACTACCAACCCTATCCTTGAGTGACCTTCAGGCCTTGATAAGTGGTGACTTCCAAATAAAATAAAAATATCATTAGCTTGATAAATTGCAATTTTAATAGCTTCTAAAATAAACAGATTTATTAGTGTATTTGTGTCAACTTCATAAAACTCATAACAGCTTTTTTGTGTCTATTCATTAATTGGACAAAATGTTTTTTTTTGTTTTTTTTTTCTAAATTTATTTACTTTTTGAAGTTTTGTATATATTAAAGTGTTTGTTTAGGTTTGGGCGTGAGCAAATTTTTATAGAATTTTGTCATTAGTACTCATCTGTAGGCCTAATTGTGTAACAGAATAAATAAAACTGGGAGAAACACTAAACACTCGTCTAGCTACAACCACTATCAATAATTTCTCCAACTCTCTATCTGTGCCTAAATCTAAACATGAATTCCATGAACAAAGCTTTTTTCCTTGAACTGCTTGCCTGTGGAACTTTGTCCTGCTTTCTAGCTGATTACAATATGGTCGTCTTCAAGTCCAATGTAAACAAGTTCTTGTTGAGCCATCCCTTTGAATAATCAAATTATACCCAATTTCTACTACTAACAATCACTATGCTGTTGTCTTGGTGACCACCGTACACTCATTAACCCTTATCCTTGAGTGGTTTTTGGGCCTTCATAAGTGATGACTTTTTAAAAATTTGTAAAAAAAAAAATTTTTTTAAAAGTTGGTTTATATGAAAACTGGAATGTTTCATTATGTTCAGATGGGAAAGTCCATTATATAAGCTTTCATTGGCTGTTGTTAGTTCATTGAGGGGATACTTCGGTCAAGCAGTATTTTTATATATATATATATATATATATATATATATATGGAATATTGGAGCCATTAGCTTTAATCTATATTTAGTCATTGACCGCATCGCCCTGAAATTTTCACAAAATTGTTAATTTAATTCTATATCTACTTCCCCTCCCAATATGAAGAAGAATGGGTCACTTTTGGCCTGGTTGATTGTGAGGAAGTAACCCGTGTAATTCCCAGGCAGATTTTACTGGTATTAGTTTAGCAATACTGGGTGAGATTTGGTGCCTAGATAATGTCATGTCCTCTTGTTTGCGGCACTAGTAGATCAGGTGTATGGGAATTTCAAAGGTTGGTGTTTCTGAGATTATTCAGGCAAAGCAGTCGGCATAGTGACTGGAATTACAAGTGTTGCAAGTTTTCTAAGAAATCTGCGGTTTCGTAGAGTGATTCTGCCTGACTCATCACTCCGGATCTGATACTTGAATGCCTACTAGACACTATCCTCGAGTGTCTAAGGTCTCTCTGTACAGGGGTTTGTCAGAACAATCTGGCATGAGGATACTTTTCCATAGAAGTAAACCCTGACCAAATATTCAAAATCACATAGTATTCGCAGCCCAAATAAGATCTCCTCACTACGGCTACCCCACAGCTTCTCCAAGTGATATTACCTCAAGTAATAGCACGAAACTGGATACTCCACCAGACTAGATAAATTCTTGTCCTGGAATCCAGTAAGACCATGAGACCAAAACAAAATATATACTACAATGTATAAAAATGGTTAATTGGGGATAGGAAAATTATGTTCTCAATTTCTTTACTAACTCAGTGCTTGAGAGATAAAGAACTTAAATGGAACATTCGAATATCTATGTATCTCATATAGAGTTCAAGTGTCAGCCCCAGGTCGTGAGCCCCTTGATTTCTGAGAACTTCGACTGAAGTAAAATAAAACAAAAAACGGTTAGGGAAAGTTTCAACAATATGGCCTCTTGTGTATCCTATTATCAATTGTTTGACCATTGTATCAAGACTCCTTCTCAGAGTGGGCAGAGAAGAATTTCTTTCGCTGACCTCTTCTTCTCTACCTCAACATTTGATTTTCATATTCCTTCACTATTTAAGAAACTAAAGCCTCCTGTTTCGTTTTTTAAATCAAAAAGTTGAAGAGCTGTGAAGACGTGAGTAGTACCATTAAAACAAGCAACCTTTTGTGTTTCATAATTTATTTTTCTACATAGTTACCATCTTTCTCGATGCACTTTTGTCAGGAATTCAATGACGCATCTCTGCTTCTGACGTACGTCGATGATAAGGGTTGCTTTCATAGAATCTCACACTGTCAATATCTGTAATAGATGAAAAGTTCAGGTCATGAATGCATAAGTTCAGTCATCATAACAATTTGCAATCCTTACAGGCGGAATAAAAAATAGGAGGTATTACTTTTGGAATGCCCCTCGTATATAACTTGATTGATACTTCCCTATCATTTTGTTTTAATTTTTGCATAAAATTTTCAGCATTTTCTTGTACATTAAATTTTAAGTTTCTTGCATTTTGTTTATAACATGTCCTCTATTTTTTTTGTTTTTTTTTTTTTCACAAAAGGAATCACCACTTATCAAGGCCTGGAAGCCACTCATGGATAAGGGTTAATGAGTGTACAGTAGTAATCGTTAGTGTCAATTTGGTAAATTGGATTACTTAAGGGGATCCTCATCAAGAATTTGTTTACGTTGGACTTGAAGACAGCCATATTGTAGTCAGTTCTAAAGCAGGAAAATGGAACAGATATATATATATTTTAAACAACATTGCAATAAATTTGGTGTCATTGTTTAAAGATTGCAAACATCTCTGTGGACATATTAGTTTTCAGACATGAAAACATCGATTAAACCTGACATAGTGATATGGGACAAGGAGAAAGAAGCAACCTTAGTAGAAGTCAGTGTACCTAATGATGCTGAGCTGAGAGGGGGGGGGGAAATAATGAAACACTAAAGTCTTATGTATGACATGAAAAGAAACTGGAATTTTAGGAAGATCTCCATCATTCCAGTAATTATAGGAGCAACTCGACTCATAAAAAAGAATTTAAAAAATTACATAGCAAATATACTTGTTGAACCAAGTGCAAGAGAAATTCAAACAATTGCATGGTCAGAATCTTAAAACGATCTCTCAGTTGGAATATATGAAAGCAGGTGAATATTTGGCATCCAGTAGGATGCCCCATCCTCAGCTTGGACAAACTGATAAGAAAATTGAAAAAAAAAAACAAATAAAATTTTTAGTTAAGGATATTGTATTGTTAGATTACACCACCAAACTGTATCCGTTTTCCAGAGAAAATTGTAATAAGTCTCTATGATGCACACTTCATCATGTGACAAATGATAAATCTACACTGTTCCATTCCAAAAAGAATGGAGTTATGGAGTTAATGCTTGGGATGATGGTTTCACGTCATACTTAGATTTTTATACAGGGTGTCATCCACTGAATCGTTAATTGTGTGCACATTCCTTTCTGCAATGCAATATTTTGTTCGGATAAGTTTCTGTCTATGCCTGACTTGTCCACCAAATTTCACTCATAAATATTCAACAGCACATGCAAAAAAAAAAAAATAAAATAAAAAAAGAAGAAAAATTGAATCGGTTCCTGTTTCTTTGTGATGTCTAGAATTCTTAATAAGATCCACAATCCTTTTCACAATTCAGTCATATTCGATACAAATAAATTACAGTCTTCAATGCCCGACTTGTGTTCAACATGTTTCAATAATGACTGATTGTTGTATATTCAAGACTGAAACTTGTGGAACAAGTCAAACTACTACTACTACTATTTTATTATCAATATCTTATTTACTCAACAGGGGTAGTCACACAGACCATCATCAAAGATTTCTTTTTGAGAACAACCTGTGGAGTCTGAGTGACAACAAGTCTCCTCAGATTTCCAGTACTCTCTACCTCTTTTAATAACCTTTGCAGATGAATTTGTGTTATTGCAACAGCCGTTTACCATTGATTTCTTGTTGGTGTTGACCATTGGTTTTGCTGGAATTTGGGTGGCAATAAGCCTCCCCAAAGTCCCAGTCCTCTTTGCACTCATCCAGCAGAGGTCTGGCTGGTACTTTTCCTCCTTGGTCTTTCCATCCTCTTTGACCCTCCTTGATTATTTTGTGTGGTGTCAGTTTATGATCTTACACACACACACAGAATGGAGCAGGAGAAGGCAGGGGCACAAACTTACAATTACACAGTTTCAGTTTTCATGATTCCATGTGATGTTCCTTTCTCTTTTATATCTGTAGTGGTTTCTGTATGTCTGGCTTGTGTCTCTAGCTCATGTGTATATATATTGTGTTGATATATCATGTATAGCCTCTGCATTCAATGTCACACATTAAGGGGATCATCCATCATCCAGAGCCTATTTTTGGCACTGTTTTACAGCCATAAAATGTTTCAATCATAGTCATTTGTTTTCCTAGTTTTGCATATGAATTACAAAATATCTGATATTTCCCCAAAACATCTGGCCTTGATGGAGGGGAGACCAAAATTTGCTACTATGGTTTCAAATGATCTGAAATAACAGCAAGGGGAGACTTGATTCCAAATATTTCTCATATGTTATATCTCCCCTCTTCAGTTTTCACACATAAAGTAAATTTCACAGTGTATAAGGATTATTTGATACTGGAGATATTCATAATCGTACCCTATTTCCAAAAGAGGGGAGATATAGCATATGAGAAATATTTCCAATCAAGTCTTCCCTTGCTGTTATTTGAGATCATTTGAAACCATAGCAGCAAGCTTTAGTCTCCCCTCCATCAAGGCCAGAGGTTTTTTTTTGGAGTGGGAGGATATGTATAAGTGATCTTGTCTGCCTGAGGAATAGTCTTCACCAAACTACTCTGTAAATTTTTGGTTTACAAACTTGAAACGTGTTATATAGGGGATTTGGATCTGTGGAACAAATTCGATTTGGTTTTTAGCTGGTAAAAATAGTTGCTAAGAGGACAAAATTAAAAAAATTGGAACTTGGCAGACGTAAGTTGACTGAACATGTTATTTCTATGCATGTGCAAATATACATTTATGTCTTTAATAAAGGGTCCTGGATATGACCTTAAACTATATCCGATGATGAGGCCCCAGCTTGCGGGCTTTGGGGACTGTGGAGCCATCCCTTAATTGCCATTGCTCCCAGGTCCACTCTGAACCCGGAGTGGTAGTACCTGTTAGTGTCCCAACTATGGATTAAATAGAAACTGACTTGGAAAAAAAAACCCCAAATATATTCTATTAAAAACTTTTTCTTCAAAATCACTGGATTCGGCATTAAATAATCTGAAAAGGGTTGATATGCCGTAAAACAAAAACAACCAACCCACCTTTAATGTTATTTAAATTTTTGTATGTGTATGGATTTAGATTAGATGATAACAAATAATGCTGGAGGGCTACATGTTTTTGTTTCGATTCTAGCAGCTAACATCCAAGTCATATTTGTTTGTTTTTTTTAATTTTTAAAATCACTACTATATATTTGGTACAATATAATAATCAATAGAGAATTGTCTCTGCAATAATAAATACAAAATCTACATAAATTAAAATATCATTTTTAAGCATATTTTACGAGTGGGCAACGCCAGACAGCCTGCTAGTTATTAATAGATATACATTGGCTTTAATTCAACACCTAGTACTAGACATATATGTTCTGGAAAAAGTCATGCTGCAATAACCTTCTACAACAGTAATGCCATTCCAAAAAGCAACATTCCTTATCAGAAGTTCATTTTGAAATGTTCTGCAAACTTTCTATGTCTGAAGAAAGAATGTTTGCACAAAGAATGAAAATTCTTTGTGCAAACAGTTTATCAGCAAATGTTTTTATTGATTGGAAGAAAAGCTGATGCAAGATGGAGGAAGACTCAACATGGGTTATTTTTTTGATGCCTTCCTCTTTAACCTCTGTTTTTTCAACAGATATTTTTACGTCTCGTTTGCTTTGCATGGTAACACATGCGCTGTGTCATTCCAATATTAGTGCGCTGGGATTCACCTTGCAGGTTTCAAATATACAAATTAGTGATGGGACGATTCTAATATTTTTCCCGATTCCGCTACAATTACCTATTCTGATTCTTTATAAATCTCTAAATATTTAACTATAAAGTTTCTATTTTTTTGCCAATTACCGTAAAAACTATGTTAAAGTGCAAATATTTTCTTAAACGTAAAAATACACATGAAAAGATGATCTGTAGATTTTCATTTTATTGGTAGTTTAAAATCAATCAATATTCATTATTTTAACATTACTAGCAGTAAAATGTTAAATTTTTTTTTTTTTTTTTAACAAAATGAAATAAAAAAGGCAATTGAAAGAATCGTTTTTGACATCGAGAAATAGCCACAAAATTTTCTGATTTCGATACCACAAAACGTTCCAATTTCCAATGCCGATTAATCGTCCCAACACTAATACAAGTGTCTTAATTCTTTTGCTTCACAGAGGTAGAACCCCCCTCTCCTTCCCTCACACATTCTGTACCTGGCATGATCTCCTCATCATAAACAGTACAGCTGAGATAGTCTCTTAGTAGGAACAGCACGAGCCTCATTCTTAAATAGACTATCATCTGAAGCAGGCATGTCAAACTTAGGGTTATGTGGGTGATTTATGGATCATGTGACTAAAGTTGTTTAATCCTCTTAGTATTTAGACATTTTTTATCTACACATGGGTCCTGGATATGACCTTAAACTATATCCGATGGTGAGGCCGCAGCTTGCGGGCTTTGAAGAGTGTGGAGCCACCCTTTAATTGCAATTGCTCCCAGGTCCATTCTGACCCAGAGTGGTAGTACCTGTTAGGGTCCCAACTATGGGTTAAATAGAAACCGACTTGAAAACAACAAATATATTCTATTAAAAATGTTTTTCTTCAAAATCACTGGATTTGGCATTAAATAACCCGAAAAGGGTTGATATGCCGTAAAACAAAAACAACCAACAATTATCTACGAAGAAGAACAATCTGCTTGACTGAAAAGTAAAAGAAAAAAAATACGCAATTGATATAGAAATAAAGGAGTGGGCAGATCTCTCATTACGAAAATAGTGAAGAATTTCTTTCTTCCATTCCTTAAATATTTGAAATAATTAAAAATTACATATATGGTCTAAAATTAGTGATTGTCAAGAACTGATTCGTTCTTGTAGTCGAAGATGTGAAGCTGTCACTGAGAGCAAGGGCTCATTTATTAAATATTGATTGTACATGTATTTTTATTGTTTTTTGGCTGTTTACATTGTTTTTCGCAATTTTGTCCCTTACTTTTGGACGTTCCTGTTTTGAAAATAAATAATTGTTACAATTCTTTTTCTATCCTTTGCATATGATTCAAATTTTAGTATGTTATTACGGATGATAACGACTACCAGTTGTCAAAATTTCAGCTTTTCACAGTTATTTCTAACAAATATTAGGTTTTAAAATTTGGTCCCTTATTTTTGGACGCTACTGCACACACACACACACACACACACACACACACACACACACACACACAACCCCGGATATAAGGGACCGAAACAAAAGGAAACCTGATATAAGAGAGATTTTCTCTGGTCCTGTGTTAGTGTACATTGCAACCTGGATTTTAGAGAGTTGAAGGGTCAGGAGAAGTCTCTTATATCCGGGTTACACTGTATGACATTTACAGGTATTTAATTTCCCCTAATTCTTGTGTTAATTGCTGCTGTGTCAGGTAGCTAATGAAGTCAAAGGTTGACTTTGTAACAGGGTTCTGCGACCTTCATTAATTATCACTTCTTACACTGATGATTATGAAAGCCTAAAATACTAGTATCTTTAGCTATAATAATTATATATATATATATATATTGACCAGCAAGAACAACACGCATCACTTTTAGATCTGTTTCTGACCACAGTTCCCGATGATTGTATAACGAATGCCGACAGCCCACTTGGGAACGCTGATCATGCAGTGATAATGGTTGAAATTGCCCTAAACTCTAGACCCAAAACTGAAGAGCCAGTGCTCAAAACAACGAGATATTATAAAAAGACTGACTGGGAAGCCATCAGAGATCTTATCAGAGATGCCCCATGGGGAAATATTTTTTCTCTTCCTGCTGAACAGTGCGCAAATGAGACCACTGAATTGTTCAAAACTGCAATTGAAGCACATGTTTCCATGTGGAAATTTTATAGCAAGCCACACTCGCCCCAATGGTTTACTTCTACTTGCACAACTGCCATTGCTCAAAGGCAGCATGCATACCGCAGATTTAACCGACATAAGTCCAGTTCAAACAGGCAGAAGTATATAGAAGCTAGAAGTAACGTTAAAGAAATAGCGACAGCTAAGAGAGAATTTACTGAAACCACTAAAAAACGCATCGAAGCACAAAAATTAGGAACTCGTGACTTCTGGAAAATCTACAACAATGTAGTAAATAATGGGCAATCAACAATTCCCCCACTAACCAACAATCACGAGGTTGTTTGCTCAGCAACCGAGATGGCTAACATGCTTGCCAGTCGGTTTGCCTCAAACTCCACACTGGACCCTTTCAACCACCCCTACTTGTAGCAATACACATGGCCAATAAAACGCTTTGGATAATCACAGATTTCAAGGGGTTTCTGCTAAAATAGTCATATTTTAAAAACAAAGCACTTTAAGTCTTCAAAATACCACCGTTTTGTTCAGAAATGAAATACTTTCAAATGAATTAGTAAATAATAACATACATTATATATTTTTAGAGTTTTAAGCAAATAAAGTGATAAAAATGTGAACATCATAAAACAGCATTTTCGGTAAGATTTTGTAACGCCCCCCCCCCCCGATTTCTAAACATTCGTACCGTGTTTCTGTTAAGAATTTTTTAATGAAATTTGGAAATTAGCCAAAAGAGATGTCATTTTTAATAATTTCGAGTGTCCGAAATTCATTTGACCACTCGTTTTTTTGTTGTGTTAAAAAAAAGATTTCAAAATGGTGAGTATTGAAAGTTTTGAAAAGAAATTTCTTCGTACACTCACTATTAAATAAAACAATCTTTTTACTATGTTTATTCGTTAAAAAGATGATTGGATAGTGTTTTCTCTAGTGGTACGTAGCAATTTAAAAACATAATATCTGAAAAAATCGTTATGAATTTGAATCAAGACTTCTGTAGTATTAGCAATAGCAGCAGCGATAACATGGCGTAAACAAATGTTTTGTTTTTGTTTATTTTTATTCCAAATCGATTTTTTTTTTTTAATTGAAAATCTGGTTATAAAAAAAATTCTTACATGTTTAGTTAGAGCTATTTTGTTATCAACCATACAAATATTTTTTAAAATTGGGTAGTAGTAAAATTTTAAAATAACAAACGAAAATGTGAAATATGATGTTTTGGTTCACATGTACGATTACGAACGGTAACACATTTCTAATTTTCGTCCCTTAAAAATGTTTTCAGTGAATTATCAAATGGAAACTAATCTACCCGATTATTAAAAAAAACAAATAAAAAAAAAATAATCAATATTTAAATATTTGTAGGAGGTGCTCAGTTAAAAAATAACAATGGTAGGAAAAGACATGAAATGTAATTAAAAATCAAAATAACATTAATTCAGAATTTTTAACAATTTGTCAGCTTTAGCAAAAACTTGTTTCTTTTTTATAGTTAAATAGAATTTAAATACTTGATATTTTTCCAAGCATCATGTTTTCTGTTAGAGGGACGTCAATTTTTTAAATAACATTTATACGCTTAATTCTATGTCTAATCCTAGGTACGAGTGGCAAGCCTCCTCCTAAAACCTTTAGCCTTAACAATAACGCTAAGTACAAGTGGCAGAGCCCCCTACTAAATAAACTTCCCCTGTCAGCTCATATAAACGTAAAAAAAAAGCATAAAAACGTTTGAAGAAAAGTGCACATGATTAATCCCCCCCCCCACCAAAAAAAATAAATTGGTCAACTGTCCTAAAACGCTAGGATCGTCTTGAAATGGTGAATTATTTTACATTTATGTGAAACCAACCCCCCACTCTAAATTCTAAAATTGTTTTTGTTTTGTTTCTATCAAGTCCTCAGGATGTTCACACATAATTTTCCTTAGCCCTATCATTAACCCAAAGTCAGAGTGGCAACCTCCCTACCTTCTCATAATTGCACAAAGACCCTCTTAAAACCATGCATAATCACCTTTTAGAAAACAAACAAATAAAAAAACACCCAGGATTTATCTATCATAGGAAAAAGGGGGGGGAGTAATTGCCCTAAAACGCTTGAATGATTCAAAATGGGAAATCATTTTACATTAAATTCTAAAATAATTTTTATCTTTTTATTAAAGTTTTTCAAGTTGTTCACATGCAATTTTCTATAAAGGTAGAATCACATTTTGGAGAGGTGGTCAGATGGGGAGGGGTAACAGAAGGTATTAATCTACCAAAGAAATATTGCAATATATTCATTTTTAACCAATCCTAGATTTCGATTTCAGTTTTTGGCACATAAAATGCATTACAACTAAACTTTGAGTTCTCTAACTTCTTTTCTTTTAATGAATACATGGCATTTTTAAGCAATCGCAGCATATTTATGCGCATTTACTGAAGATTATTTGGAAACAATTCATTTCTGGAGATTTTCAGTAGCATATTCAGATTCCTTGCACAAAAATACACTTATATGGCAAATTTCATTGCTTAGTCTTGTGTTTTAACAAAGATATAGCATTTTTACTGAAAAAGTAGTGCAAAAAATGTGACAAAACACATATGGTTTTAAAGAGGGGAAAATATCCAAACACGCAGGGCATAAAAATAGTCATAACTTCCTTGATTTTAATTGGATTTTTAAAATTTAAAAAGATTCTTTCTTAGCTTATCAAGCTCTTTCTATATATACCAATATTGAAATATTTTAAGCCATTTAAATTTTTTCATGTGTATTGCTACTACTTGACTTTCCTATGCGGACAGACGCCACGCTAGACGATCTGAAAATCATCCCTGCTCAGGTGCATGCTATCATAAAAAACCTTGACACTTCAAAAGCATGTGGACCCGATCTCATCCCAGCTGTGCTATTAAAAATTTGCTCAGCCGAAGTAGCTCCTGTTCTCTCCAAACTCTACAACAAATGCCTTAATGAATCTTGCTTTCCGGACTGAAAGAACTGACCCATTAAATTATAGCCCCATTAGCCTCCTCCCACTTTTTGCCAAAATATTTGAGATCTTAATTAACCATACTCTAGTCCATCACCTTACAGATGCTAAACTTCTGACTGACAAACAATATGGATTTAGTCAAGCCCGTTCCACAGCAAACATCCTAACTGTAATCTCTGAATGTATATACCATTCACTGGACAAAGTGGGGGAGGGCAGAGCGGTAGCTCTAGATATATCTAAGGCTTTTGACAGAGTATGGCATGAGGGTCTCCTCAGTAAAATTAGATCATACGGTATCACTGGTAGAATACTTAGCATAATTAAATCCTTCTTAGATAAGAGAAAAATCCAGGTTGTCCTCGACGATCGTACATCTAAACAATATGATATAAATGCAGGAGTGCCCCAAGGGTCTATCCTTGGACCTCTATTGTTCCTAATATTTATAAATGACCTCCCCAACAAAATTGCTTCTGAGATGGGTATATATGCTGATGACACCACACTCTATAAAAGGCATGACAGGAAAACAAATGAACATATATCTAAAGAAATGGCAGAAACACTTGAGGAAGACCTCCAATCTGTAGTGGAATGGGGGACAAAAATGAATGGTTACGTTCAATGCTGCCAAGACTAAACTTGTTTCCTTCAATAATTCGTAATGTACTTGCAATAACCCTTATCCCTGAGTGGCTTCCGGGCCTTGATAAGTGGTGATCACTGTGTAAAAAAAAAAAAAAAAAATAATAATTACAAGAAACCTTCCCTACCACCAATAGCAATGGCCAACGACTCTTTATCCGGGAGTACATCTTTCAAACTCCTTGGTCTAACGTTCACAGGAAACATGAATTGAAACAATTACATTGAAACCATTGCCAGGGCCACTGCGAAGAAGGTAGGCTCTCTCTACCGTGCTAGAAAACTACTAACACCCGAAAGTATCCTGTACCTCTATAAGGCCACCATTCGCCCGTGTATTGAGTATTGCTGTCATATTTGGGCTGGTGCATTTGCTACTAGTCTCTCGCTCTTAGATAATGTTCAAAGAAGAGTCGCCAATCTGATAGGCCCTGAATTGGCATCTAAGCTTCAGCCTCTGTCCCATCGACGTAGTGTAGCATCCCTCTGCCTGTTCTACAAGTATTTTAATGGTGAATGCTCTGACGAAGTGCAAGCACTTGTGCCCCCATGACATAAACACCCTCGACAAACCCGACAGGCTGCAAAATCCCACCCCCACACAATAGATATCCCTAGATGTAAAAGATCTTTCTACTCCAGTAGTTTCTTCCCCAGAACCGCTAGACTTTGGAATTCCATTCCAGGTTCCTGCTTCCCCAACTGTACTGACATGCAGAAGTTCAAGTGTAACGTGAGCCGACATTTGCTGCCCAAATCCCTACATAGTACCCCAGTAGTTGCTGCCCCTGATAGTAGCCCCTACACCAAAGTGGCAATGTGCCATGTTTAGGATGAAAATGTAATAAAAAAAATAAATAAATAAAATATATATATATATATATATATATATATATATATATATATCTATAGGATTGTTGATTTATTTATTTTTTTATTGGCGATTCTTCTTTACACTCCCTGAGCGATCTTAAGAGAGAAGTTATCTGCCCTTTGTTTACATTTTTAGCACGTGTTATTTGTAATTAATTTATTATCTAAATATTATTACGTGTATAAAAGTAAGTTATCATTGTGTTGTCAACGTATGACGAGCCGGTCACTGTCGTGTCCAATGCACAAATGACACTGCGTCTGCGTGATGAGACGGGAAATCCGGTTGGTACTGATTTGCATGAGTTGCCGCCCTCGCGGAGATAAAAGACGTCAGATTTTTGTGTGTGGCCGGCATTCTTTCATTTGCTTCGGTCAGGTGAAAGATTTTGTGCTGTTCGTGTCAGTTACGCGAATTGAGGACAGAAAGGAAGGGACAGCAAGAACTGCAAATAGAACATACTGATTCACATTGAGACACACACACACACACACACACACACACACACACACACACACACACACACATATATATGCTAATATTTAAATATTTTTAATTATTTACACATGCATATGTTTTATCCTCATGCAATCATCAGTGGGGAAATAACCATTCAGACCAGATGCACAATTCGAACACTCGAAAAAGAGTCGGTTTTTTATTCAATACTCCCCTACCCTCCACCAGACACACAAGCACCACACATTGGTCTTCATTATAGAACGAAGTACAGTGCTGGAGTAGGTTTAAAAAAATCGTCTTTAAGCTTCAAAGAACAGAAAGTTTCTCTATTCTAAACCACCATTTCTATATTTGATAAAAAAAAAATCAAAAATGGTTATTTGCTTTAAATTGACTGATATTTACTCGGTATTCATTATCATATCGTATTAATTTGAAGATTCCGTTGTTGACATTAGTTTCCCTGATAATTTTTTTCTAGAAAGACATGTTTTTGAAATCATGGTACTGACTGCTTAGAGCTATGCAGACAAAAATAATAATAAAAAAATGAACGAGACATGTTTTATACAGTTTTGCTAAGTAGCTTTGCTTTTTTGTGGAACTGGTTCTCCAAGACCTCATTCTTTTAATCATTTTTTGAACAAAAAAAAAAAAACACCACACTATTTTCACACGTTTCCATTTAAAAAATATTTTTGCTGAATATTTTTACATCTTCAATAAAAGTCCCTGGTTTAAATAAAAACTGCAATTTTGACAGTTAAATTATGAAATTGCAATATCTTTTATGTGATTTGCAAATGTGTTTGCAAAAGACCACATGCTTGGTATGCTTGAGGGAAGTCTTATTGGGCAAGTTGATACTTGCAGTAAACATTTGATATAAAAAGGGGTTGCTTAATGAACTCGACTCTCAAGTAAATGAGACACTCACTGTTTTCTTAATTTTTGAGATGAGGATTGGTTATTCGTATTATTTGGATTCATCGGACTGCTGCTCTCATCTTTGATTCATTTTTCACAAATGGACGGAACAAGAGCATGCTACCCTTATAAAGTAAATGCAGGGTTCCATTAACAATTCCGTCCAAATTCCAGAGTTCGATAGAAACATTCTTGAGTTCGACAAGATACACCTGAAGAAGGTCGAAGGTTACATCGACTGAAACGTTGTGAAAATCACACTCAAGATGAGAGCAGTAGTTCAAAGAATCCAAATAATATGAATAACTAATCCTCATCTCAAAAATTCAGAAGCGTCAGCACTAACCCTATTCGGGTTTAACCAGTTTCCTCCGAAGGAAGTTTCATGGAAGTATGAAATTCACAAGTGGTCCCCAGTCGCATGTATATCCCTGTCAGGAATGTTGACGATGTTAGCTTTTTACATCTCTTGCAGGGAGGTGTCGACGTCCTCCTATATACAACGTCTGGAATTCCCAAATTGATCACCCATTTTAGTAATGACCAGGCTCAAGGTTGCTTAACTTTGGTGATCTGACGGGAACCGGTGTGTCAATGTGATTATGTGATTACGTGTAGACACTCTGAAAACCTTGTTGGATCCTAAAGCTCCCAAATTTCTTATTGAAACGTTGTGAAAATCACGCTCAGATAGAAAACAGTAGTCTGATGTATCCATATAATACGAACACTTTTTCTTGATTAGTTTTGTTGCGTAATAATGGATCTGATCCTAGAAAAAGATGCAGATCTTCAACGTGGCATCGTATTCCATTGATCCATACCCACTGCAGACTGATGATCAGAATCCAACAATTCTGGATTTACTTATGCATTCGCTGTGTATGCTTTAACAAAAAAAAAAAAAACATCTTTCAGTTTTGTATTGTTCAGTTGTCGACATATCATCAATTTATTTTTTTATTTGTGGCCTACAATTGTGTTTGCGAACGGCCACACGTTTGATACGTCTTTATCCGAATTTTCATTGCGAGAGTCAACAACATCATATTCAGTTTTACATCCATTTTACACGCTGGCATGTGTTGGACGGCTTTAATAAATGGACTTCGAAACAAACCTATCTCTGGCCAGGTCTTTTATTTATCCTTCATTCTCTCAGGTCTCTCCTTATCATTTCTTCCTATACTTTTGCCCTAACCCTAACCCATGTGGGGGCTACCTCAGTTGTTCTGCATCTACTAATCCGGAAACTTTTCTCCATAGCACGCACTCACACAATGGTCATATCCTGGTTAGGAAAGTCATCTCGATTTTAACTTTTTTGCCAGGCTAACCTGCAACATTTTTTTGTATGAAAGGTTAAATTCCAAAAGTCATAATAAAAAAAAAGGTAAATTTTGATACACTTTTTTTTTTTTTTACATCTAACTTCCACTGTTAATCATTGGAAAAAAAAAGTTATGAATCCATAATTCACCCCACCTCCTAAACTATATGTAAAATAGCAACATGTTTAAATACACCTGAATAGAGACCTGTACCTCTACAAGGCCACCATTCGCCCATGCATGAAGTATTGTTAACACATTTGGGCTGGTGCATCTACCACTATCCTCCCCCTCTTGGATAGGGTCCAAAAAAGAGTTTTCAATCTAATATATCCCACTTTGTCAACTAAGCTCCAACCCCTGTCCCATCGCCGCAGTGTTGCATCTCTGTCCCTGTTTTACAAATATTTTAATGGAATGTGCTCTGATGAACTCATTGCACTTGTGTCCCCTCGACGTACATATCCCTGACTAACCTGCTTAGCAACAAAATCACATCCCTTCATGGTTGAGGTCCCTAAATGCCAGAAAACTTTAGTTTCTTCCCTCGAACAGCTAGACTTTGGAATTCCCTTCCTACTACCTGCTTTCCTTGCTGTAATGATATGCAGAAGTTTAAATGTAATGCAAACCAACATCTTGTTAATTTTTCCTAAGCTTGGTCCCAAATAGTAGCCCTTTACGTTCAAGTGGCGATATGACTTATTAGGGGTGAACTTGAGTAAAAAAAAAAGTTACATACAATGACACGAGATATTTTTTCTACATTAAATAACTTACAATATGCCATTGTAGTAGTTAACACTGTTGAATAGGAACAAAGTGTAGTATCTGTTCTGATGCTACACTTTATGGAAATTGCTCCAGACAATGTATGAAGCCACTTGATGTAAGAAGCTAACAAGAATGAAAGGTGGTTATTGCAAAGACAAGAGATGTCTATTGACCTTAGTTTTGAACCCCCCCCCCCCAAAAAAAAGACATAAGGTAGGAGGAAAACAATCAGCAGAAAGATGTTCCACAAGACTGCAGTTCTTGGAAAGAAGCTGTATTACAATGAGATATGAAAGCAACAAATTGATAAAGACCACTAGACCAGCAAGTCGAGCGAGCTGGAACAAAGGAAGCAGGGAATAGATCAGACAATTCTGAAAAACACATGGCATAACAGTATTCATAGAAAGGACTGAGACTAGCAACATCACGTCTGTGAGAGAGAGAGAGAGAGACAGCTAATTTAAACAATAAAAGAATGTTCCTCTCTATTACGTTTTATGGGCTACTTTTAAGTGGGCCACCCTGTACAATGAGGCATTAAAACAATGAATTGATGGAAACCTCTAGACCAACAAGTCAAACAGGTTGGCACAAAAGAAGCAGGGAAACACATGTCATAATAGTATTTATAGAAAAGACTGAGACTAGCAACATCACGTCTGTGAGAGAAGTTTCATAGAAGAAGACAGTGTTATGGCAATCAAATTACAGATAGGTTTTCTCACCTTATCAAGAATCCTCAAATAGATTCACCCGCCCAAATATGACGACAGTACTCCATACATGGTCTGATGGTAGATTTGAAAAGGTACAAAATAGCCTCAGGTGTCTATTCTGTCCTCTCTCAATGGAAGAAAAGTCTTTCTTGATTGAGGCGATCTTTGTTCCAATCCTGAGTGTCCCATTCCCCCCACATTAAAAACTGACCTTGTGTTTAACTTTGCCCTCATGGGGAGGCAAGTAAGCGGGAACACTGTTGTGACTGACATTTTCATTTGCCAGATTGAGTTTCTCGCGACTGACTTCAATGCCTTAATGCTAAGTAAGTTTTAGGTTCCCAGAGCAACACTTTCAGGTTAGTTGAAGTTTAACTTCTAACCAAAATTTTTAATTTTGTAAAAATTAACCAATCAGAATTAAGTATTTATAGAAATTATTTTGTTGCTACTGCTACAGAGTTCTACACCCTAAAACAGCTGGAGCAATGATTTATTTTCAATAGGGTTCATATGCCGTTTTTCTGTTTTCTTTTTCTTTTTTTTTTTTGTTTACACTTTGTCAGCTAAGCTCAAACCTCTGTCCCATCGCCACAATGTTGCATCTCTGTGCCTGTTTTACAAATATTTTAATGGAATATGCTCTGATGAACTTGTTGCACTTGTATCCCCTCGACGTACATATTCCTGACAAATCTGCTTAGCAACAAAATCACACCCCTTCACTATTGAGGTCCCTAAATGCCAGAAAGCTTTTTACTCTAATATTTTCTTCCCTCAAACAGCTAGACTTTCAAATTCCCTTGCTGCTACGTGCTTCCCTGACTGTACTGGTATGCAGAATTTTAAATGTAACTTAAACCAACATCTTGGTCATCTTTCCTAGGCATGGTCTCAAATAGTAGCTCTTTACGTCCAATTAGTGATATGCCTTGTTAAAAAAAAACAAAAAAACCAAAAGCAAACAATAATAGGTGTTTCGTTTGGTTATTAAATAACCTCAGAAAGGTAGATATGGCACAAAAGAGACAAACCAGGCCATTATTGTTCCAAACTGTATCATGAAAACACTGGAAGCAATCGTACTACTGTCGTCTCCTTAATAAGCAGGGTATTTTGCATAACTCTATAATTAATGACGTGTATGTGCGCTTAAACTGTCATCTCCACCTCAGTTGAGTAATAATAGCTATTTTGGTTCGTCTAAATTAGTGAGATACTTTGCCAGGCTGATCAAGACAGCAAGTTCACAGTTTATCAAGTTAGGTTGTTGTTTCTGAATTTTTTTTAGATGAGAATTCATATTTTTGGATTATTCGGACTACCATTCTCATCTTGGGTGTTCGTATAGTGGTTCTTGGGTGTTCATATAGTGGTACTTACCTGGGATGCAGTGAAGTCATTTTAGCTTTTTGATTAATTTGTTTCCACATTTTTTTTTTTTTTTAACTTATACAGAAAAAAGAAAAATAGTTTTAAGGGAGACAATTCTTTTTATATTCTTCAATTTGAAATATGAATTATTCCCCTTGCTGATTAAAAAATTTTTCAGTGATTATTTAAAAATGTTTCCTATCATGAATCATTTGAGTTTGATTAACTACTTTTATTTTTAAAAATAAATTGTAGCAGAGTATTTATATTGATGATAAAAATAACATAAAAATTGGCTGGTTAGAAGCAAAGATTTATTTGAAAATCTGGCAAGATAACTTTATATGTTAGATGAACATTTTTGTTTCAACTTATAAAACAAAACATTTTTTTTCATTGTACAAGGTTCGCACAAGCTTGAAAAGTCTTTTAATTTTTATTTTTGCCTTGAAAAGGCCTTATTTCTATTATTTCTTTGAAAAATCCTTGAACATATGGAAAATGTCTTGTAAATTGTATTTTTTATGTCCAGTAAAAATTTGTGTTGCAATATTAAAAATAAAATTGAAATAAATACTATTAAATTATTTTTTTTTAAATATTAATCAAGATACCATTAAACTATTTTTTAAATACTGTGTTCAATAAAATCCTCCCAATTATCTCCCTTTTATTCTTTCATTCTGTCTGTTTCACTTGTTACTTCTCTTTTCCCGACAGCAGTGTGGTCCTGGATATGACCTAAAACTATATCCGATGGTGAGGCCCCACCTTGCGGGCCTTGGGGAGAGTGGAGCTACCCTTTAATTGCCATTGCTCCCAGGTCCACTCTGACCCGGAATGGTAGTACCTGTTAGGGTCCCAACTATGGGTTAAATAGAATCCGGCTTAAAAAACAAATATACTCCATTAAAAATCGTTCCTCGAAATAACTAGATTCGGCATTAAATAACCTGAAAAAGGTTGATATGCTGTAAAACAAAAACAACCAACCAACCAAAACCCGACAGCAGTGAATTAGTAGCAACACTAGTTGCTATGGAAACTTTTACGATTTTGAACACCAGAAAATTCATCATAACTTGTTTTACTGAATGAAAATTAAACTTTTTTATTTTCACAATATAGCTGAGAATGTGATCTATAAACTGTAATTTAATTGTTTGAAATTTGGTCGAAAAATGAGTGAGCAGTGAAGCTTTAAAGCAGTTCTAAATGACTAAAACTGCTACTTAACTATATATTCAAACACAGTAGTGTTTGAATGATATATATGTGAAACCTGACCAGTAAGAAAATCTGTATGCACCTTGTTATATATTTGTTTTGCTTTATTTTTCAGCCCTCTGTGTGTAAGCTGTGCACACAAAGCAGCAAGCCACCTTTTCAATAAACAAAGGCTGACTGCAGTTCCTCGTATCTTGATGCAAACTGCTCACTCAAAGCACACTCAAGCCGTGAGATATTGTTTGTTTGCCTCATCAAGAAACACTGGTCACCGCCTTTTCTCACGCAGTCTCCACAACAAGCTCCTTTCAAGACAAATCGGTAAACCTTTCCTGCACGTGCCGAAACCATTTGGGGCACCACACTCCAGACAAATTGGCTTTCTTGTGAGGTTTGCTGGTCGACTATTGAAGTTGCGCTATGTTGTCTTGGGTGGTACTTTAGGTGGAGGCTATACGGCATCCAAGGTAAGTAATATTTTCTTTATTGGTTTCTCAGGTTAAGTGGAAAGGACTTGAATTTTTGTCAGTGTTTTTTAGTTTTCTAGTATAGTTTGACCCAAAATAAAACGTGCCCCAACTCTAATTAGGCCCTGTTTCTAAGTGTTTTGTCCGAATGAAATGAAACTTTGACCATAACTAGTTTATTATATTACAAACATCACATCAAACACTAAAGTCTTTGGCCTTTTTTTCTCTGTTTTACAGTATATGTTCTAGATGGCCCCCATTTAGCTATTGTTTTTTTTTGGGGGGGGGGGTCACCCTGTATTCTGTTATGATGGAAAAAAAGGTTATCGTTTGTCAGTGTTGATAGTAATATTTATATAAAATGTCTGAATTGATATGTTATGAATGGAGATGTTGGCATATAACAAGTAATGCCTTGCAGAAGATGAATATGTGTGTGCATATGTGTAGCTCATGGCTGATAAAAAGTAGTTGATGTAGACATTTTATTCCCAAGGAGGCAGCATAAGAAAGATAAAAATTACACTGGTTGCAGTATGCGCATTGCACGTTCGACAACATAAATTAATGAAAATAGATACCGAATTTATATATACGGCTGCAGATTTTATTTAAAGCAAGAAAGAATATTTACACATTTTTTTTTTTACAGAAAATAGCTTTTGATGAAAAGTACATAAGACCATATATGTGCGCACGTACGGGCACGTTGTTGATGTTGTTACCAAGGTAGGTCATGGGTTGTAGGGTTTGTTTGTTCATGATTTTGCAATGTTTGTCTTAACCTCGATAAGGCTGGATAGTATGCAAAAGTTTGTTTCATTACAGAATCGGCTTGCGTGTGTAAAGCCACACTTGGAACACATGACACACCATCGTCACTGTCACATGCCAGTGAGGGGGGGGGGGAAAGAGTGAGAGAGAGAGACAGAAGAGAAAAAAAAAGGAAGCTAGTGTCGACACCTACCTGCCAGAGGCAAGGTCAAAAGGGTGATGATTGCCTATTTCCCATTTTACAAATTGTGTCTGTGTGTTCGCTTTGCGTGAAGCTATTCGGCAAACTACTTTTTAAACTGATGTCCCTACTCATCTATCAATCTTAGTCGAATATTATTTGCGTTTGTGTGTCACAACCATCACTGACAGAAGTAATATATTTCCATCTTCATTTACCTGGATTCAAAGTCATTTTTCAATTTGGTACATGCCAGCATATGTTTCGTCCCATTTTTGCATCTCCATGCAAGAACTTGTATAACAGAGGCGAAAGAGAAGAGGTAACTCCGTCTGAAATAGAAAGGAGTTAGCTCCCTTTCTGTAATCCTAACACGGTGAAATTAAAAAAAAAAACACAAATCTCTATAAAAACCAAGCAAAAAAGAATTATGAAAATTCGTTTTCTCAATTTCTCTAAATACAAGGGTCATTCCAAAGTAAAGCCTCCTATTTTTCTTTTTTCTTTTTTTTTTTTTTTTACTCCAAACGTTGAAGAGCTGCAAAGGCAGGAGTGTTACCATTAAAACTAGCAACCTTTTGTGCTCCATAATTTATTTTTCTACATAGTCACCACCTTTCTCAATGCACTTTTGCCAGGAATTCAATGATGCATCTCTGCTTCTGACGAACATCCATGACAGTTGCTTTCTCAGTCTCACACTATCAATATCTGCAACAGAGAGATGAAATTTTCAGGTCATGAATGCATAAGTTCAATCATCATAATAATGAAATTTACAATTTTCGAATAACCGCTAAATCTTAAATTATTATTGAGTGTTTTAAACAGTGAATTGCTTTTTATTACACACGCGTTCCACAGACGCCAAACTGTGATCGGACATATAAGCATCATTTTAACTCCAAACATTTAAAGTCATGCCAGGGATTACCACCATCATTGCATATAAGAGAAAGAAAAAGAAAAAAACAAAAGAACAAATTGTCCAATTTCCTAAAGACGCATATTTTATTTGAAAATTTGAAAAAAAAACAAAACAATTTCGATTTTATTTTTAATAAATAACAATATTTATTAAAAACAATTTCACGCGTCTGGTCTTTTGAATCGTTAAATCTTAAATTATTATCAAGTGTTTCAAACAGTGAATTCTTTTTTATAAAAATATTGTTAGGTATAAAAATAACTGGTAAGATTCAAAAGAAAACCAAGGTTTATTTATCATTGCTGAATTAACAGATGAGGCATTTTACTTTCTTTTTTTTTTTTTTTTTCAGTCATTGCCAGACAATGGCCAAAGGTTGGCGATATTGACCTGAGGTCAAATCGTAAGCTTTTTTAGTGCCAATTGATCAACATTTTGATGGATACAAAAAAAAAGGAATTCAGTCAATTATTCTCCTTGGTCTACAAAACTTGCAAAAAGATGGTAGCCAATGAAAATGCTTAAAATATAAGTGCTGCAAAAAAAAGTCTCTTATTAAATTTATTTCCTAGGCTTCATACGTGCTGATGGGAGCAGTTTATGTTAGTGAGTGAAAACTCCTCCTACTATCACTGATTATTAAGCAGAATGAAAATATTGATTGGGATATAATATGTTTGTTTATAATATGTGAAAATATAATTTTACTCTACAGGGAGGGAAGCACTTTTTATTTTATATTTTTTGGACTCTTTGAGCCTTCTCTTCCTCCCGTCCTTCCAGACGTACCTTTTGACTCTTTGCTCACCATTTTATTTTCTGAACTCTATTTTTTTTTTTTTTTTTTTTGATACTTGACTTTCCATTTTCGCCTTCTCTTCCATCTCTTTTTAATTCTTCATCTTCACTCTTTTTTAGTCTACCCTTTCATTCTTCGTCCCTTTCCTTTTCAACTCTTCATTTCCCTCTACAGTCTTTTTGACTATTCAGACCCTCTTTTTAACCCTTCTCCTTTTCACTTCCCCTACTTTTTTCATAACTCTTTTTTGACCCCCCCTTTTTAACACTTTTTATCCCCCTTTTTAACCTCTACCACTTTTACTTGTCCTTTTTTTTTTTTTTAAACTCTCCTCTCTCCTTTTGTGCCTCTCTTTTTTGACCTTTCTATCTTTCATGTACTCTCTATCCTTTTTGAAATTTTTTTTGTAAATATTTAAATTGAACATTATTGTTGACATTTATTGCATTTTTTTTTTTTTCAGAAATACGAAGAATTTAAAGAGAGCCTTCCTGACACAAGTTGGTTGCATGATTATTTACCAAAGCAAGAACACATTGATAAATTCAAAGAAATGAAGAATGCATTAAAAGAGCAAGTCGCTCAGATTAAATTACCAGAGTTGGTGAGTAAGACATTAATGGTTGCTCTCGATTCGTTTCAAAACCTTCTCTCTTTTGCAGTCCTTTCTCAATCTTATTACTCTCTCTCTCAACACTTTTTCTTTCTCTCTCTCATAACCCTTTGTCTTTCTCTCTCTCTCTCTCATAACCCTTTGTCTTTCTCTCTCTCTCTCTCATAATCCTTTGTCTTTCTCTCTCTCTCTCTCATAATCCTTTGTCTTTCTCTCTCTCATAATCCTTTGTCTTTCTCTCTCTCATAATCCTTTGTCTTTCTCTCTCTCATAATCATTTGTCTTTCTCTCTCTCATAATCCTTTGTCTTTCTCTCTCTCATAATCCTTTGTCTTTTTCTCTCTCTCTCTCTCTCATAATCCTTTGTCTTTCTCTCTCTCTCTCTCTCATAATCCTTTGTCTTTCTCTCTCTCATAATCCTTTGTCTTTCTCTCTCTCTCTCATAATCCTTTGTCTTTCTCTCTCTCATAATCCTTTGACTTTCTCTCTCTCATAACCCTTTGTCTTTCTCTCTCTCTCTCTCATAACCCTTTGTCTTTCTCTCTCTCATAATCTTTGTCTTTCTCTCTCTCATAATCTTTGTCTTTCTCTCTCTCATAATCTTTGTCTTTCTCTCTCTCATAATCCTTTGTCTTTCTCTCTCTCATAATCTTTGTCTTTCTCTCTCTCATAATCTTTGTCTTTCTCTCTCTCATAATCTTTGTCTTTCTCTCTCTCATAATCTTTGTCTTTCTCTCTCTCATAATCCTTTGTCTTTCTCTCTCTCATAATCTTTGTCTTTCTCTCTCTCATAATCTTTGTCTTTCTCTCTCTCATAATCCTTTGTCTTTCTCTCTCTCATAATCTTTGTCTTTCTCTCTCTCATAATCTTTTGTCTTTCTCTCTCTCATAATCTTTTGTCTTTCTCTCTCTCATAATCTTTTGTCTTTCTCTCTCTCATAATCTTTTGTCTTTCTCTCTCTCATAATCTTTTGTCTTTCTCTCTCTCATAATCCTTTGTCTTTCTCTCTCTCATAATCCTTTGTCTTTCTCTCTCTCATAATCTTTGTCTTTCTCTCTCTCATAATCTTTGTCTTTCTCTCTCTCATATTTGTCTTTCTCTCTCTCATATTTGTCTTTCTCTCTCTCATATTTGTCTTTCTCTCTCTCATATTTGTCTTTCTCTCTCTCATATTTGTCTTTCTCTCTCTCATATTTGTCTTTCTCTCTCTCATATTTGTCTTTCTCTCTCTCATATTTGTCTTTCTCTCTCTCATATTTGTCTTTCTCTCTCTCATATTTGTCTTTCTCTCTCTCATATTTGTCTTTCTCGCTCTCATATTTGTCTTTCTCGCTCTCATATTTGTCTTTCTCTCTCTCATATTTGTCTTTCTCTCTCTCATAATCCTTTGCCTTTCTCTCTCTCATAATCCTTTGTCTCTCTCTCTCTCATAATCCTTTGTCTTTCTCTCTCTCATAATCCTTTGTCTTTCTCTCTCTCATAATCCTTTGTCTTTCTCTCTCTCATAATCCTTTGTCTTTCTCTCTCTCATAATCCTTTGTCTTTCTCTCTCTCATAATCCTTTGTCTTTCTCTCTCTCGTAATCCTTTGTCTTTCTCTCTCTCGTAATCCTTTGTCTTTCTCTCTCTCATAATCCTTTGTCTTTCTCTCTCTCATAATCCTTTGTCTTTCTCTCTCTCATAATCCTTTGTCTTTCTCTCTCTCATAATCCTTTGTCTTTCTCTCTCTCATAATCCTTTGTCTTTCTCTCTCTCATAATCCTTTGTCTTTCTCTCTCTCATAATCCTTTGTCTTTCTCTCTCTCATAATCCTTTGTCTTTCTCTCTCTCATAATCCTTTGTCTTTCTCTCTCTCATAATCCTTTGTCTTTCTCTCTCTCATAATCCTTTGTCTTTCTCTCTCTCATAATCCTTTGTCTTTCTCTCTCTCATAATCCTTTGTCTTTCTCTCTCTCATAATCCTTTGTCTTTCTCTCTCTCATAATCCTTTGTCTTTCTCTCTCTCATAATCCTTTGTCTTTCTCTCTCTCTCATAATCCTTTGTCTTTCTCTCTCTCTCATAATCCTTTGTCTTTCTCTCTCTCATAATCTTTGTCTTTCTCTCTCTCATAATCCTTTGTCTTTCTCTCTCTCTCATAATCCTTTGTCTTTCTCTCTCTCATAATCCTTTGTCTTTCTCTCTCTCTCATAATCCTTTGTCTTTCTCTCTCTCTCATAATCTTTGTCTTTCTCTCTCTCATAATCTTTGTCTTTCTCTCTCTCATAATCTTTGTCTTTCTCTCTCTCATAATCTTTTGTCTTTCTCTCTCTCATAATCCTTTGTCTTTCTCTCTCTCATAATCCTTTGTCTTTCTCTCTCTCATAATCTTTGTCTTTCTCTCTCTCATAATCTTTGTCTTTCTCTCTCTCATAATCTTTTGTCTTTCTCTCTCTCATAATCCTTTGTCTTTCTCTCTCTCATAATCTTTGTCTTTCTCTCTCTCATAATCTTTGTCTTTCTCTCTCTCATAATCCTTTGTCTTTCTCTCTCTCTCATAATCCTTTGTCTTTCTCTCTCTCTCATAATCCTTTGTCTTTCTCTCTCTCATAATCTTTTGTCTTTCTCTCTCTCTCATAATCTTTGTCTTTCTCTCTCTCATAATCTTTGTCTTTCTCTCTCTCATAATCTTTGTCTTTCTCTCTCTCATAATCTTTGTCTTTCTCTCTCTCATAATCCTTTGTCTTTCTCTCTCTCTCATAATCTTTGTCTTTCTCTCTCTCATAATCTTTGTCTTTCTCTCTCTCATAATCCTTTGTCTTTCTCTCTCTCTCATAATCTTTGTCTTTCTCTCTCTCATAATCTTTGTCTTTCTCTCTCTCATAATCTTTGTCTTTCTCTCTCTCATAATCTTTGTCTTTCTCTCTCTCATAATCTTTGTCTTTCTCTCTCTCATAATCCTTTGTCTTTCTCTCTCTCATAATCTTTTGTCTTTCTCTCTCTCATAATCCTTTGTCTTTCTCTCTCTCATAATCTTTGTCTTTCTCTCTCTCATAATCCTTTGTCTTTCTCTCTCTCTCATAATCCTTTGTCTTTCTCTCTCTCTCATAATCCTTTGTCTTTCTCTCTCTCATAATCTTTTGTCTTTCTCTCTCTCTCATAATCTTTGTCTTTCTCTCTCTCATAATCTTTGTCTTTCTCTCTCTCATAATCTTTGTCTTTCTCTCTCTCATAATCTTTGTCTTTCTCTCTCTCATAATCTTTGTCTTTCTCTCTCTCATAATCTTTGTCTTTCTCTCTCTCATAATCTTTGTCTTTCTCTCTCTCATAATCTTTGTCTTTCTCTCTCTCATAATCCTTTGTCTTTCTCTCTCTCTCATAATCTTTGTCTTTCTCTCTCTCATAATCTTTGTCTTTCTCTCTCTCATAATCTTTGTCTTTCTCTCTCTCATAATCTTTGTCTTTCTCTCTCTCATAATCTTTGTCTTTCTCTCTCTCATAATCCTTTGTCTTTCTCTCTCTCATAATCTTTTGTCTTTCTCTCTCTCATAATCCTTTGTCTTTCTCTCTCTCATAATCTTTGTCTTTCTCTCTCTCATAATCTTTGTCTTTCTCTCTCTCATAATCTTTGTCTTTCTCTCTCTCATATTTGTCTTTCTCTCTCTCATATTTGTCTTTCTCTCTCTCATATTTGTCTTTCTCTCTCTCATATTTGTCTTTCTCTCTCTCATATTTGTCTTTCTCTCTCTCATATTTGTCTTTCTCGCTCTCATATTTGTCTTTCTCTCCCTCATATTTGTCTTTCTCTCTCTCATAATCCTTTGTCTTTCTCTCTCTCATAATCCTTTGTCTTTCTCTCTCTCGTAATCCTTTGTCTTTCTCTCTCTCATAATCCTTTGTCTTTCTCTCTCTCATAATCCTTTGTCTTTCTCTCTCTCATAATCCTTTGTCTTTCTCTCTCTCATAATCCTTTGTCTTTCTCTCTCTCATAATCCTTTGTCTTTCTCTCTCTCATAATCCTTTGTCTTTCTCTCTCTCATAATCCTTTGTCTTTCTCTCTCTCATAATCCTTTGTCTTTCTCTCTCTCTCATAATCCTTTGTCTTTCTCTCTCTCTCATAATCCTTTGTCTTTCTCTCTCTCTTATAATCCTTTGTCTCTCTCTCTCTCTCTCATAACCCTTTGTCTTTCTCTCTCTCTCTCTCTCTCTCTCTCTCTCTCTCTCTCTCATAATCCTTTGTCTTTCTCTCTCTCTCTCTCATAATCCTTTGTCTTTCTCTCTCTCTCTCTCATAATCCTTTGTCTTTCTCTCTCTCTCTCTCATAACCCTTTGTCTTTCTCTCATAATCTTTGTCTTTCTCTCTCTCATAATCTTTGTCTTTCTCTCTCTCATAATCCTTTGTCTTTCTCTCTCTCATAATCCTTTGTCTTTCTCTCTCTCATAATCTTTTGTCTTTCTCTCTCTCTCTCATAATCCTTTGTCTTTCTCTCTCTCTCTCTCTCTCATAATCTTTGTCTTTCTCTCTCTCATAGTCCTTTGTCTTTCTCTCTCTCATAGTCTTTGTCTTTCTCTCTCTCATATTTGTCTTTCTCTCTCTCATATTTGTCTTTCTCTCTCTCATATTTGTCTTTCTCTCTCTCATATTTGTCTTTCTCTCTCTCATATTTGTCTTTCTCTCTCTCATAATCCTTTGTCTCTCTCTCATAATCTTTGTCTTTCTCTCTCTCATATTTGTCTTTCTCTCTCTCATATTTGTCTTTCTCTCTCTCATAATCCTTTGTCTTTCTCTCTCTCATAATCCTTTGTCTTTCTCTCTCTCATAATCCTTTGTCTTTCTCTCTCTCATAATCCTTTGTCTTTCTCTCTCTCATAATCCTTTGTCTTTCTCTCTCTCATAATCCTTTGTCTTTCTCTCTCTCATAATCCTTTGTCTTTCTCTCTCTCTCATAATCCTTTGTCTTTCTCTCTCTCATAATCCTTTGTCTTTCTCTCTCTCTCATAATCCTTTGTCTTTCTCTCTCTCTCATAATCCTTTGTCTTTCTCTCTCTCTCATAATCCTTTGTCTTTCTCTCTCTCTCATAATCTTTGTCTTTCTCTCTCTCATAATCTTTGTCTTTCTCTCTCTCATAATCTTTGTCTTTCTCTCTCTCATAATCTTTTGTCTTTCTCTCTCTCATAATCCTTTGTCTTTCTCTCTCTCATAATCCTTTGTCTTTCTCTCTCTCATAATCCTTTGTCTTTCTCTCTCTCTCATAATCCTTTGTCTTTCTCTCTCTCATAATCCTTTGTCTTTCTCTCTCTCATAATCCTTTGTCTTTCTCTCTCTCATAATCCTTTGTCTTTCTCTCTCTCATAATCCTTTGTCTTTCTCTCTCTCTCATAATCCTTTGTCTTTCTCTCTCTCATAATCCTTTGTCTTTCTCTCTCTCATAATCCTTTGTCTTTCTCTCTCTCATAATCCTTTGTCATTCTCTCTCTCATAATCCTTTGTCTTTCTCTCTCTCATAATCCTTTGTCTTTCTCTCTCTCATAATCCTTTGTCTTTCTCTCTCTCTCATAATCCTTTGTCTTTCTCTCTCTCTCATAATCCTTTGTCTTTCTCTCTCTCTCATAATCCTTTGTCTTTCTCTCTCTCATAATCTTTGTCTTTCTCTCTCTCATAATCCTTTGTCCTTCTCTCTCTCTCATAATCCTTTGTCTTTCTCTCTCTCATAATCCTTTGTCTTTCTCTCTCTCTCATAATCCTTTGTCTTTCTCTCTCTCTCATAATCTTTGTCTTTCTCTCTCTCATAATCTTTGTCTTTCTCTCTCTCATAATCTTTGTCTTTCTCTCTCTCATAATCTTTTGTCTTTCTCTCTCTCATAATCCTTTGTCTTTCTCTCTCTCATAATCTTTGTCTTTCTCTCTCTCATAATCTTTGTCTTTCTCTCTCTCATAATCCTTTGTCTTTCTCTCTCTCTCATAATCCTTTGTCTTTCTCTCTCTCTCATAATCCTTTGTCTTTCTCTCTCTCATAATCTTTTGTCTTTCTCTCTCTCTCATAATCTTTTGTCTTTCTCTCTCTCTCATAATCTTTGTCTTTCTCTCTCTCATAATCTTTGTCTTTCTCTCTCTCATAATCTTTGTCTTTCTCTCTCTCATAATCTTTGTCTTTCTCTCTCTCATAATCTTTGTCTTTCTCTCTCTCATAATCCTTTGTCTTTCTCTCTCTCTCATAATCTTTGTCTTTCTCTCTCTCATAATCTTTGTCTTTCTCTCTCTCATAATCCTTTGTCTTTCTCTCTCTCTCATAATCTTTGTCTTTCTCTCTCTCATAATCTTTGTCTTTCTCTCTCTCATAATCTTTGTCTTTCTCTCTCTCATAATCTTTGTCTTTCTCTCTCTCATAATCTTTGTCTTTCTCTCTCTCATAATCCTTTGTCTTTCTCTCTCTCATAATCTTTTGTCTTTCTCTCTCTCATAATCCTTTGTCTTTCTCTCTCTCATAATCTTTGTCTTTCTCTCTCTCATAATCCTTTGTCTTTCTCTCTCTCTCATAATCCTTTGTCTTTCTCTCTCTCTCATAATCCTTTGTCTTTCTCTCTCTCTCATAATCCTTTGTCTTTCTCTCTCTCATAATCTTTTGTCTTTCTCTCTCTCTCATAATCTTTGTCTTTCTCTCTCTCATAATCTTTGTCTTTCTCTCTCTCATAATCTTTGTCTTTCTCTCTCTCATAATCTTTGTCTTTCTCTCTCTCATAATCCTTTGTCTTTCTCTCTCTCTCATAATCCTTTGTCTTTCTCTCTCTCTCATAATCCTTTGTCTTTCTCTCTCTCTCATAATCTTTGTCTTTCTCTCTCTCATAATCTTTGTCTTTCTCTCTCTCATAATCTTTGTCTTTCTCTCTCTCATAATCTTTGTCTTTCTCTCTCTCATAATCTTTGTCTTTCTCTCTCTCATAATCCTTTGTCTTTCTCTCTCTCATAATCTTTTGTCTTTCTCTCTCTCATAATCCTTTGTCTTTCTCTCTCTCATAATCTTTGTCTTTCTCTCTCTCATAATCTTTGTCTTTCTCTCTCTCATAATCCTTTGTCTTTCTCTCTCTCTCATAATCCTTTGTCTTTCTCTCTCTCTCATAATCCTTTGTCTTTCTCTCTCTCTCATAATCCTTTGTCTTTCTCTCTCTCATAATCTTTTGTCTTTCTCTCTCTCTCATAATCTTTGTCTTTCTCTCTCTCATAATCTTTGTCTTTCTCTCTCTCATAATCTTTGTCTTTCTCTCTCTCATAATCTTTGTCTTTCTCTCTCTCATAATCTTTGTCTTTCTCTCTCTCATAATCTTTGTCTTTCTCTCTCTCATAATCTTTGTCTTTCTCTCTCTCATAATCCTTTGTCTTTCTCTCTCTCTCATAATCTTTGTCTTTCTCTCTCTCATAATCTTTGTCTTTCTCTCTCTCATAATCTTTGTCTTTCTCTCTCTCATAATCTTTGTCTTTCTCTCTCTCATAATCTTTGTCTTTCTCTCTCTCATAATCTTTGTCTTTCTCTCTCTCATAATCCTTTGTCTTTCTCTCTCTCATAATCTTTTGTCTTTCTCTCTCTCATAATCCTTTGTCTTTCTCTCTCTCATAATCTTTGTCTTTCTCTCTCTCATAATCTTTGTCTTTCTCTCTCTCATATTTGTCTTTCTCTCTCTCATATTTGTCTTTCTCTCTCTCATATTTGTCTTTCTCTCTCTCATATTTGTCTTTCTCTCTCTCATATTTGTCTTTCTCGCTCTCATATTTGTCTTTCTCTCCCTCATATTTGTCTTTCTCTCTCTCATAATCCTTTGTCTTTCTCTCTCTCATAATCCTTTGTCTTTCTCTCTCTCGTAATCCTTTGTCTTTCTCTCTCTCATAATCCTTTGTCTTTCTCTCTCTCATAATCCTTTGTCTTTCTCTCTCTCATAATCCTTTGTCTTTCTCTCTCTCATAATCCTTTGTCTTTCTCTCTCTCATAATCCTTTGTCTTTCTCTCTCTCATAATCCTTTGTCTTTCTCTCTCTCATAATCCTTTGTCTTTCTCTCTCTCATAATCCTTTGTCTTTCTCTCTCTCATAATCCTTTGTCTTTCTCTCTCTCTCATAATCCTTTGTCTTTCTCTCTCTCTCATAATCCTTTGTCTTTCTCTCTCTCTTATAATCCTTTGTCTCTCTCTCTCTCTCTCATAACCCTTTGTCTTTCTCTCTCTCTCTCTCTCTCTCTCTCTCTCTCTCTCTCTCTCTCTCTCATAATCCTTTGTCTTTCTCTCTCTCTCTCTCATAATCCTTTGTCTTTCTCTCTCTCTCTCTCATAATCCTTTGTCTTTCTCTCTCTCTCTCTCATAACCCTTTGTCTTTCTCTCATAATCTTTGTCTTTCTCTCTGTCATAATCTTTGTCTTTCTCTCTCTCATAATCCTTTGTCTTTCTCTCTCTCATAATCCTTTGTCTTTCTCTCTCTCATAATCTTTTGTCTTTCTCTCTCTCTCTCATAATCCTTTGTCTTTCTCTCTCTCTCTCTCTCATAATCTTTGTCTTTCTCTCTCTCATAGTCCTTTGTCTTTCTCTCTCTCATAGTCTTTGTCTTTCTCTCTCTCATATTTGTCTTTCTCTCTCTCATATTTGTCTTTCTCTCTCTCATATTTGTCTTTCTCTCTCTCATATTTGTCTTTCTCTCTCTCATATTTGTCTTTCTCTCTCTCATAATCCTTTGTCTCTCTCTCATAATCTTTGTCTTTCTCTCTCTCATATTTGTCTTTCTCTCTCTCATATTTGTCTTTCTCTCTCTCATAATCCTTTGTCTTTCTCTCTCTCATAATCCTTTGTCTTTCTCTCTCTCATAATCCTTTGTCTTTCTCTCTCTCATAATCCTTTGTCTTTCTCTCTCTCATAATCCTTTGTCTTTCTCTCTCTCTCATAATCCTTCATATCTCTCTCTCTCTCTCTCTCTCTCATAATCCTTTGTCTCTCTCTCTCTCATAATCCTTTGTCTCTCTCTCTCATAATCCTTTGTCTCTCTCTTTCTCTCTCTCATAATCCTTTGTCTCTCTCTCTCTCTCTCTCATAATCCTTTGTCTCTCTCTCTCTCTCTCTCTATCTCTCTCTCTCTCTCATAATCCTTTGTCTCTCTCTCTCTCATAATCCTTTGTCTCTCTCTCTCATAATCCTTTGTCTCTCTCTCTCTCATAATCCTTTGTCTCTCTCTTTCTCTCATAATCCTTTATCTCTCTCTCTGTATCCTAATACTTTATCTCTCTCTCCCTCTCTATCCTAATACTTTATCTCTCTCTCCCTCTCTATCCTAATACTTTATCTCTCTCTCCCTCTCTATCCTAATACTTTATCTCTCTCCCTCTCTCTCTTTCGGTCCTGGATATGCCCTTAAACTATATCCGATGGTGAAGCCCTAACTTGCAGGCTTTGGGGAGTGTGGAGCCACCCCTTAATTGCCATTGCTCCCAGGTCCACTCTAACCCGGAGTGGTAGTACCTGTTAGGGTCCCAAGTATGGGTTAAATAGAAACCGACTTGGAAAAAACAAATATACTCTATTAAAAAATTTTCTTCAAAATCACTGGATTCGGCATTAAATAACCTGAAAAGGGTTGATATGCCATAAAACAAAAACAACAACCAACCCTCTCTCTTTCATATCCCCTCTCTCTCTCTGTCTGTCTGTCTCTCCTAATACTTTATCTCTCTCCCTCTCTCTTTCATACCCTCTCTCTGTCTTTCTCTCTCTCTCTCTTTCATAACCTTTCTCTCTCTTCACTTACTCTTCCTTACTAAAAATTCTTTCAATATTCAAAATGTCTCTTGATTCTTTGGAGATTAAAACATTTGACCTTGGCATTTTTACAAGGTCAACAATGACTACAACTCCACAATCGTGTATACAACAAATACTGACCAAACGGTTCATTGGTGGTTTACTCATAAGTAAAATATAAAATAAAAATGACCGTTTGACCTTAACATTACCAACAAAAAAAAAAAGTTTCTACATAATTCTATCATTTAAAACTATACCGTTTTTTATTTTATCTTATTTTTTTTTTGCTGTTTACAGGAATGGGTAGATGAGAAAAAACTTGAAGATCTTCCTTCAAGTGAATTGGTATTTGACTTGATGGACCAGTCCAATCCTGACATGGGTGACATGCCTGGTAAGGAAAACCTCAGACAGCAAGCTTAAAAAGAAAAAAAATTTTATAAGTGAAATTCAAAATTCTTATTTTCATTGTTTTTTAATCATAAATTTATTTTAAAGAATTGTTGATGATTAATTATAATCTGTTTTTCATATTAAATCTCAAATAAAATATACAATGTATAAAATCTCTCACCATGGAAGTACAGAGTGGAATGATAAACTTATCGTCCTAAAGAAAATAACGCGTGGCTTAGTGGGGGATGCCCTTTTCTCTACCCTGCAACCTCTCTCCCACAGAAGAGACGTTGCGAGCCTATCCTTGTTTTATCGTTATTTCCATGGCAGATGCTCGTTTGAACTCCAATCTCTGGTCCCCCCTCGCCAATCTTTCACGAAAAACACCCGTCTAGCTGAATCCACTGTGAAAAATTTCCCCCACTCTATATCTGTGCCTAAATCAAAACGCGGATTCCATGAACAAAGCTTCTTTCTTAGAACTGCACGCCTGTGGAACTCTGTTCCGTCTGCCTGCTTCCCTCCGGACTACAACTTAGATGTCTTCAAGTCCAATGTTAACAAATTCCTAATGAACCGCCCCCTTAAGTAAACACTTCAGCAAATCTCCTCACTAACTTAATGTACTTGCAATAACCCTTATCCCTGAGTGGCTTCCGGGCCTTGATAAGTGGTGATCACTGTGTAAAAAAAAAAAAAAAAAAAATTTATTTTAAAACTTTTGAAAAAATCAATTCCGGTAACTTGATTATGCAGTAGAACTGCCATCTATTCAATGTAGCCGCCTTCAGCCTCAAACACTGCCTCGATATGGGTTGGGAACTGGGAGCTTGCCTTTTCCACAAATGCGGGTAGGAGCTAGGCGATAAGGTTGGCTTTAGCGTTGTGGGAGGTCATGTTGGTGATGTTCTCAATGTATGACCAAACAAAGTACTCCAGTCAGTTCAGATCGGTGGGGGAGGGGGTGGGGCAGTGAGAGAAGGATACAAAGTCATAGCACTCCTTCTGAAGCCAAGCCTGGGTCTCTTTGAATTGTGGGTGGGCGCCGAGTCCTACTGCCATACCTAGGATCTGCCAGCGGCCACTTTATTGCTCCCAGGGATCACCACACTCTTCAGCACATTTAGATACACTTTGCTGTTGACTTTCAAGCCAACTTTAAACATGTGGGTAGCATGATGTGACTCTCACTTGAAACGACACCAAAGACCATAACTGTGGCTGGAAACTTTGTTTTTTCATCACTCTGGGCATGCCCCTGTTATTCGTGGCAATCTAGCAATGCATTTTGAGGGTGCTGGCAATGGTCCTGTTGTCAACTTGGGTCGGTGGAGAGCATGAGTTGTACAGCAGTGTATTTCCAATGTCGCTTGTTAAACATTGTGTCAGTTTCAGACACGATAAAAGGCTCCAATCGCTCATGGGATTTGTACACCACTGGTCAACTAGTAGATGGTCTGCAACAAAAAAAAGAAAACCGGTTTTCATCAAACGGAAATGGAATGATGTCATCTTTTCTAGGGCAACAATTTTATCGTTCCACCCCGTACAAAGAGATAAAATTATACCTGCCATATCAGCCTCTGTGAGCTTATTTGCATCTGATACGGATGCAAATGAAGATCTGATTTGAGAACACGCCTCAGACTCTCGAGACAATTCTTGACGACATCATTGAAGCAATTTCCTTGGACTCTGTTCGACTGAGTTCTGTACTTTATTGATGTTTCTTTTGTTCCCAGCCCTCATCTCCGACCGTAATGAGTGCCTTTGATGCCTATAGAATTTAAATTTTGCACAGTACCATTTTCTCTAAACTTCTTAACCCAGTCCAAGATTTTACTTTTTGATGGAGCATTTTGACACGGAAACTTTGTCCTAAAATTTGTTTGCACGATTGTGTATCATTTGTTGGCAAAATAGACTTCCACACAAAATGTCTTTTCCTTGGTAGACCAGGACGTTGAGGAAAACTATTGTTCCAATTTTTCATGCCCAGAATCTAGTTCATATCCTGAAAAAAAAAAAAAGAAAATGCTAGAATTAAATTTATGAATTTCAGTCAAAAATATATGGGTTCTGCTTCTTTCGGGTCACTTTGTATATCGATATAAAGATATAAAAATCACTGTTTGCCTTCTGAAAGATATTACATCTTTTTTATGCTCCAATTTTTATATTGATGAGTTACTAATCAGTAGGGCTATGACAACTGCATATTCTTTTCATTGTCATGACTCTTGAGTATATATCTGACACAATCAACCGAGAACCACATCACGCTGTATAAAAGCATATAAGATATCAACGGATAGATACTCGAGAGTCAAAACAATGAAAAGAATACGCTGTTGTCCTAGCCTTACTAATCAGTGTGTTAATTTTGTTCTAATCTCTGAAATGCAAAGAATTGTCTAATCTTAATTAAATTTTTATCTCATTTATTCTCTAAATTACATATTTTATAAGTTTTTCTAAATTTAATATTTTGGTGCTTGTTAAAATAGTCGACAAATTGATCTTTTAAATATATCGTTTTAAGCAAAAACAACAATACTTACTTAATTGTCATATCGAAAATAGTAATATATCCAAAAATTACGAAAATTCATCAAGTAGAACAACTGCTATTGTGTTTTTAGTGAAAAAAAAGTTGGTAATTGTGCATAAAACGGGTGCTTAACTTTCGTACACACCCACAGGCGGCGTCTGCAGCTGTCAGTTGAGGTATGGAAGTGCAAAATGGATACAATATATAAAAATACTTACACTTTTTTATAAATTTTTGTTTTTTTATCGAATATCTTTTCAAATAACTATGCTTATTTAAGTTAATATTTTATATATTTTTTCAAACTGTTTAGATATTTTTAAAATATATTTATTTACAGAAACATGAAAAAGAAAACAATGAATATGTCGCATTTTTTTAACATTTTTAGCAGTTTAAAAAAGGTGAATGTGCAACAGAAAATAGTTTAACAGTTTAAAAATGTGAATATTTCACATATGTTTAAAAAAAATCCCACAAAATTCGAAAACTATATTAACAAAAAATATCTCATATTGTCAAATACATAAGTAAGCAGGTTTGAAGAATTGCGAAAATATTGTATCCATTTTGTGCTTCCATATCTCAACTGACAGACGCGGACATGTATGAAAGTTAGTCTCTGGTTTTATGCACAATTAGCAAAAAGTCTACAGCTATACGAGGGCCGTGCAATAAGTAATGCCCCTGACCCACTTCCAGTTGTCTGATCTAGCTGAAATTTTGCATGTGCAATGATTTATATCTCTACGGGTTATGTGGCAAATTACAGCTCCGAACTGATTGTGGTTTCTGTTTTACAGGTGTTTGAACTGACTCAGGTGTGAAATGGAGCCTGTTAAATGTCGAGCAGTGATCCAGTTTTTGTATTTGAAAGGACGCACACCACAGGAGACTTTTGATGAAATGAAAGAAACTTATGGTGATAATGCCCCATCATATGACCTTGTAAAATGCTGGCATCGTGAATTCAAACATGACCGGAAGTCTGTGGAAACAGCTCCCAGACCTGGTCCAGCCCCCCCCCCTCCTTCTGCCATTGATGAGGCATCTGTCTGTCAAGTTGAGGCTGCCATTTTGGAAGATCGGCGCATTACTATTTGCCAAATAGCCCAGGATATCAAGATTAGTACAGGGTCTGTGGAAACTATCATTCATGACCATTTGCATATGCATAAGGTGTCTGCCAGATGGATTCCCAGGTTGCTCACACCATTCCAGAAGCGAGAACGTGTTGAGTGCTCGAGGATGAATTTGGAGATGTGCCAAGAAGATGAGTCAAAGTTTTTCAAAAGACTGATCACTATGATCCAGAGACCAAAGTCCAGTCAATGCAGTCGAAGCACTTGGACTCACCACCTCCAAAGAAGGCAAGGGTGCAGCCCTCCACTGGCAAGATCATGCTCACAGTCTTCTGGGACCAGGACGGAGTAGTGATGACAGATTTCCTGGCAAAGGGTACCACAATTACAGGAGCCTATTATGCTTCTACTTTTGAGGAAATTAAGGGAAGCTATCAAAATCAAGAGGCGGGGCAAGATCAGCAAAGGTACCCTCCTCCTGCAGGACAACGCTCCAGTCCACAACTCGCATGTCGCCAGATCAGAAGCACGGGCGTGTGATTATGAAATCCTTCCCCATCTTCCCTACTCTCTTGACCTTGCACCCTCTTACTTTCACCTTTTCCCAGCCATGAAGTTGTTTTTGAAAGGAAAGCGTTTCCCAGGTGATGCAGCCTTGATTTCTGAAGTCACATTGTGGTTGGAGGACTAACCTGGGGTGTTCTACAAAAACAGTCTCCAGAGCTGTATCAAATGATGGGAGAAATGCATAACTCTGGGTGGTTCCTATGTAGAGAAAGACTAATAACTGTGCCAAGTTTCGTTGCTCTACTGCTATGGGAAGTGGGTCATGGGCATTACTTATTGCACACCCCTTGTAGACAAATATTGTAGCCATGAACAAGCTTATACAAAAACAAAGTTTACAAACTTTACTTTTGTATAAGTTGTATCGCCTAAAGAGGTCTCTGGTTACTCGTAAATAGCTGACCGAAACATGCTCATGAATGTGTAGCAACATATTACTGCTTATATAAAAACAGATAAAGAATATACCCTGCTCTAGTTCGGTATTGAGCACTCTTGTATTAACCTCGTTAAACTTCATAACCTCTGGAAAAAAATAACATGTTTATATATGATATTATCATTACTATTTTATTTTTATAGATTTAAGTTTTCTACTGTTTGTAAATAATTTGAGTAGGTTGCCGGTATTAAGGAGTTATGCCTCCACCATTGAGCAACTATTTTTAATCAAATGAAGGTTAATTTATGATTAAGTTTAATGTCTTTTCTTTAAAAGAACATTTTCTTGTGTTGTTTTCACTTTATTTTTATGTTCTTAATATTAATGACATGTTGCATTAAACAACAAAAATTAATATTAATGACATGTTGCTTTAAACAACAAAAACTAATATTAATGACATGTTGCTTTAAACAAAAAAAATTAATATTAATGACATGTTGCTTTAAACAACAAAAATTAATATTAATGACATGTTGCTTTAAACAAAAAAAATTTACAGATTAATGACATGTTGCTTTAAACAAAAACAATTTACAGATTAATGACATGTTGCTTTAAACAAAAACAATTTACAGATTAATGACATGTTGCTTTAAACAAAAAAAATGATATTAATGATATGTTGCTTTAAACAAAAAAAATAATATTAATGACATGTTGCTTTTAAACAAAAAAAAAATAATATTAATGACATGTTGCTTTTAAACAAAAAAAAATAATTTATATTAATGACATGTTGCTTTAAACAAAAAAAAATAATTTATATTAATGACATGTTGCTTTAAACAAAAAAAAAAAATGTTTTCTCTTTTTTTCAGATCCCGGATCTCTATCTGTAGAGATTGCAAATCTCAAGGATTACCTTGGAATCGGCGATAAGAGCTTAAGGCAGTACCTAGGGATTGAAGATAAAAGTTTTAAGGAAATCCTTGGTATCCCGGATAAGCCCCTCCTAGGTACTGAAGACCTATCTACCACCATTACTATTGAGAATCCCAGTCCAAAAGAGTCTGTAGATATCCCACCAGCTATACAAGCTGAAAATATTAATGAAATCTCAGAGCACAAAGAACTCTTAGAGCTGTCCGCTGAGGCCTCTTCCGATTTTCCGACTGACACGCCTAGCGATTCTCATGAAGAGCCGAGTGATAGGGAAATGGCCTGTGAGGAAGGTGAAAATCCAAGTGAAAATGATCCGACAAATGATTACCTCGGTAGATCAACGTCTTTTAAAAGTCATGTCTTTAAAAAAAAAAGTGTCCAGAATGCTTAAAATAGCCCAGTTGGATTCTCAAGTATAGAATTGCCGCGAGATTAGTCTAGTTCTTTTCTTTCTTTTTTTTTTTTTAATTTTATATTTTTATTTGAAAACAAAAAAATTATTTTACTGGATGAAAGCCTCTTTTTGGCGGGGTGGGGTTCTCAAAGTAGTGGTGGGGCAGGGGGTCAGCCATCTGTACATCTTATTACTCCCGTTGGGTACTCGTAATAGGATGAAAATTTTATGTTCTCTCCAATTTTTTTGAATGTTAAAAAAGAAAAAAAATTTGGGTATTTTTTATGTACGATATATGGATCTATCTGAATTTCCCTTCCTCCCCACATTAAAAAAAAATTAATTTACCTCTCCCCGTCTCCTTTTTAAACACACTTTTATTTTATTTTTCGTAATGTTTGCAATGAGGATTGATAATTTGTATGAAGCAGCACATATGTTGGCTGATGATGTCATCCTAAGTAGGTCTCGTATTAAATGAATACAATATGGAAACTTGTGGTATGTGTTGCGCGTTTATCGGCATAAATTAATAAAAATGGATACCGAGTTTAATTATACACATCATTTTTTTACAGACAATAATTTTTGTAAAAAAAATGCATAAGACCGTTTGTGTGCATGTGAGTTGTTGATCTTTGCCGATCAGGTATGAACTTAATTAAATATTTTGTCAGGTAATTCCTGATTGTAAAGTTTGTTCATGATTTGCAATGTTTGATTTACCTCAATAAAACTGTGTAGTACACAAAAGTCTGTTTGAATACAGCATCGGTGTGTGGGGGTGTGTAAAACACACTTGGACTGCGTGGTACACATGCCCTGTCATGTACCGCTCAAAAAGAAAAGAGAGAGAAAATTGATATCGCCATCTATCAGCTGAAACATGCAACAAGGACGATAATCGTATATTCTTTCCCTTTCACAAATTGTGTCTGTGTGTTTGCTTTGTGTGAAGCTATTTGGTAGACTAGTTTTTAAACTGGTCTACCTCTACAGAACAATTCATTTCTCCCATGAAAAAAAAATACATGTCTATTTATATTAATGTACATATGAAATATTGCAGCTCAGAATAAAATAACTGTAAAACTTATCAGTTGAAAATATTAGTGTAGATCAAAAATTATGGAAAATCATCGACTAAAATTTTAATAAAAAATAGAGTAAAACATTGACTTTCGTCAATCTCATAACGCTTGCTTCCCTTATTTTGTCCTTTAGTTCTCACATTCCATCAGTGATGTGGTTTTCTGGTCCAGAATCTATCCATTTAACACTTATCATTGGTTAGTTTTTGACCTTAAAGTAATATTTTATTTATTTTTTTTTTTAGTGTCTTTCATCAAATGGCTTCATACCTTGTCTGGAGTGATTTCTATTAATATATTTAAACAAACATTGTTAAAGACAACTGAGAGCTTTTGCTTAGTTATACGTTTTTTATTTTTTCATTTTTTTTTCGGATGATTAGGAATTAATAAATGTTCCATAGTAAGATTCCGACTACTACGAACCACCATCCACACAACCAAATCTTACACATTCTCCTGACGATGTCTTGACAAAAGACGAAAAGCAAAAAAAAATGTGACATGCTTCAAAGAGCCAAATCTAACTATGCTTTCTATTGTCTTTATTGATGTTTATTTAAATGAAAAAATGCTCTCTAAATATGCACAATGTGTGTGTGTATATATATATATATATATATATATATATATTTAGTAATGTGATTGATAATTTAAAATTCAAATTAGAATTAAATTAAAAATCCGTTTCACAAGAAGGAACAACAACAAAATCAATAATTTGTACAATCGTTTCGGAAAAACAATGTTTTTATTGTGGTAGACATTAAGCCACGAACAATAGTTTTTACATATAGTATTTCTAACAAACAAAGTTTCCTCATCAGCAAAGTATTGGGAAGGGTTTTTAATATGTGTAAAAGACACCATAAATAAAGCTAGCATTAAAAGTAAGGCAGATGTATCTTTTAATTCTTCGCTTTTTGAAATCAGCAATTAAGGTCAAAGCATTCATATGGATGTTTATTGTAGCTTTCCAACTTATGAAAAAAATTATACACTCTGCTCTTTAGACTATTGTTTTAATCTCCTTTAAATATATATATATATATTTATATACTTGTGGGCTGCCTGGCGTTGCCTGGTTGTAAAATAACTTAGATATGACATTTTAATATATGCAGATTTTGTATTTATTATTATAGAGCCAGTACTTTATTGATTATTATATTGTACCCAATATGTAGTAGTGATTTCAGAAGTTAAAAAAAATATATAATTTGGGTGCCATCAACAAGAATTGAAACCAAAATATTTAATGCTCCAGCATTATTTGTTGCCGTTTGAGCTAACAACAGATGGATATCAAAATACTGAAAATTAATCGGCATTAATGTATAAATATATATTTGCTCATGTGTAGAGAAGCACTTAAAGTAGACAAGTTCCAATTTTTTTCAATTTTGACCTTTTAGCAGCTATTTTTACCAGTTAAAAACCAAATCGAATTTGTTCCACAGATTCAAATTGCTTATGTATTAAATATCAAATCAGTAGAGCAAAAATTGACAGTAGTTGGGTAGAGACTGTTCCTCACACATACAGACATGGTCACATGAATATATATATATATATATATATATATATATATATATATATATATATAAATTCAAGTTCATAGAAGAAGAGAGATGAGCTTCTACTGCCTTGATGTAAATATTTTTGAGAATTTGTGGGGTTCAAATAGTAAATTATATTTATTTTTAGTTAAAATTCTGCTCAATAATTTTCCATAATTTTTGTGTTATTATCAATTGATAAGCAAGTATATCAATAAGTTTTATTTTTTTTTTGAGCTGCCATATGTCATATGTAGATTAATATAAATGAACACCTATTTTTTTTTTACCCCTTCTCCTCCCTTTTTAAACTAATTTTTATTTTATTTTTTTGGATGCTTGAGGTGAGGATAATTTGTATCCAGCAGCAAATATATTGGTGACGATGAGCCTCAAAATTTAATACAATGATTATTTATTGGGTGTTCATTTTGACGTTGATTCAAAAAGATGCTTCCCCCATCACTAATTCTATGGTGTATTTATTTATTTAAATGTAGTTGCAGTTTGCACTACACTGAGAGGATGTCATAAAGATTGGATATCTGGATCAAAAAACACATTCCCACAAAAATTCATCATGCAAATTATTTGCCATAAGATATTTTAAATAGTAGCTTGGGATCTTCCATCGCTGAGCACCTTTTAAATAATCGTTCTTATGATTATAATTTCAGTGTTGACTTATTCTCTATTCTTAGTAAGTCACACTTGCTCTATCATTTGAAGAATCTAGAAACCATTTATATTAATTCCAAGACCTATTTGTAAACAAAATGAAAATCTTCTTGGACTTAATGTGATTTGTATTTGGTTCTATTTTTTTCCCTTTCCTCTCGTATCATCTCCGTTCCATCATTTTTTTTTTCTTAATTGTAATTCGAATTGCAATTTAACTCTGTTAAGTGAAGTTCAAAACTGTTTAGTTAACCCTCTTATTCTTTTTAATTTTTTAATTCATGTTTAAACATATATATGTAGAAATATATTTTCTTATAATATATATCAATCCTTATTTAAGAAGCTCAATGTAATTACAGAGCAATAAAGAGAATAAATGACAAAAAGTTATATTCCAAAATTTATTATGTTGACCATCTTATAATTTATTCCTTTAATTCAGTTGACTTATACAATTCTTGACAGTATCTGTTTCGATACTGTCAAGAATTGTATAAGTCAACCGAATTAAAGGAATAAATTATAAGATGGTCAACATCATGAATTTTCGAATATAACATTTTGTCATTTATTCTCTCTCTCTTTTTCTCTCTCTCTCTCTCTCTTATATATATATATATATATATATATATATATATATATAATTTATAAACATCTGGAAGAACCCTTTATAAAAAGCTCTACTCGGGTATTGAGCACTTTTGAAAAAAAATATCAATTTTTTAGTCCATGTTATCAATACATTTGAACTTTATATATATATATAGAGAGAGAGATGAAAAAGAAACAAACCAAGTTATATGTCCCTCGATTTTCCTCTTTATTGTAAGACTTCTTCTGGATGAATAGTTGTGAAAAGATGACTTGTGTTCTATTTCCGAATGAAAAAAGTTATTGGAATTAAAAAAAAAAAAGAAGAAATTTCCAACTTTTTTCATTCTTAAATTGATTAAAGTTATCCTTTTCAACACAAATATATTTTCAAATATTGTACTGGTATTTTATTTTCTACAATTTATTTATGCAGAAGAAGTCTTACAATAAAAACGAAACGTTGATGGGTTTGTTCCTCTCTATCTCGTCGGAGTACTATTTCCATTATTCTCATCTCTCTCTCTCTCTCTCTCTCTCTCTCTCTCTCTATATATATATATATTTATATATATATATATATTTATATATATATATATATATATATAGTGATTAGTGAAATTCCAAAATTCTGTCATTAATCACAACATTTATTTTGTTGGTGGTTTTACAATTGTTTTGTAATGTGCAAGCCGCTACAATCAGAAGCAATTGAACGCTGCTCATTAGAAACCCAAGAAAATGCATAAGTTCATTGATCATGAAATTGTTTACGGATAAAATGGGAAACTATTAACAGTTACACAAAATCCCCTCCTCCTCCATAATAAGATGAAAAATTCAGATTAAGGCATTATTTTCATATTACCATATATATAATATATATATATATATATATATATATATATATATATATATATTGATGACTGGTTTCTTCGGTAGAAAGCAACCATTTATTAACTCTCGTGACAAGGATTTCTGGTTTTAACTGACCATTTGTCTGAAACAATAACATGTCCAGTATCGTGACCATGTAAATTTGTTTATATTAATAAATATATACTTTCGTATAGTCTGTATAACCCGAAAAGGTCTCTAGTAACTAGCTGATCGAAACATGTTCATGAGTGTGGAGCTACATAATACTGTTTATATAAAAACAAATAGAAAGATATATATAATAAGCCTGGCTTATGAGAGCAAGAAGCTTGAAGTGCTTGAACACTACCGTTTATGTCACATCCTTTGTGTTCGATGGCAACAGTTCATCTCAAATGTTGCTGTTTGTTCTCACTGTAATATATCCTTTCTACAACAAACTCTTCTCACGAGACATCTTCATTGGTTTAGTTACAGTCTTTATCATAGTCCAGATGATTTCATCAAACCTATTAATCCAGCCCGTCTTCAGGGTTGGAAAAAAAACCTATGCTGAAGCCAGCTGAAAGTGTGGTTCAGCACAGTGAAACAGAATGTCGAGCTGATCCTGGGTTTTTGCCTTTATGAAGTTTGCTACTGGAATTGTGATTGATTAGCGCTTATATTTGCTATTGTGATGGACTGTCACGCCTGGTCAGCATTCGTTTTGGACATGGTAAATTATCTGGGTGGAGCTGGTCCAACTGCTCTAGGGTGAATGCTGAAACAAGACAAGAAGATATATAATAAACGAATAAATTTGAGTTTTATCCGTATTATTTGGATTCATCGAACTACTTTTCTGATCATGAGTGTGAGTTTCACAACATTTTCAACTTCCGATCTTCAAGTATGTCCAATCAAAGTCAGGAATGTTTCTGTAGAACTCAGAAATTTGGACGGAATTTTGAACGGAACCCTTTATTTACTTCACGGGAGTAGCATGCTCTTGTTCCGTCAGCCATGACTGGATAGAGGTCTTAAGTAATTTGTAATTGTATTTTTCAGTCACCCGCACTAAGAATTGAACCTTTAACCTTCAGGAGAATATCACTTTTATAATTGAGTTTTCCAAGTACTCTAATCACTGCGCCACGGGTCCTTGCAGAGGTTCCATCGACCGAAACGTGAAAATCATACTCAAGATGAGAACAGTGATCCAATGAATCCAAATAATATGAATAACCGATCCTGATCTCAAAAATTCAGAAACGTTGAATTTTATTCTTTAAAACATTTTGTTTCGTTCCTTATCAGAAAAAACAAGTGTGTGTTTAATCGGTCTCGTCAGTGTTTGTTATTAACGCTGAAAAAACAAAATCTTTTAATAAAGAAATAGTATAAATATACATATATATATATATATTTGCTCATCCACGAACAGTTGTTTCACCATATTCAGTCTCTTTGTGACTAGAAATAAGCGAGTGCTTCAAATTCAAGACGCGATTACTTTATCAACAGTCAAGTACCGTTACCACTAAGCCATGTGTAAAGGAAATCTATAAATTTTTATATGTTTGCCATTATCAGCTACCTAGAATACTCTAATCATTTACGTTAAGTGGGAGAATTATTATTTTGTAATAGATTAAGCATATGTCCAGTCCAATGGGACTCAACCCCAAAAAAGTTGTCATCATTAGAGCAAGTATGTTTATAAATTATTTGTCTTATATCGACATGCTAAAGTTTCAACCTAATGGTCTTTTCAGAATCACATGTGTATATGAATTTTATTCATTTATCTCTGAAAAGAAGATTTGGTAGAAACCTTGGCATGTCTTTGTAAACAAAATAAGGCTATAATGGTTTTTTTTTTTTTTTTTTTTTTAAAGGGATTTGATTAATTAATGTGGTTGTTTTTTTTTGTTTTTTTTTTAAAGGGATTTGATTAATTAATGTGGTTAATTTTTTTTTTTTTTTACTAATGGGTCATGACTCATTAAGGCCAAAAGCCGTTCAAGGTTAAGAGTAAAGGAAATGGGTAAATTATCAGTGAAATAATGAAGTTTATTAGTTATTAAATAGTTGGTCTTCCTAAATTTAAAATTTTATTTTGGTTATGGTAAAGATTAAGTACTGGGATCCAGTTCCTGTTGCTGTTTTGCAGACGGTGTTGATGCAGAAAGTGTTCCCTATTATAAGAAAATCAAATGTTCTTCATTTAATTTTACTGTATCTTTTGTTTATTAAACTGTTCGGTGAATAGAATAGTTAAAGCCCCCCCCCCTCTCCACATGTTAAGAGTGGCTTTCTAACTAATAAGGTTATTATTTCAGCATGGTCCATAACCTGCAGAAGTCCTTTTTGTTTAATTTTTTTTTTTTTTTTTTTTTACAAATACTCAAATGAATCTGAAATATAGATTTTTGCTATGAAGACGTTTTTTTTTATGAAAACAGTTTATGAATTATATATTGTCCAGAATTCCCTCTCCATTACAAAAATAAAGAAAAATCTGTATGATGTGCGTACCCATGACAGAAAGAAAATATCATATTCCAAAAATCATGTAAATTGATCAAGTAGTTTTATTTTTAAATAAGAAAATCAAATTTTCTTGCTAAAGTAGTTTTATTTTTATAAAGAAAATAATTTTTTTGGCAAATTTGGGGTTTCTCAATGCTTCCCCATGTCAAGAATGGCTTTCTAAAATCTCAAGTTTTAATTATTTGGATAAATAAAACTATTCAATTTACATAATTTTTGGTGTATTTTATTTTCTTTCTGTCATGCGTACATACATCATACAGATTTTTCTTTATTTTTGATTTTTAATACATTGTGGACAAGCAGTAAAAGTAGTTCACACGTTTCACGGTGATTTCATGTCATGTGAGAGAAAGATAATCAGAAGACATTTTCTGCAATTATGCTGTTTTTTCGTCCCCGAAAGAATAACCGGAAGTGGATTTCAGTACCTAATCTTTACCATAACCTTTATTCTATTTTTAACTTTACGATTACCCTTATTTTATCATTAACCCTGTATTCTAATCTTCGAGTAACTATCTGTATTCAACCCTCACAGATAGATCCAATATTGTTAATTTAATTCTTTTAATATTATAAAGAAGAAACAAGAAGTTGGCATGAATTAAATGCCGAATCATGAGTAACGTTGCCGACGAGTGAGTAACGTTGTACAATGACTGTCCTACTTGGCTGTTTTGAGCATGCATGGGTGAATGTCGCCTGCTTTTTTTTTTTTTTTTTTTTTAATTTTGTGTTTCACTACAATATGCAGACTCCCGCTTCTCTGATATTTATCCTCTCATCGCCCTCGGAAATTCCTCACTCCTTCTCTTACAACATATATCTCATCCTCATCATGTTCTGTTCTTGACATCATTTTAGAAAAAAAACAAAAACAATTTTTCATTCCATGGGCCATTTCATCTTCTACTAAAAAGAGTTTTTTATTTTTGCTATTCTAGCTTTAAATTTCTTTATATAAATACAGAGTGTCGATAAATTCTGTTTGCACTTTAAAAAAATTATAATTTTATTTCTAATAGCGATGGAAGTAATTGTTGGCACTTCTTCGTTATAGAAGCAAAAATTTGAAAAGAAAAATCAAAACATTGAATTTCAAGTAAAATCAGTGATATCTACTTAATTGTCAAGTCACAGTAATGAACATATCCAAAAATTATGAAAAGTTATAAGATAGAAAATTAATTATTGATGAAAATAGTTTTCGAAGACAATTAGCGAAAGCTGAACTGGTGATGTCGAATTGTAACAAGGGAGATAAATATTTTTTGAAAATCGTAGCAAAACTATTTTAATTAATAATTAATTTTCTACCTTATTTTTGGAATTTTTGGATTACTGCAACATGACAATAAAGTAGATGCCATTGGTTTTACTTGAAATTTAATATTTCAAATTTTGTGATTATAAAAACGAAGCACCTAATTTTTAAAAAGGATTAGAAAGAAAAAAAAATGTATATTTTTTAATGGTTTTATTAAAACTTTAATAAAAGTTTCAACATGTCTTCCATCATTAATAATACAATTTTGCTGTTTTGCCTGATTCACAGTGATACCTGGAATCACATTAGTTACATTAGCTTTCGAATCTAGCTTTGGTTGTATACATAATTGGTTTTACATGTCCCCATAAAAAAATCTAATGCAGTCAAATCCAATGTACATGGAATCTGATGAACTGATCGACTCTTTCCGATCCATCGGTTAAAAAATGGAACATTTTTTTTTTAAATTTATTTCTCTAAAAATTGTTACAAATTTTCTGGTGAAGAATTATTCAATAGCCATACTTAAAATTAGTTACATTAAAATTTATTAAAATTTATCTGTAACTTTAACATTTTTTATGGATTATTTCTATAGCAAATATAAATAAAGTTAAAGGTTTTGTTTTAAGTGCACAGATTTTATGGACACCCTATATATTTATGGATATATTAGGACACCTTATATATTAATGTATGTATTAGGAACATATGCGTGTGTGTGTGTATTAGGACACCCTATACATTTATATATACATTAGAACACCCTATATATTTATGTATATATTCGGAAACTATATATTTATGTATATATTAGAACGCCCTATATATTTATGTATATATTAGAACACCCTATATATTTATGTATATAATAGGAAACTATATATTTATGCATATATTAGAACACCCTATATATTTATGTATATATTAGAACACCCTATATATTTATGTATATATTAGAACACCCTATATATTTATGCATATATTAGAACACCCTATATATTTATGTATATATTAGAACACCCTATATGTTTATTTATATATTAGAACACCCTATATGTTTATTTATATATTAGAACACCCTATATGTTTATTTATATATTAGAACACCCTATATGTTTATTTATATATTAGAACACCCTATATGTTTATTTATATATTAGAACACCCTATATGTTTATTTATATATTAGAACACCTATATATTTATGTATATATTAGAACACTCTATATATTTATGTATATATTAGAACGTCCTATATATTTATGTATATATTAGAACGTCCTATATATTTATGTATATATTAGAACACTATATATTTATGTATATATTAGAACACTATATATTTATGTATGTATTAGTTGAATATCGGCTCTTGGTCAGGTATAGGCAATAAATATAGTGTTAGTTTTAAACTTTAATAATTATTTATTTCTGTAGGTGGTTTTGGTGATACTCTCGCTTAAATAGTAAATTTGCAAAAAAAAAAAAAAAAATGTGGCCACGTAGCTCACTTTGTTACCTAGAATATATATACCATAATTCATAATAAGGTAAATAGTTTAGGAATGCATACTATTGAGTACTTTTAAAAATGATATAACTCAAAATTTAATGTGGAACGATTCTTTTTTCTCTTAAATTTATGTATGTTAATTATTTTAAGAGTTTTTTTATGGTGAAGTGCTAATTTGTGTTGATTTGTGTGGCTCAACACCTAAATGATAAAGTTTACAAAAAATAATGTCGCTGTGTTACTCAATGTATTGTCTAGAAAATATATGGAAAAATTCTTAATGATCTGTTCATTAGTATTAAGAAATTATCTTGTACTAGAAAGTATATATATATGAGTATTTATATAAAAATATACACATACTTTATATATTGTATATAATAAAAATATACACATACCTAACTTTATATATTGTATATAAATATATATACATAACTAACATATATTGTATATAATAAATATATACACATTCTTAACTTTATATATTGTATATAAATAAATATATACACATAACTAACATTATATATTGTATATAAATAAATATATACACATAACTAACATTATATATTGTATATAAATATATACACATAACTAACATTATACATTGTATATAATAAATATATACACATAACTAACATTATACATTGTATATAATAAATATATACACATAACTAACATTATACATTGTATATAATAAATATATACACATAACTAACATTATACATTGTATATAATAAATATATACACATAACTAACATTATACATTGTATATAATAAATATATATACATACCTAACTTTATATATTGTATATAAATATATACACATAACTAACATTATACATTGTATATAATGAATATATACACATACCTAACATTATATATTGTATATAAATATATATACATAACTAACATTATATATTGTATATAAATATATATACATAACTAACATTATATATTGTATATAATAAATATATACACATACCTAACCTTATATATTGTATATAAATATATACACATAACTAACATTATACATTGCATATAATAAATATATACACATAACTAACATTATACATTGCATATAATAAATATGTACACATAACTAACATTATACATTGCATATAATAAATATGTACACATACCTAACTTTATATATTGTATATAAATATATAAATATATACACATAACTAACATTATACATTGCATATAATATATATATACACATACCTAACTTTATACATTGTATATAATAAATATATACACATACCTAACTTTATATATTGTATATAAATATATACACATACCTAGCATTATAAATGAGTATATGACTAAAAAATATTAACTTGTTAAAAAAAAAATAAACAGAAGGTGATTTTGATGATGTTAATTTTGTAATGCAATTTTTTTGTAAAATACAATTTAAAAAAGTTTCTTTTAATAGTTGATGCTAATCTGTTTATAGGAAATAACAAAAAAATATGTGTAATTCATGTAAAGACACAAAATACACACAAACCACCATGCACACATTTGATGTTGCAAGATGTTATATATATAGATGTATATATATATTTGAAGAAGTCATGGAGAGATATATTATAATTACACACAATAACTTCCTCTTGATTTAATAATTAAGTGAATCTATATCGTTTGTCATCAATAGCTTTCCTCCTAGAAAATCTATATTTGATTTTAGTTCACCATTTTCACTTTTAGAGGGTTGTAGCATCTTAAAAAGAATAAAATTTGATTCGATTTATTTGCGTCCAGAAAATACTTTGTCCTTGCTGGATCTTTTTCCAAATGACCATCTTATAAAAAATTAAGAGGAGCAAATCATAAAATAAGTTAAAAAAAAAATAAGGAGTAAAGTCACATAAGAACTTTATTACATGATTAAGTCAATAAAAGGTTCCTCTTTCTTTAATCCTTGTTGACTTGATAATCCAATCCGATGTAACTTTACTCGTTATCGTTTTTGCTTATATATTCGTAGTTTATGTATTCTAACTTATTATATATAACACAGTTATCCACAGGCATGTGTTTCGACGTTCCATGACTCATCATACATTGTTAGTCTTATAGATTTTCATCTTCTTATAAAATCAGGCCAATTGCTTTCAACAAACCAGCTCTATTCTTTATTAATTGAATGTTTTTCAATTTTTCCCCCCTTAGCAGCATTTTTTTTTTTTTTTTTAAAGACTAAATTGAATTTGTTCCATAGGTCCAGATTTCCTATATATCAAGTTTCAAATCTGTAGACCAGAAATTGACAAAGGAATTTGGTAGAGACGTTCCTCACACAGACAAGGTTACTTTTATATATAGATTAATTTAATGTTTATGCTGTTGAATTTCAGACTGAATAGTCGCTTGAGAATTTGTTATCATTTTATTTGTTCGTTGAACTGTGTTTTTTGTTTAGTTTTATTCAAATCCTCACTGAATAATATACGTTTTTTACTGTCAAATCTTTTATCAGAAGTTAAAAGTTAATTTCCTTAACATTTGAAATTTTTTTTTTTTTTTTTTCAAGAATAGAAACATTCACGAGAAAGACTTGTTTGGCTGAAAACACTATCAATAATTTCCCCCATTCTTTATCTGTACCTAAACGTAAATTCCACGAATAAAGTTTCTCAGAACTGCACGCCTGTGGAACTCTTCTGTTTTCCAACTGACTACAATATGGCCATCTTCAAGTCCAATGTAAACAAGTTCTTGATGAGCCGTTCCCCTTAAGTAATCCAATTTACCAAATTTACACTTCTAATAATTACTATGATATCGTCCTTTTGACCACTGTACACTCTTTAACCCGTATCCTCGAGTGGCCTCTGGGCCTTGATAACTGATGATTCCCTTATAAAAAGAAAAAAAAAAAAAAGAAAAACAAAAAAAACTATTGCATATTCTATACCGACACGAAAGGCCATTTTTGAGATAATGACATGTTCCCTTATACCAATGTTGTAGAGTAATAATTACAGTATTACATAGAAGTTAAAAAAAAAATGTTTCTAAACATTTAAATACTTAGAAAATGATTTGTAAATTAGATTTTAATTATGTCGTGCCATATCGGTTAACATATGTCAATGTTGCAGTAATAAATACAATATTGCATAGTGGATAAAGTAATTGACATTTCAAAGAAGTAATAAAAAATGTTTCTAATTGTATAAATACTTAGAAAATGATTTGTAAATTAAAATTAAATTAGATCGTGTCATATCAGTTGACAAAAAAACAAATCTAAATTTTTCAAATTTGGGTGTGGTTGATGCTTACTTCTGCAAATAAAAGTTACAAACAAAAAAAAAGATTTAATAATATACTAGCAAGAAGACCCTATGTTGTCCGTGATTAAATGAAGAATCCTATCTCATTTAGCATCCAGCACATAATACCATATTCCATTTTTTAAATTTATTTTAATGTTTTATAATTGTTGTGGTTGCAAGGTTGAACAATAATTAGTAAGGAAATACAATGAAGACGCAAACAACAAGATAACGCAATAATAAGTGCATTAAAGAAAAGGTATATTTACAATATGTACAAATGACGGTGTCGAGTCAGAGAGTCTTGGTGGGAGGACATGTACGCTCTTCGGCGTCACTTCCGGTGGCATTTGAGTAAGACACCCCAAGGCCAACCTAGGCTTGCCATTTATAGTGTTATGTTATTCGCATATGCAAATAAGTGGTTGCCACCACAACAATAATGTTGAAATTTTTGAGTTGGTGTTCAATGGTGTACTTGGTAATCAAATCAAACACGATGAATAAATATTTGAAGATATGAACAACTTGAAGTATAAATTGTTTTTTGTTTTTCCTAAAATTACTGGATTTGGTATTAAACAACTCGAAAAGGGTTGATATGCCGTAAAACAACTGGACCAACTGTCTTCAGATACATCTTTTTTTAACTCCTGAACCTATATACAATTTTAAGCGAAATCTTCATAGAGGTAGATTGTTTTCGTTTCATCAACTGTAACTGGTTAAAAGTGTTAATAAAGTATTAAAGCTATTCTTAATTATTATTGGCTGTAGGAACAAAAACAATCTACCCCGTAGATTAGAAAAAAGGTTCAGTTTAAAATCGATTAGTAGGTGTAGTAATAAATAAAGTGATATTAATTGAAATACAATTCAGTAAATTTATTGTCTTTAACCTCATTGAGGCACATCTGGTGTTTTTCTAGGAATCAATGAGGACCTCTGTGTATTCTTGCTCCAAGCCCTGAACTCCTATTAGCATTTTTATTGTAATTGTTTAATGTCTATAAATTTCAAGTTAAAAGCAGTACTTATATCGCCTAAACACACCCAAAGCTGACAGGCAGCAAAATCTCACCCCTTCACTGTAAAGCTTCTCAAATACTGGAAAACTAATGACTTCCTTCCTTGAACAGCTTACTTTGGGAATACCCTCCATACTATCTGTTTTCCTGACTGTAACATTATGCAAAAATTTAAATGTAATGTGAACAAATACCTTGCAACACAACTCCTCACTTAAGATGTCCCTATAAATCTGGCCCCTAATTCAGAGTAGTTCCTTACATGTCAGTAAAAATATACATTTTTAATGGCTGACTATAATTAAAATAAATAAAATAAAGTAAAACATGATATTGTCGTTTTATTGAAGTAAAAAAACGGTTAAATTTACGTATTCTTCAAATATTCATTGATTTTCACGTGCGCATCTTTTTCATTTCATTCATCTCTTAGCGGCTTCCATCCTTCACATTTTTCTGCCGCTGTAAAAGTCACATTTTCCACTTTGTGGTATTCTTTGCTTAATCCTTATTTCCTTGATTCCGTTCATCCTCATAATGTCCTCCCTACACATGCTCAGCTTTTTAGTTGGTGGCAGTCTTACAAATAGTTTGTGCTATTAATTCACGGCTCTCGGCATACGACACTTGCATGTGTCATAAATAACGACTCTTTTCCTTTCAGATTTCCTGACATCTTTTTTTTTTTTTTTTTTTTTAAATCTTCTCAGCTCTCTATGCATATATATATATATATATATTCTTTAATGATTTTATTTTTGGTTTTCTTTACAAGAACGTGCTAAGTGTTTTGGCATTTTTTTTTTTTTTTTTAAGATGATAATTGATAATTTGGATTATTTGGATAATGATTCCCATCTTCATTGTTATTTTTTACAAGATCAGGCTGTCTGAAGATATTGGCTTCCTGACTAAAATGCTAATTTTAATCTTGGTCTTGAAAAAAAACTAATGTCATTAATCATCTCTTGTCTTTGCGATAATCATCTTTTATTTTTGTTAGCTCCTAATATTAAATGGCTTCACGCCCTGTCTGGAGCGATTTCCTAAAAAAAAAAAAAAATGCGTCAAACATTGATGTCATTTTTTTTTTTGTCCTTTCTCTTTGTAAAACTCAATCATGTTCTGCAAAGGCTAAATAAAAAAACAATTTTTCTCAGCAAAACAATCAAACCAAACACCATAAATAAATATTTGAAGATATAAACAACGTGGAATATAATTTTTTTTTCCCCAAAATTACTGGATTTGTTATTAAACAACTCAAAAAGGGTTGACATGCCATAAAACAACCAGACCAGTATGCTTCAGATACATCTTTTTGAACTCATGAACCTATATAGAATTTTAAGTCAAGTCTTCATGGAGGTAGATTGTTTTTGTTCCATCAGCTGTAACTGGTTAGAAGTGTTGATAAACTATTAAAGATATTCGCAGTTATTATTGGCTGTATGAATGAAAACAATCTACCCCCGTAGATTAAATAAAGGGTTCGGTTTAAAATTCTTTACAGACTCACAAGTTGTTCAAGAAGACGCATCCGACAGAAGTTAGATCAGACGAAATATTTTGAAACCAACAACGAAAATGAGTATAGTCGTGCAAAAAATCTAAATAATCCGAAATGTGAAATATTTAAATATTAGAAATTTAATACCTAATGTATAAAATAGAGATATAAATATCGACCAATTATATTTTTATGTTTTGCATCGTTCCATCTTGATTATTTTTATATGGAAGGTAGCATAGCTGACCCTAGTAATGTTCTCATGAAATAAATACATTTTTAACATGGAAACTAGATATCCTCTGACTTTTTTTCCAGTATGTATACTATTAAATATCTCTCTTGCATTCTTCCTCTAACCCTCTCTTCCTCTTTCTTGTACCCCTCTCTTCCTCTTTCTTGTACCCCTCTCTTCCTCTTTCTTGTACCCCTCTCTTCCTCTTTCTTGTACCCCTCTCTTCCTCTTTCTTGTACCCCTCCCTTCCTCTTTCTTGTACCCCTCTCTTCCTCTTTCTTGTACCCCTCTCTTTCTTGTACCCCTCTCTTCCTCTTTCTTGTACCCCTCTCTTCCTCTTTCTTGTACCCCTCTCTTCCTCTTTCTTGTACCCCTCTCTTCCTCTTTCTTGTACCCCTCTCTTCCTCTTTCTTGTACCCCTCTCTTCCTCTTTCTTGTACCCCTCTCTTCCTCTTTCTTGTACCCCTCTCTTCCTCTTTCTTGTACCTCTCTCTTCCTCTTGGTCCATTCCTCTCTTTCTCCCACCCATATTCTTTGTCTATATCTCTGCCTCCATCCTTCCCTTTCTCTCCCTCTTCCCTCTCTCTTACTCTCTTTCTATCCCTCCCTCCTTTTCTTTCTTTTTCTCTATCCCCCCCCCTCTCTCACTTACTCTGTTGGCTATTCTGGGTCTTGGTTGAGACTTTCAACAACATGCAGTTCAGCGGGGAGAAAGCAGAATGGTCTAGGTTGTTTTCAAATGCAGTCACTAACCCTAAGTTTAAGGGTCAGATTTTCAACGACATACAGTCCAGTGGAGAGCAAAGCAGAGTCTCTCCCCTCAGTCCACTTGGGTTTCTGACTCTCTTTGTATTCTGACTCTTGATCTGTCTCTCTCCATCTTCTGGTTCCGTCTCATATTGAGTATCTGGGGACCATAATTCCACCCCTCTTTCCAATAGAATTTAACTCCCAATTATCAATGATACATTATCAGTAATGTTTTACAATAACCAACTCTGAAGAATATATTATCAGACCACAAGTGACCAATGGACTTTTAGATTTGCCTCTCTTTTTCTTCTTCTTCTCTATTTTTCACCTCTTCCTGCTACCATGAATAGGAGGTTTCTTTTCCCGTTTTGGGTTGGTCCTCAAAATCATAAATGCGTTTTCTTTGTTTAATCCCTTATCAAAGTTTCAACTCCAGAAAAGGGGTCAATGACAATATTTTAATTAACAATCAATGTTATATCAAGTCCAGTTTTGATAAGCAATTCTTAACAAGTTGACATATTTTGGGAAGACCCAGGCAATGGCGTCTTATCCTTGAAATCAATCAAATTCATAATTTAGTTTATAATCCCCCCCCCCAAAAAAAACCCAGATAACTAAATCCTCTATGTCAAGACCACCCTGCTTTTAGATGGCTTGAAATGGCCTAAAGTAAAAGACATTATTCAGTTATCACAAATCCTTGAGAAGCGATTTTACTATCAAATAAACCAACTTTTGCCAAATCCTTCGGAAACTCAATTTATTGCCAAATTCCATTCCCCAAATCCTCAAAAGGTGAATTTATCTTTAAATCAATATTTCTCTGTATTTTATGGGCCTGAATAATCAACAAGGCCATGTTTGGGAAGAAGCAGGATATTCCGCTATCAATCTGGGGTTTTTCTGACTTCTATAAGCAATTGGCCCTGTCGGTGAGGCATTAGAATACGCCGACTGCCCCCCTGCAGAGGGTAAAAGTCCCTCAATGGGGGTCCTGGATATGACTTTAAACTATATCCAGTGGTGAGGCCCCAGCTTGTGGGCTTTGGGGAGTGTGGAGCCACCCTTTAATTACCATTGCTCCCAGGTCCACTCTGATCTGGAGTGGTAGTACCTGTTAGGGTCCCAACTATGGGTTGAATAGAAACCGATGTGAAAACAACAAATATATTCTATTAAAAAAATTTTTTCTTCAAAATCTTTGGATTCGGCATTAAATAACCCGAAAAGGGTTGATATGCCGTAAAACAAAAACAACAAACAATCTATAAGCAATTAAGTTTCAATCCTTTCCTTTCTTCCATCTTCCTTTTCTGCCCTTTTCTTTTCCACCGTATGAATCCCGATGGTTGTCTTGGCAGCATATCAACCCTTTTTTGATTCATCAATATTGTCGCACCTTTATCCCTCTCTATCTCTTTCTCTCCTTCCATTTCCCCTCTCTCTTTCCTTCCATTTCCCCTCTCTCTTTCTCCCACTCTCTTTTCATCTTTCCTTTCCTCTACCTCCCTCTTCCTTTCACACCTTTCTTCCTCTCATGCTTTTTTTAAACCTTATCCGTTTTTCTCTTTTACATAACATTCTAACTGCATAACACAAATAGTTTGTATTGTTTGTTTTGAAGTGATTTAACATTTTATTTTGTTTTGTTTGAAGAATTCAATCTTTTTGAAACCTGTTTTTATTTCAATAATATGTTACTCTCCACTGTTTTTTTTTTTTTTTTTTTTTAAGAATAGCAATATCTTCAGTCCAGTTCCAAAAATTTTTCAATTGTTGGCTCAGATTTTTAAATTAAAGTAAATGGATTTTTTCCATCTCTTTTGCTTTAGATTTTATTTAAAAAAAAAAAAATTGTTGTTATAAACTTAATAATAATAGGAGCTGATACTCATAACGTTGCTCATTTTCAAAAAGTTAGGATTTTATTGATAACAACTTGCATACAGTTGTTTTCGCCCAATGTTGGCCTCTAAGTGTATAATAGGTCATTAATTATAATTTTGCACAACTGGGCAAGCTCATCAGCGCATAGCAAAAACTAGACCAATGGAAAATAATGCTGGTAGATTATATTTGAATTATAAAAAATCTCGTGCAAGCCTTTAAATTAAACGCTACAGCTACTTTTGCGATGATTGCACACACACACACATACACATATATATACTTCAAACTATTTAGTCTCAAATCTGAAAGTAATAAAATATGTTGGATAAAATTATAATATTGAAATTTGATTAACAAAAAACAATATTGTGTGAAAACTGTATTACAAAAAGCTGCTGCAAACTTTAAATAAAAAATCCGTGACTACCATTGAGTGCCGGAAGATAAAAGATTAAGCATGGTGAAAACAAGCAAACTTCAATTGTTACTCATACTGGTGGTAAGGTGATGCAAACGGCAAGTTTACTTTATCATAAAATGTTGATAATCTTTGTTTGACACATTACATATGAATACCATTATGTTAACAAGAGAGTCCTGTTCATAGGATGTGGAAAAACTTTAGAAAATTGTTTATTGCTATGTGCTGAGGAGTTTGCCCAGTTGTGCAAAATTATTATTAATGAATTATTATATACTTATATGCCAACTTTGAGCCGAAACTGTTGTATGTAAGTTGTTACCAATAAAAGACCAACATTTTGAAAATGAGCAACAATATAAGTGTCTGTTACTTGATAATTTTTCGATATGTTTATAGCTCTAGTATTGCACTATTGAGCTATCTAAACAAGAATTGTGTTATTTACTTATATGTATTAACTATCCCAAGTAGTAAAATTGCCTATAGAAAACATTGATATATGATTGTATCAGCCTTTTAGCTGCATTTTCTCTGATTGTACTTAAAAGAATAACAAATGTACTACACTTACACACAAATGTATATCATTCAAAACTTATAAACATTTATAATACTATACTACAAATACAAAAATCTGATCAACCCCACATCCCAATTTTTCAAGTTTGACCCCTTAGCTGCCCTTTTTTCTAGATGAAACCCCATTAAAAAGTTTTCCACATGTCTGAATACCCACCAGATTTCAAGTCTGTAGATCAAAAATTCGTTGAGTATATAGGTTGAGAAGTGTCTTCACACACATTCTCAGTTTTATAGATATATATGAGAGGAATATACAAATTGAAAAAAAGAAAAATATTTTTTTTTGTAGAAGTCTTTTTTTCAATAACAATGAAATATTAAAAATCTCCAGATATGAGTTAATTGTATCATTTTTTTTTTTTTTTTTTTTAAATCTCTGCAGTCTTTTTCTCTCTTATCCATAAATATATTGAATTTAAAAAAATGACTTTGTTTACCGTTATATTTATCCAGTTTATGCTTACCATGATTTACGTTAGATGTGCTATTTTGGATCTGATTAGGCAGTGTGTTCCTCAACATTTCAAACAAAATTCTAATTGTAGATTTAATTGCTGAAATCTTTTCTTGCCAATAACTTATGGAGGATATTAAACAAGTGTGCTTCATAATAATAAATTTCATTATTTCAAAAGTGAATCCTCATCCTTCTCTCTTGTAAAGTAGTTAAACCTACGGATTCCAACCTATTTTTATATTTGAGATATGTTATTTCTAGTGATGGGATTTAAGAAAAACAACTATGTATTTAGAAATTTAAATAGCATCGGAATCCAAAATTTAGAACAGAATTAATAATTGTATCAGAATCGGGAGAAATATTGGAATCGAAAAAAAAATTAGAACTTTTTGTGGTATTGGAATCGGAAAAATTTGTGTCTATTTTTCAGTGTCCAAAACTATTCATTTTTAAGTTTTAAACATAAACCAAGAACTAGAAGCAATTAAAGAATTGTTTTGGGCACCAGAAAAGATGCACAAATTTTTCCCGATTCCGATACCCCTAAAAGTTCTGATATTTTTTTATTCCAATATTTCTCCCGATTTGGATACAATTCCTGATTCTGATTTTGATTCTATTTAAATTTCCAAATATAGAGTTGCTTTTATTGGAGGGGGTCGGCTTACTGCAAAAAACCCATATAAAATGTGTATATATTTTCGTAAATGTAAAAATACACTTATGGGTGTGACCTACAGAGTTTTACTGGTAGTTTAAAATCAATAAATATTTATCATTTCATCATTATACAAGCCGTAAAATGTTAAGTTTTCAACAAAAACAAGAAATAAAAATTATAAAAGGAATTGCTTTGTGCATCGGAAAAAAGGCAAAAAAATTTTCTAATTATGATACCCCAAAAAGTTCCATTTTGTTTTTTTTTTGATTCTTGATTAATCGTCCCAGGATGCAATGTTTAGGTTTAACTACTTTACTAAAGAGAGAATGAGAGCAGCAGTCTTGACATTTTCAAAATAAGGGGATTTCTAATTATACAGTATGCTTCTTAATATCTCTTGTATTTGCTATTTTTAAATTGTGTACCCTTCAATGCTATTTTTTTTTTTAATATTTTTTTTATTTGATAATATTTTTTTTTTTTTTTTTTTTTGGCTTTGGTGATTTTTAGTATATTCTATTTTATTTATCCTTGAAATTTTTTTTTTTTTTTTTTTTATATATCTTTCTGCCCTCTCCTGTTCACAGGTTATGCTCATTCTGCCGGACCCGCTCTGACAATGCTTGGGATATCAAGCCTCCCAACAGGTGTGTAGAAATCTAACATGTTAGATGCAAATCTTTCCCTTTGTCCTTTTGATTTGGGGCATACACTTTCATCAGACTTGATTAATATCATCTTTCGGATTTTTCTTTTTCCGCTCAATTAGGTTTTTCCATGTCTCCATGCTTAGCCATATTTTACTTAGCTATAAGTCGGGTGTTTCCACACTGAAATGGTCTAAAATCGTTTTCATATCAATTAAGGACTTGCTCTTTTATTTATCTCACACTATCTTGTCATCGATCATGTCTGACCACTTTTACATGGCTCAAACGCTTTTTTTTTAAATTTTTATTCGGTAATTACCAGCTTAACCTGCCTGGCATTGCCTGGGGAGCATTATAGTGATTTTTTTTTATAATTTTTATTTATTTGCATTTAAATTTATACTGAAAAAGAAATAAAATTATTGTTATAAATTAGACAACTGCTATTATATTTTTCAATGCAAAATATGAATTGGTGATTTTTATTTTTTGGTGATTGTTTAAAAATGTTTCATATTAGAAATTATCTGGGTAAGACGAATTAATCCATCGTTAGTTCTGTTTGTCTGCAGGAGTGATTAAAAAAAGAAACAAAAGAAATAGAGTAGGCATTGGGTAACATTATATGCCACTATTTTGAATCGTAAGTTTAGTATTATCTGATGCAACAATCATTTTAATACCGTCAGATGTTCATTCATTTTTCTTTCTCTTTCTCCCTCCCCTCTCTCTTTCTCCTTCCCCCCTCTCTTTCTCCTTCCCCCTCTTTCTCCTTCCCCCCTCTTTCCTCTTCCCCCCTCTCTCCTTCCCCTTCCCCCCTCTCTTCTATCTTCTTTCACCCCTCTCTTTCTCCATCTCTCGGTATCCATTTTCTTTCCTTTTCTCCCTTCTTTCTTTTCCTTCTTCCTTTCTCTGCACATTTCCCTCTCTCTATTCCCTCCTCTTCCTTTACTTCCCCCACTTTCCTTCTCTCTTCTCCTTCTCTCCCATTTTCTCTTTTCTCATATCCTCGTTTTTCTCTGACCCCCTTTCTCTCTTCTATTTGCCCCTCACTTTGAGTCTCTTACCCTCTCGCTCTTCTCTTTTTCTTTTAATTATTTACATTATTTGTCCCCTCTCACTACTACTTTTATCATTCATATGATATTTGCCCTTCCTCCCACCATCTAAATCATTCACGTACAAATAAACAATGTGCATTGTGACAAGCAACAAAACATTAAAGTTTATACGTATTGATATAAGAATAATTTTTCACTGAAGATTTTTTCACTGAATCGACTAATGTCATGCCATATCTTGTTGTTCTGACTTGCTGCATAATTCGCATGAATAAACATAAGTTGAGAATTTTGTAGCTTTGTTAGCGAAAAATTATAGTCTCTTTTTTTTAAATATTTTTTTTTAAAATCAGTTTATACTCATTAGTTTTCATTTTTATTGAGTTTTATTGATTAAAAATGAAAACTGATTCTTACAGGAAACTGTTGACTAATTTTATATCATTTCTTGGGAGAAACTGTTGACTAATTTTATATCATTTCTTGAGAGAAACTGTTGACTAATTTTATATCATTTCTTGGGAGAAACTGTTGACTAATTTTATATCATTTCTTGGGAGAAACTGTTGACTAATTTTATATCATTTCTTGAGAGAAACTGTTGACTAATTTTATATCATTTCTTGAGAGAAACTGTTGACTAATTTTATATCATTTCTTGGGAGAAACTGTTGACTAATTTTATATCATTTCTTGGGAGAAACTGTTGACTAATTTTATATAATTTCTTGGGAGAAACTGTTGACTAATTTTATATAATTTCTTGGGAGAAACTGTTGACTAATTTTATATCATTTCTTGGGAGAAACTGTTGACTAATTTTATATCATTTCTTGGGAGAAACTGTTGACTAATTTTATATCATTTCTTGGGAGAAACTGTTGACTAATTTTATATAATTTCTTGGGAGAAACTGTTGACTAATTTTATATCATTTCTTGAGAGAAACTGTTGACTAATTTTATATCATTTCTTGGGAGAAACTGTTGACTAATTTTATATAATTTCTTGGGAGAAACTGTTGACTAATTTTATATCATTTCTTGAGAGAAACTGTTGACTAATTTTATATCATTTCTTGGGAGAAACTGTTGACTAATTTTATATCATTTCTTGAGAGAAACTGTTGACTAATTTTATATCATTTCTTGGGAGAAACTGTTGACTAATTTTATATAATTTCTTGGGAGAAACTGTTGACTAATTTTATATCATTTCTTGGGAGAAACTGTTGACTAATTTTATATCATTTCTTGGGAGAAACTGTTGACTAATTTTATATCATTTCTTGAGAGAAACTGTTGACTAATTTTATATCATTTCTTGAGAGAAACTGTTGACTAATTTTATATCATTTCTTGGGAGAAACTGTTGACTAATTTTATATCATTTCTTGGGAGAAACTGTTGACTAATTTTATATCATTTCTTGGGAGAAACTGTTGACTAATTTTATATCATTTCTTGGGAGAAACTGTTGACTAATTTTATATCATTTCTTGGGAGAAACTGTTGACTAATTTTATATCATTTCTTGGGAGAAACTGTTGACTAATTTTATATCATTTCTTGGGAGAAACTGTTGACTAATTTTATATCATTTCTTGGGAGAAACTGTTGACTAATTTTATATCATTTCTTGGGAGAAACTGTTGACTAATTTTATATCATTTCTTGGGAGAAACTGTTGACTAATTTTATATCATTTCTTGGGAGAAACTGTTGACTAATTTTATATCATTTCTTGAGAGAAACTGTTGACTAATTTTATATCATTTCTTGGGAGAAACTGTTGACTAATTTTATATCATTTCTTGGGAGAAACTGTTGACTAATTTTATATCATTTCTTGAGAGAAACTGTTGACTAATTTTATATCATTTCTTGAGAGAAACTGTTGACTAATTTTATATCATTTCTTGAGAGAAACTGTTGACTAATTTTATATCATTTCTTGAGAGAAACTGTTGACTAATTTTATATCATTTCTTGAGAGAAACTGTTGACTAATTTTATATCATTTCTTGAGAGAAACTGTTGACTAATTTTATATCATTTCTTGAGAGAAACTGTTGACTAATTTTATATCATTTCTTGGGAGAAACTGTTGACTAATTTTATATAATTTCTTGGGAGAAACTGTTGACTAATTTTATATCATTTCTTGAGAGAAACTGTTGACTAATTTTATATCATTTCTTGGGAGAAACTGTTGACTAATTTTATATCATTTCTTGGGAGAAACTGTTGACTAATTTTATATCATTTCTTGAGAGAAACTGTTGACTAATTTTATATCATTTCTTGAGAGAAACTGTTGACTAATTTTATATCATTTCTTGAGAGAAACTGTTGACTAATTTTATATCATTTCTTGAGAGAAACTGTTGACTAATTTTATATCATTTCTTGAGAGAAACTGTTGACTAATTTTATATCATTTCTTGAGAGAAACTGTTGACTAATTTTATATCATTTCTTGAGAGAAACTGTTGACTAATTTTATATCATTTCTTGGGAGAAACTGTTGACTAATTTTATATCATTTCTTGAGAGAAACTGTTGACTAATTTTATATCATTTCTTGAGAGAAACTGTTGACTAATTTTATATCATTTCTTGGGAGAAACTGTTGACTAATTTTATATCATTTCTTGGGAGAAACTGTTGACTAATTTTATATCATTTCTTGGGAGAAACTGTTGACTAATTTTATATCATTTCTTGAGAGAAACTGTTGACTAATTTTATATCATTTCTTGGGAGAAACTGTTGACTAATTTTATATCATTTCTTGGGAGAAACTGTTGACTAATTTTATATCATTTCTTGGGAGAAACTGTTGACTAATTTTATATCATTTCTTGAGAGAAACTGTTGATTAATTTTATATCATTTCTTGAGAGAAACTGTTGACTAATTTTATATCATTTCTTGGGAGAAACTGTTGACTAATTTTATATCATTTCTTGGGAGAAACTGTTGACTAATTTTATATCATTTCTTGGGAGAAACTGTTGACTAATTTTATATCATTTCTTGAGAGAAACTGTTGACTAATTTTATATCATTTCTTGGGAGAAACTGTTGACTAATTTTATATCATTTCTTGAGAGAAACTGTTGACTAATTTTATATCATTTCTTGGGAGAAACTGTTGACTAATTTTATATCATTTCTTGGGAGAAACTGTTGACTAATTTTATATCATTTCTTGAGAGAAACTGTTGACTAATTTTATATCATTTCTTGAGAGAAACTGTTGACTAATTTTATATCATTTCTTGGGAGAAACTGTTGACTAATTTTATATCATTTCTTGAGAGAAACTGTTGACTAATTTTATATCATTTCTTGGGAGAAACTGTTGACTAATTTTATATCATTTCTTGAGAGAAACTGTTGACTAATTTTATATCATTTCTTGAGAGAAACTGTTGACTAATTTTATATCATTTCTTGGGAGAAACTGTTGACTAATTTTATATCATTTCTTGGGAGAAACTGTTGACTAATTTTATATCATTTCTTGAGAGAAACTGTTGACTAATTTTATATCATTTCTTGAGAGAAACTGTTGACTAATTTTATATCATTTCTTGAGAGAAACTGTTGACTAATTTTATATCATTTCTTGAGAGAAACTGTTGACTAATTTTATATCATTTCTTGGGAGAAACTGTTGACTAATTTTATATCATTTCTTGAGAGAAACTGTTGACTAATTTTATATCATTTCTTGGGAGAAACTGTTGACTAATTTTATATCATTTCTTGAGAGAAACTGTTGACTAATTTTATATCATTTCTTGGGAGAAACTGTTGACTAATTTTATATCATTTCTTGAGAGAAACTGTTGACTAATTTTATATCATTTCTTGGGAGAAACTGTTGACTAATTTTATATCATTTCTTGAGAGAAACTGTTGACTAATTTTATATCATTTCTTGGGAGAAACTGTTGACTAATTTTATATCATTTCTTGAGAGAAACTGTTGACTAATTTTATATCATTTCTTGAGAGAAACTGTTGACTAATTTTATATCATTTCTTGAGAGAAACTGTTGACTAATTTTATATCATTTCTTGAGAGAAACTGTTGACTAATTTTATATCATTTCTTGGGAGAAACTGTTGACTAATTTCATATCATTTCTTGAGAGAAACTGTTGACTAATTTTATATCATTTCTTGAGAGAAACTGTTGACTAATTTTATATCATTTCTTGAGAGAAACTGTTGACTAATTTTATATCATTTCTTGAGAGAAACTGTTGACTAATTTTATATCATTTCTTGGGAGAAACTGTTGACTAATTTTATATCATTTCTTGAGAGAAACTGTTGACTAATTTTATATCATTTCTTGAGAGAAACTGTTGACTAATTTTATATCATTTCTTGAGAGAAACTGTTGACTAATTTTATATCATTTCTTGAGAGAAACTGTTGACTAATTTTATATCATTTCTTGAGAGAAACTGTTGACTAATTTTATATCATTTCTTGGAGAAACTGTTGACTAATTTTATATCATTTCTTGAGAGAAACTGTTGACTAATTTTATATCATTTCTTGAGAGAAACTGTTGACTAATTTTATATCATTTCTTGAGAGAAACTGTTGACTAATTTTATATCATTTCTTGGGAGAAACTGTTGACTAATTTTATATCATTTCTTGGGAGAAACTGTTGACTAATTTTATATCATTTCTTGAGAGAAACTGTTGACTAATTTTATATCATTTCTTGGGAGAAACTGTTGACTAATTTTATATCATTTCTTGAGAGAAACTGTTAACTAATTTTATATCATTTCTTGGGAGAAACTGTTGACTAATTTTATATCATTTCTTGGGAGAAACTGTTGACTAATTTTATATCATTTCTTGAGAGAAACTGTTGACTAATTTTATATCATTTCTTGGGAGAAACTGTTGACTAATTTTATATCATTTCTTGAGAGAAACTGTTGACTAATTTTATATCATTTCTTGAGAGAAACTGTTGACTAATTTTATATCATTTCTTGGGAGAAACTGTTGACTAATTTTATATCATTTCTTGGGAGAAACTGTTGACTAATTTTATATCATTTCTTGAGAGAAACTGTTGACTAATTTTATATCATTTCTTGAGAGAAACTGTTGACTAATTTTATATCATTTCTTGAGAGAAACTGTTGACTAATTTTATATCATTTCTTGGGAGAAACTGTTGACTAATTTTATATCATTTCTTGGGAGAAACTGTTGACTAATTTTATATCATTTCTTGAGAGAAACTGTTGACTAATTTTATATCATTTCTTGAGAGAAACTGTTGACTAATTTTATATCATTTCTTGGGAGAAACTGTTGACTAATTTTATATCATTTCTTGGGAGAAACTGTTGACTAATTTTATATCATTTCTTGGGAGAAACTGTTGACTAATTTTATATCATTTCTTGAGAGAAACTGTTGACTAATTTTATATCATTTCTTGGGAGAAACTGTTGACTAATTTTATATCATTTCTTGGGAGAAACTGTTGACTAATTTTATATCATTTCTTGGGAGAAACTGTTGACTAATTTTATATCATTTCTTGGGAGAAACTGTTGACTAATTTTATATCATTTCTTGGGAGAAACTGTTGACTAATTTTATATCATTTCTTGAGAGAAACTGTTGACTAATTTTATATCATTTCTTGGGAGAAACTGTTGACTAATTTTATATCATTTCTTGAGAGAAACTGTTGACTAATTTTATATCATTTCTTGAGAGAAACTGTTGACTAATTTTATATCATTTCTTGGGAGAAACTGTTGACTAATTTTATATCATTTCTTGGGAGAAACTGTTGACTAATTTTATATCATTTCTTGGGAGAAACTGTTGACTAATTTTATATCATTTCTTGAGAGAAACTGTTGACTAATTTTATATCATTTCTTGGGAGAAACTGTTGACTAATTTTATATCATTTCTTGGGAGAAACTGTTGACTAAATTTATATCATTTCTTGGGAGAAACTGTTGACTAATTTTATATCATTTCTTGGGAGAAACTGTTGACTAATTTTATATCATTTCTTGGGAGAAACTGTTGACTAATTTTATATCATTTCTTGGGAGAAACTGTTGACTAATTTTATATCATTTCTTGGGAGAAACTGTTGACTAATTTTATATCATTTCTTGGGAGAAACTGTTGACTAATTTTATATCATTTCTTGAGAGAAACTGTTGACTAATTTTATATCATTTCTTGGGAGAAACTGTTGACTAATTTTATATCATTTCTTGGGAGAAACTGTTGACTAATTTTATATCATTTCTTGGGAGAAACTGTTGACTAATTTTATATCATTTCTTGGTAGAAACTGTTGACTAATTTTATATCATTTCTTGGGAGAAACTGTTGACTAATTTTATATCATTTCTTGGGAGAAACTGTTGACTAATTTTATATCATTTCTTGGGAGAAACTGTTGACTAATTTTATATCATTTCTTGAGAGAAACTGTTGACTAATTTTATATCATTTCTTGGGAGAAACTGTTGACTAATTTTATATCATTTCTTGGGAGAAACTGTTGACTAATTTTATATCATTTCTTGGGAGAAACTGTTGACTAATTTTATATCATTTCTTGGGAGAAACTGTTGACTAATTTTATATCATTTCTTGAGAGAAACTGTTGACTAATTTTATATCATTTCTTGGGAGAAACTGTTGACTAATTTTATATCATTTCTTGGGAGAAACTGTTGACTAATTTTATATCATTTCTTGGGAGAAACTGTTGACTAATTTTATATCATTTCTTGGGAGAAACTGTTGACTAATTTTATATCATTTCTTGGGAGAAACTGTTGACTAATTTTATATCATTTCTTGGGAGAAACTGTTGACTAATTTTATATCATTTCTTGGGAGAAACTGTTGACTAATTTTATATCATTTCTTGAGAGAAACTGTTGACTAATTTTATATCATTTCTTGGGAGAAACTGTTGACTAATTTTATATCATTTCTTGGGAGAAACTGTTGACTAATTTTATATCATTTCTTGGGAGAAACTGTTGACTAATTTTATATCATTTCTTGGGAGAAACTGTTGACTAATTTTATATCATTTCTTGAGAGAAACTGTTGACTAATTTTATATCATTTCTTGGGAGAAACTGTTGACTAATTTTATATCATTTCTTGGGAGAAACTGTTGACTAATTTTATATCATTTCTTGGGAGAAACTGTTGACTAATTTTATATCATTTCTTGAGAGAAACTGTTGACTAATTTTATATCATTTCTTGGGAGAAACTGTTGACTAATTTTATATCATTTCTTGGGAGAAACTGTTGACTAATTTTATATCATTTCTTGAGAGAAACTGTTGACTAATTTTATATCATTTCTTGGGAGAAACTGTTGACTAATTTTATATCATTTCTTGAGAGAAACTGTTGACTAATTTTATATCATTTCTTGAGAGAAACTGTTGACTAATTTTATATCATTTCTTGGGAGAAACTGTTGACTAATTTTATATCATTTCTTGAGAGAAACTGTTGACTAATTTTATATCATTTCTTGAGAGAAACTGTTGACTAATTTTATATCATTCTTGAGAGAAACTGTTGACTAATTTTATATCATTTCTTGGGAGAAACTGTTGACTAATTTTATATCATTTCTTGGGAGAAACTGTTGACTAATTTTATATCATTTCTTGAGAGAAACTGTTGACTAATTTTATATCATTTCTTGAGAGAAACTGTTGACTAATTTTATATCATTTCTTGAGAGAAACTGTTGACTAATTTTATATAATTTCTTGGGAGAAACTGTTGACTAATTTTATATCATTTCTTGAGAGAAACTGTTGACTAATTTTATATCATTTCTTGGGAGAAACTGTTGACTAATTTTATATCATTTCTTGGGAGAAACTGTTGACTAATTTTATATCATTTCTTGGGAGAAACTGTTGACTAATTTTATATCATTTCTTGGGAGAAACTGTTGACTAATTTTATATCATTTCTTGGGAGAAACTGTTGACTAATTTTATATCATTTCTTGAGAGAAACTGTTGACTAATTTTATATCATTTCTTGGGAGAAACTGTTGACTAATTTTATATCATTTCTTGAGAGAAACTGTTGACTAATTTTATATCATTTCTTGAGAGAAACTGTTGACTAATTTTATATCATTTCTTGGGAGAAACTGTTGACTAATTTTATATCATTTCTTGGGAGAAACTGTTGACTAATTTTATATCATTTCTTGGGAGAAACTGTTGACTAATTTTATATCATTTCTTGGGAGAAACTGTTGACTAATTTTATATCATTTCTTGAGAGAAACTGTTGACTAATTTTATATCATTTCTTGGGAGAAACTGTTGACTAATTTTATATCATTTCTTGAGAGAAACTGTTGACTAATTTTATATCATTTCTTGGAGAAACTGTTGACTAATTTTATATCATTTCTTGGGAGAAACTGTTGACTTATTTTATATCATTTCTTGAGAGAAACTGTTGACTAATTTTATATCATTTCTTGGGAGAAACTGTTGACTAATTTTATATCATTTCTTGGGAGAAACTGTTGACTAATTTTATATCATTTCTTGAGAGAAACTGTTGACTAATTTTATATCATTTCTTGGGAGAAACTGTTGACTAATTTTATATCATTTCTTGGGAGAAACTGTTGACTAATTTTATATCATTTCTTGGGAGAAACTGTTGACTAATTTTATATCATTTCTTGGGAGAAACTGTTGACTAATTTTATATCATTTCTTGGGAGAAACTGTTGACTAATTTTATATCATTTCTTGAGAGAAACTGTTGACTAATTTTATATCATTTCTTGGGAGAAACTGTTGACTAATTTTATATCATTTCTTGAGAGAAACTGTTGACTAATTTTATATCATTTCTTGGGAGAAACTGTTGACTAATTTTATATCATTTCTTGAGAGAAACTGTTGACTAATTTTATATCATTTCTTGGGAGAAACTGTTGACTAATTTTATATCATTTCTTGGGAGAAACTGTTGACTAATTTTATATCATTTCTTGGGAGAAACTGTTGACTAATTTTATATCATTTCTTGAGAGAAACTGTTGACTAATTTTATATCATTTCTTGGGAGAAACTGTTGACTAATTTTATATCATTTCTTGGGAGAAACTGTTGACTAATTTTATATCATTTCTTGGGAGAAACTGTTGACTAATTTTATATCATTTCTTGAGAGAAACTGTTGACTAATTTTATATCATTTCTTGGGAGAAACTGTTGACTAATTTTATATCATTTCTTGGGAGAAACTGTTGACTAATTTTATATCATTTCTTGGGAGAAACTGTTGACTAATTTTATATCATTTCTTGGGAGAAACTGTTGACTAATTTTATATCATTTCTTGGGAGAAACTGTTGACTAATTTTATATCATTTCTTGAGAGAAACTGTTGACTAATTTTATATCATTTCTTGGGAGAAACTGTTGACTAATTTTATATCATTTCTTGAGAGAAACTGTTGACTAATTTTATATCATTTCTTGGGAGAAACTGTTGACTAATTTTATATCATTTCTTGAGAGAAACTGTTGACTAATTTTATATCATTTCTTGGGAGAAACTGTTGACTAATTTTATATCATTTCTTGGGAGAAACTGTTGACTAATTTTATATCATTTCTTGAGAGAAACTGTTGACTAATTTTATATCATTTCTTGGGAGAAACTGTTGACTAATTTTATATCATTTCTTGGGAGAAACTGTTGACTAATTTTATATCATTTCTTGGGAGAAACTGTTGACTAATTTTATATCATTTCTTGGGAGAAACTGTTGACTAATTTTATATCATTTCTTGAGAGATACCATAAACGAGTGACCTTTTTTGCTCCAGAATTTATTTTTCTACATAGTCACTACCATTCTCAGTGCACTTTTACCTGGAATTTAATGATGTATCTCTGCTTCTGACATATGTTCGTAACAGGGGTTGATTTCTTAAAGAGTCTCACATCATCAATATCTGCAACAAACCTGAAACCTTCAGGTCATAAATGCATAAGTTCAGTCATTATAACAATAGAATTTGCAATATCCTCTGATCCATTCAGGCGGAATAAAAAATAGGAGGCATTACTTTTAGAGCATCCCTCATAGGTTGAGATAACCAGTTTATGTGCTAGAAATGTAAGACAATAAAGGCTGATGAAAATTTAGAAAATGATATCAATGGAGCACATGGTGGAGCTGGTGCTGTAAATCTGTTTGCAGCTCTTGTGATCACAAAAGTTAGGAGTCGATGGAATAATTGTTGCCATTACTAACCAGCAGCGTGTTACCACTGTCAACCAAAAGAAAAATCTAGCAATGTGATGATGTAACCCTGCCAATGAGGGTTGAGGATATGCATGGCATGGTAAGAAATCATACGAGAATGATACAGTGAATGTGTAATACGAGTCTAAAAGACAGGCTTAGCTCTGATGATCACAGATGTAGCTTAAATTTGGATGGTATATGGAGATGTGTGCAGAACAGGAGACTTTGTTGGTTTGGTCACGTTGAAAGAATAGATGAGAATGCATAGGCTTGTGCAGGGTTTCCCAACCTTTTTCGGTAAACGGCCCCTAGAACACGTGCATACCCCCCCCCCCCCCCCGCTCCCTACACTCATCCTTACCTAATAATGCTAATAGTGGCGGTAGTACATAATTTATTTATTTTTTATTTTTTATTACATTTTCACCCCAAACAAGGCACATTGCCACTCTGATGTAGGAGGCTACTATCAGGGACATAAGCAACAGGGGTACTATGTGGGGAGTTGGGCAACAAGATGTCGGTTCACGTTATATTTTAACTTATGCATGTCAGTACAATTGGGGAAGCAGGCACCTGAAAGGGAATTCCAAAGTCTAGCGGTTCTGGAGAAGAAACTACTGGAGTAGAAGGCTCTCTTACATCTAGAGATCTCTACTGTGAAGGGGTGGGATTTAGCTGCTTGTCGGGTTTGTCGAGGGTATTTACGTTGAGGGGGTACAAGTGCTAGCAGTTTGTTGGAGCATTCACCGTTAAAGTACTTGTAGAACAGGCAGAGGGATGCTACATTTCGTCGATGGGACAGAGGCTGAAGCTTAGATGACAGTTCAGGACCTATCAGGTTGGCGACTCTCTTTTGAACCTGGTCTAGGAGCGAGAGACTAGTAGCAGATGCACCAGCCCAAATATGACAACAGTACATACAACATAATTAAAGTGAAGATAAATATTCATAAAATTTATTCAACAAAATTCTACACTGTCGATCGAATGGGAATCATAACAGCTATAATAAATCAAGCGGGTCAATTAATATATCGTGCCATTGCTCATGCAATAATCGATAACATAAAAATAGTAGTAATTGCAGGAATCACCAATCAATATGTAGATTGTTGTTGTTGATCAACAAGTTGAGAAACACCTAGTTATGTTCCTATTTATTTGCCTCCCCACGAGGGCAGAGTTAGACACAAGGTCTATTTATAACGTGGGGAAAATCCAGCTCCCCAAAAAGGGGCACTCTGAAGAGGAACAAAAATAAAAATTGTCTCGGTCATGAACGATTTCTCCTCCACTGATCAAGGGCACAAAAGGAAGTGTAGCATCAGAACAGATACCACACTGTGATCTTGGCCCGAAGGTCAAGAACTATGTTTTTTATCGCCCCTCCCTTCCCTAGAGAATGTCAGGGACCCCTATATGATAAATTTGACAACCACCCACTTGAAATCTCGTATCGCTACCCCCACCCCTCCACCCCAGTGGGCGGTATGGACACCATTGAGAAAGTTAATAGATGTAGAATAGTTGAGATAGCAGGGTCAGTTGGCAGTAGAAGGTAGAAGGCCATGGATAACAAAGGAGAAAGTGGTAAGGATCAATATGAGAGAAAGAGGGGTAAATAAAAACTTGGCCAGAGATAGGTTAATTTGGAGGTTAATTTTTTTAAAGCTGTCCAAGACATGCCAGTACAACCGACTGAATTTATGTCGATAAAGGGAGTAAATTGGTTCATTTGATGAATTTTTATTCTTGTTTATTTGACATTGCTCATTCTCCCCTCCCCTTCTTTCTATAACTTTTTGTTATATTTATTTTTTTCTTTTGTTTAACTTTTATCTATTCTTTTGTTGAATAGCTACGTTTTTCACAGTTCCATTCTTAGGTAAGAAGTATAGTTTATATACATATATATAGGCTAAAATGTGCCATCTTTTTTCTTTTTTTCTTTTCAATAAAAAAAACAAATCCAACTAATCTTTTCCCTCTAATTGTTTAACATAATAAATACAAAATATTCACTTTTCCTTTTGTAACCCTTGCAACTGCTTGCTATGAATTGAAGAAAAAAAAGGTGATTGTAAAGATAGAATTGATATATCGATTTTTTTTTTAAATATGTGGTTATAAGCTAAAATAACAGTACTTGATTCTCATGCCGAAAATAGTAATATATCCCAAAATTATGAAAATTCAGAGTAGAACAACTGCTAGAACTGCACAGCTGTGGAACTCTCTGCCGCTTGCCTGTTTCTCCCTGAATTCAACGTGGATGTCTTCAAGTCCAACACAAACAAATTCCTGATGAACCGCCCCCCCCCTTAAGTAATGACACCTTAGCAAATCCCCAATACTAACGATTACTACGATACTATCCCATTGATTACTGTACACACAATAACCCTTATCCCTGAGTGGCTCCTGGGCCTTGATAAGTGGTGACCCCCATGTAAAAAAAAGACAAGTCTATCGCTTATTAATATTTATTTATTGCGGACTATTATCCTCATCTTTTTAGATGTTGTCTAACGATGTTTCGGCCAACTATTCCTCTGGCCTTTGATGGGAAAGGAATTTTGAATCTCCTAACTGTATCCTCAGCAATTACTGCCTTCCATAGTTGTTGTCGTCTCACCACGTTTTGGCCAAGTAGCCTCCGGCCAGCTTTGGGTCGGATTGAAACCACTATCTTCAGACAATTCTCAGCTGGAACCGTAGAGATTTAATGTCTCTATCCACTGCGCCATGGGCCCGTGGCACAGTGCATAGATTTCAATCCTACCCAAAGCCGGCCAGAGGTTTACTTGGCCAAAAATGTGGTGAAACGACAACAACTATGGACGGCAGTAATTGCTGAGAATGAAGTTAGGAGATTCAGAGTTCCTATCCCGTCGCAGTTACCACCTGACGAAGGCCAGAGGAATAGTTGGCTGAAACACCATGAAACAACTAAGAAAAGATGAGGATAATAGTTCACAATAAATAAAAATTAATAAATAATACTTGTCTCAATAATGAATTCCAATCAAATAAGTCTATCGCTATCGGCTAAAACAAAATGTTGGTCATTAAAGTGGTGAAAAGGGAGATAAGCATGTCCCCTGTATTCACAATCTTCAAGGTGTTTAAATCTAGGGAAAATGCAGTTTCTCCCAAAACTTACTTTTAACGAAAAATATTTTTCTACTTGATGAATTTTCATAATTTTTGGATATATTACTATTTTCGACATGGCAGTTAAGCAAGTACTGTTGTTTTTGCTTAAAACGACATTTGAAAAAATCGATCTGTCGACTTTATCTTAATAAGCACCGTAAAAAATAATTACCTCCCTTTACTATGACTTCATTTTTTATGGAATGCTCATCTTTGTATAACTAAGAAGTATGTCGTAGTTTGCTTGAAGCATTGTTTATCGGATAAAAAGGTTGTGTTTGAAGGCTTGTCAATGCAGGAATTATTCAGTCATTGTAAATAGATAAATAAATAAATATAATTCAATAATTTTCAATAAATATGCATTTATTATACCTGACTGTATATGGTAAATATTACTAATATTTATTTAAACTGTGGAATTATATTTATCTGTTTACAATGACTGAATATACCTGCATTGACAAGCCTTCAAACACAACTTTTTTCCTGTAACTACTTTATTAAAAAAAAAATTAACCAAACCAAATTGAAGCTTTTCTCGCTTTTCCCCTTGTATTTGCTGCTTTTTCATTTTTTTTAAAACCTTTTTCTCTCTTTTCTGTTTTCCTTTTTTTTTGTTTCTTTTTTTATTTTTATCTTTTTCTTTGTTTTGTGTTTTTTTTTTGCTTCTCTTCCATTTTTATTTTTGCTTTTTTTAAAATCATTTTGGATTAGATTTTCTAAATGCTGCTGCTTTTTTTTCTCTATCTATTCCAAAGTTAAATTCATTTTACTTTATTTCATTTTATTTATTTTATTTTTTTTTTTTTACATCCACGGAAGGAATCATGTGGGCAATCTAAATAGCACCAGATGTTCCAATCGGAGATATTGGCATTTTCTCTTTATTTCTTTTAATTTTCAGAAATCTATTATATACTATCAACATACTAGCATTTCAACCCGGCGTTGCCCGGCTGTTTGGAGGTGTATGTTGAGCAAAAAAAAACAAACAAAAAAAACGGTCAAGTTTTTTAACCTTGACCCCCTATTATGACCCCTTAACATTTATTGTTTTGGGCTCAAATCAAATTATTAAGTTAATGTCCAAGGAACCTATATCTAAAATTTCAAGTATTTAAATTCAAGGAGGAGTTTGGTAGAGTTCCCAAAGGTCAAATCGTTGAACTTTGACCCCATAACAGCCAAATTTCTGTCCGAAAACGGATTACAAAGATTTTCCCAAATCTCAGTACCCTGTATATCAAATTTCGAGTCTGTAGACTGAAAATTGACAGTTATTGCGCAGAGAAATGTACACACACACACAGAGACACGTTCGCTTTTATTATATATAGATATATAGATTAGGGGAAGCAGAGTTGAAATGAGCCAGTTTTTGACCTTTTCTTTCTTTGACATTTGAACTTTTCTTTCTTTGACATTTGAAACCTTATCCAAAACTGCATACAGGAAGAGAAAGTGTCTTCTGGGTACGAAATGGTTTTCAGTCAAATATAGATAATGTATGGTAATGTTGCCCATAGTATTAAAATGTAACAATTTTATAAGATACTTGATGTATCTTGGAAAAAAAAATTACTGGAATGAAGAGGCTTCAGTCAAGATGGTCAACTGAGGAAGTTGGATTTCAAAAAGAAATCCTACTTCAACCATGTATGTACATATGTAGCCAATAATATTTGTATAAATAAAGACATTTATACTGTACATGTATATGTAATGTACCTTCAAGCAGAGGTTGAGAGTCAAAGACTTAAAAAAAAACTGATTTGCCCTCCCCCTCTTCCTCCCATACCTAGATTTGCAACCAAAACATGAAAAAAAAAAGGAAAAAAAAAAAAGTAGTCAAATAGTTTCCTGACATATATAATTTTTATAGGAAAGGTAATATGCAGTATTGTATTTTCTTTTAAAATTATAACAAAAAATAGTTTTTAAATCATCAACATCCGGTTTGGCACAAAAACAAGATGGACCTTCCTTTTTACCTTTTTCATTTAATCTTAGCCATTTTACATTTCAATTTTTTTCACTCAACAAGCCTAGAAAACGTCTCTTTTTTTTTTTTTTTTGTCAGAAGCAACCAAGTGTTAAAGTGTTCTGTTTTTTTTTTTTAAATTTCATTTGCAAAATACTAAATTGATTTTAAAGCCTATCAGCCTATCATAATGTTTAAAAATAATACAATTTTTGAGCTACTGCATTTCGTCTTTCCAATAAAATTTATATGTGCCAGGAAGAAGCTATATGATTACCCAAAAGTCAATAACATAATAAATGAATTTTAAAAATAATAAATGAATTTTAAAAAACTTGTTTATTTCTAATGGCTAACATTGTAATATTGATTTTTGTTAATACTTATTCCAGAAGTTTTGGAGATATGTTCTGATTTTGAAGTGTTGGACCATTTGCTTTCAAATGTTCTAAACATACTCTTTTTTGAGGTCCTTTCTAAATGTTTGTACATCATCTAAGATCTAATTATCAATTACCAGGAATGCAATTGAAAACTTAAGTCATATACTAAAAAATCCAACACAATTTTCTCATAAAATTTTCCAAAGAATTGAATTGTTTTATTTCCTTTTGTAATAAAGGATTTCACAATGATATTATGGGGTATTTTTATTTTAATTTTTGAAATCTAAAGATAAAAATGGTAATATGGAATTAAGAGCCAAGAGCATACGTGTGCCTGCTTGTTAATGTTTAACATGCAAATTTCTGTATTCGTTTTATATAAACATTGCGCTTTCATTCGTATTATTTGGATTATTCAAACTGTTCTCGCAATGTTTCGAATGTAACCCCAACCTTTTTTTTGAGTGTCACCTGCAATGAGGAGGTTTGAACCTTCACCCTCCTCAGTGCACGGTCCTGGATATGACCTAAAACTATATCCGATGGTGAGGCCCCACCTTGCGGGCCTTGGGGAGTGTGGAGCCACCCTTTAATTGCCATTGCTCCCAGGTCCACTCTGACCCGGAGTGGTCGTACCTGTTAGGGTCCCAACTATGGGTTAAATAGAATCTGACGTAAAAAAAAATATACTCCGTTAAAAATCGTTCCTCAAAATAACTAGATTCGGCATTAAATAACCTGAAAAAGGTTGATATGCCGTAAAACAAAAACAACCAACCAATCCTCAGTGCAGGCGGCAATTCAATTGCAAATTACTTAGGACTTCTATCCAGTCATCGTACGAAATGGGAGCATGTTACCCCAGTCGATAAAATAGAGGGTTCTGTTTGAAATTCTGTGTAGATTCCAAGGTTTAATAGAAAGATTTTAAAGTTTGGAGGTTTACGTCTGCCAAAACGCTGTGAAAATAACGCTCGAGATGAGAACAATAGTCCAGATAATCCATTGTCATTTCAAACATTCAGAAACATTTTCGTTGCTTATCAAAAAAAAAAAAAAAATTCTGAAACAAAATGACATTGATTTGTTCGGTGTTTATCATAGCATCGCATAGACATTGAAGTCTACTTAGCGGTAACCTCCGTGTTCCATTAAATTCTGAACCAACTTTTATAAAGGACTAGCAGGAAAACCTGATGTTGCCTGGGATCGAATAAGTATCACTATCATGTCCTTTTTCACTATGCTCATCACACCATCTGACTTTCTTTGCTTTTACTGACCCTCTCCCACCCCTAACCCACACACATCTCCTTCATTTTTGCTTCCTAGTATAATATAATATATATAATAATATTGTCTTCTATGTAGATGATTAAAATTTCATTAAAATCAGATATAAACAAATTATTCGTTTTTAGGGGGTTCTGTCCGCCTGGGTCACTAAGAGTTGGAAGTATGTATATATTAAACACTTAGAGGGCAACGTAAAGATTAGGGACCATTTCCTCAAAGAATTCGATGCATATGATTTAAATTTCATAAAAATAAGATATATTTGACATTTTAACCGGGGTTGTTATTTTATAGCCATTTTAAGGGTGAATTTAGAGATTTGAAGAATAATTCCATTGTCTTCCCTGATAAGTTTGACACAAGAATACACTTTTAGAATTTATGTATATTATCTAACCTTTCTTTCTATAGAACATGCACAGATATTGAGTTTTATATGCATACATGTATACATAGCAGGTGGGTGGGGGCATCCGGCTTTGCCCAGTCATAAAATATACTTAAATATGATGTTTTAATTTGTCCAAATTTCGTACATATTATTATAGTCGTGGTTTCAAAAGTAAAAAAAAAAAGTCTTTGGGTGCCATCAGCTAGAATTGAAACCGAAACCAAAACTGTAGCATTCAAAGCTGGTGATGTTACCATTGTACCAACGTGACATGCATATGAACTGATTAAAAATAAACTAAGATGAATGTACAAAATATATAATGATTTTTTTCAATTTTGATTCCTTAAAAATTATTTTAACTAGCTAAAGACCCAAAAAAGAATGGTCCATAAAAAATCCAATCATTTGAGGCCCCTGGCACCGCTCTGCGACTTTTTGTTTTGGAAAAAAGAGAGTTTGAAAATATGGAGACAGACAGACAGACATAGTGAGTTTTATAAATTAGATATAGGTAGCATGTCAAAGATCTCCAGTCATAGTACCCTTTATGCGGGATGCAGTGAATCCATTTAGAGCTGATTTAACTCAATGTCATAGGGACTCACCCATTCACTCATGATGGACTCTTCTAACCATTATACAACTGTTCTTTGTATGTACTTTCTTTGTGCAATATATTCTTTCTATCTAACCCTGTTGCTTGAGTCTTTTCTTAATGACCTTTTCCTATGAGATTTCAAAAACTCATGAGGGTAAGCTTAATTGGCTCTATAATAATAAATATGAAATCTGCATAAATTAAAATATCATATTTAAGTGTATTTTACAACTGGGCAATGTCAAGCAGCCTACTAGTGTGTGTGTGTGTATATATATATATATATATATATATATATATATATATATATATTGCATATCAAATAACTCCAGTCATGGTACCCTGGAGGTACTTGTGATTCCTGCCAATGTTCATTCCTTTTCAAAAAGCTTTATTTTCTATTCTGAACTCATAACCGATATTTCATTAATGGGTATGTTATATTCAAAGTTATCTTGTCAGATTTTCCATGTTATACCTAAATAGCAAATTGATATTTGATTCTGACTAGCTATTTCTTCTTTTTGTTCTTGCAGCATGTTCTTTACACTAAAAGGTGTAATTTGCTTCAGTTTCTTTCTGGAGATATCATTTTTTTCCGGCAAAGGAGACTATTAAGATAGAGACAATTTTAAATGCTCGAAATGTAATGGAAATAATTTATATTTTTTACTTTTGAAGTTCAAATAGAAGTTAAATAAACATAAGCTCTTTTACATTTTTAGATTTTATTGTCCATTCTTAAAAAAAAGAAAAGAAAGGCATCAATAAGTTCTAGATTATGGTAAGTGTTTTATGTCATCGCCAGAGCATCTAGCTTAATGACACGTACTCATTTTTCTCATATGATCATGAGGTTATCATAGTTGTGTAATAATTTCTCATATGATCATGAGGTTATCATAGTTGTGTAATAATTTCTCATATGATCATGAGGTTATCATAGTTGTGTAATTATTTCTCATATGATCATGAGGTTATCATAGTTGTGTAATTATTTCTCATAGGATCATGAGGTTATCATAGTTGTGTAATTATTTCTCATAGGATCTCTGGAGCATTGCAACTACTTCAGTGCTTATCCTTCTTTACTCTCTCTTCTAAACCTTTCAGAAATATGCCATCATAACTCTAGAATATTTTTTGCAGGTGAGTTGGGATTTGCATTTTTGGTATGAGTTTGTAACCTGGTTTTATAAAATGGACTCAGGATAAGGATTGTTTTTTTTTTTTAAATGCATTATTTAAAAGCAAAAAAAGTAAACAAGTGCCGCCTTTATTCGTCCCCTAACAAACAAAATTCTGCACAAAAATTAGTCATCGTAAAAGTGAATTTTTCACCCGTGCTGGGGGGGACCCCTACATGCTTGGCCTGTGTTGATTGCAGTGAACCCATTTAGAACCAGTTTAATCCATATCGGGTGAATGTCTTTACAATTATGAGTTACTTTGGCAAAATTGAATTGTGCTAAACTTGTCCCTTTCAACTGTTAGAATAATCATTGTGCTTAATCTGCACAAGATCTGAACAATGTGAAACCTTGTTGTGTTTGGAAATTTTCTTTTGAAATGACATGAAATAAATAAATTTTAAAAATTTTGAAATGACATGAAATGAATTTTAAAAATTTTGAAATGACATGAAATGAATTTTAAAAATTTTGAAATGACATGAAATGAATTTTAAAAATTTTGAAATGACATGAAATAAATTTTAAAAATTTTGAAATGACATGAAATAAATTTTAAAAATTTTGAAATGACATGAAATAAATTTTAAAAATTTTGAAATGACATGAAATAAATTTTAAAAATTTTGAAATGACATGAAATAAATTTTAAAAATTTTGAAATGACATGAAATAAATTTTAAAAATTTTGAAATGACATGAAATAAATTTTAAAAATTTTGAAATGACATGAAATAAATTTTAAGAATTTTGAAATGACATGAAATAAATTTTAAAAATTTTGAAATGACATGAAATGAAGTTTGAAAATTTTGAAATGACATGAAATAAATTTTAAAAATTTTGAAATGACATGAAATGAAGTTTAAAAATTTTGAAATGACATGAAATGAAGTTTAAAAATTTTGAAATGACATGAAATGAAGTTTAAAAATTTTGAAATGACATGAAATAAATTTTAAAAATTTTGAAATGACATGAAATAAATTTTAAAAATTTTGAAATGAGATGAAATGAAGTTTAAAAATTTTGAAATGACATGAAATAAATTTTAAAAATTTTGAAATGACATGAAATGAAGTTTAAAAATTTTGAAATGACATGAAATAAATTTTAAAAATTTTGAAATGACATGAAATAGATTTTAAAAATTTTGAAATGACATGAAATAAATTTTAAAAATTTTGAAATGACATGAAATAGATTTTAAAAATTTTGAAATGACGTGAAATAAATTTTAAAAATTGGATTGTTGTTCTTTTATATTCCTTGTGATAATAATATGTCGGATCTCATTACAGGCAACTCAACAAATAAAACGGAAGTAAATTCCGACGGTGAAGGCAAATCTTCATCTTCTGCATATCCGCAAAGAGTGAGTTCTCCATTTTTTTTATTTTTATTTTTGTTGCATAGTATTGGGGTCATATTTAAGAGATAGGATGGGGACATTCATATTGATGAGGGGAAGAGAGATTTATACCGTTCTGAAGTGTTCCTTCGGTATTTGTACAGTTTAGTCAAGACATTAAAAAATGAAAATATTGAAAAAAGGTTATATTACATGTATCCGTTATGGAATGAAGTTCTCCGAAAAAAATTTCACTTAATTTCATCAAGTAGTTTTTTTTTTTTTTTTTTATTTTTTTACAGCGAAAAAAACAATTTGTTATGATACTAAGCAAAAGGTTTGATTTTTAGGAAGAAAAGCTAGAATTAAAGATGGGGAGGGAATATCGGCACTTTACATGGAGTTATCTCCCTGTGTTCAGCAAGTTTCATAATGGCTGACTTCAACACACTCTCATAAGAACATGTTTTTCCGCTGTAAAAAAAAACTACTCAATCAAATCCAATTAAACTTTTTTTCGGAGATCTTCAATTCAAAACAGATACGTACAATATAACCTTTTTTTTGATATTTTCATTTTTGAATGTCTTGACTAAACTGTACAAGTACCGTTTCTTTTTATAACATATTAGCGAGGATGGAGATAGGGGATGCACATTCTTGTGAGAGTTACACAAAGTTCATAATGACGATGAGGGAGACAAAGTTCATATTAAGGATGTTTCACACATTACCTTTTGCTGCTGAATTATGACACGACACAGTTTTACAAAAACATGATAATTTCTTTATTTATCGGATCGACCAGTCGAATGATGATGACGTCAAGGAATTCAAAGTCGTCCTACATGATTAAACGTTCTCCCTTTCGCTTCTAAAAGGACCCTCCTCTGATCATATTAGCTCGACTGCCTCTGATCTTCGACTCACTCTCTGCTAATCCTAGCTTCTATTATTGAGAATCTCCCTATCTGCTATGACGTCATATGTATGGCTCTACACGTGATCAACTCACGTGGCTTAAACATGTTCCCAAAACACACTTGTGCAGACAAAGAATTTTCACTAACCTATTTTTCAATATATTTTTAAATTGTATTGTTCATTATTTTTTTAGCTGATCTTTTTTTAATTCAATTTCCATAAAAGAATGAACAATTCTTTTTACAAACAAACATATCTAAACTATTTTATATAAAAGAATGAACAATTCTTTTTACAAACAAACATATCTAAACTATTTTATATAAAAGAATGAACAATTCTTTTTACAAACAAACATATCTAAACTATTTTATATAAAAGAATGAACAATTCTTTTTACAAACAAACATATCTAAACTATTTTATGTGAAATTTGACAATAGCCAAATTTCAACATTCCCACTCCGAATCTATTTCTGAACCTGGCTTACAAGGTTCAAATCCCGGTCTATCCTAATCTCAATTTCCACTTATGTTTTTCTTATTTACAAGAAAAGGGGACAGCCTTTCTTGTAATATTTTTGATTTTTCGAGTTTTATCTTGAAATATCAATTTAGCAAAATAAACGCATTTAATGCAGTTTCAAAGTTTTTGAAAATGAGAATCATAATCTAAATTGTCAGTCCTTGTCTAAAAAAGACAAGGATTGACAATTTAGATTACAATTCTCATCTTGATTGTTAATTTCACAACTTTTTGACTGATCTAAATTTTTCCGGTATATTTTTTCAAATTTGTCCTCGAGTGGCCTTTGGGCCTTGATAACTAATGACTCCTTTGTAAAAAATAAAAAAAAAAAAAATAAATAAAAAATCAACTTAAGAATCTTCATGCTGAACCCGGGAAACCTATAGGAAATTAAAAACTGAACCTTTTATTTAATCCATGGATGTAGATTATTCTTGTTCTATCAGCAATAGTCAAGTAGAAGTGTTAATTAACAGGACTCTACGGATAAATTTATCTTTAGTTGACCTTTGACAACTAAATATTTTCGTTTACTAGCCAAATAGAAAAGTTACTAACCAAATCCACGTGACTGTTGGAATATGACGTTTTCGTTTTGTGACGAGTACGTACATCATAAAGATTTTTCTGTATTTTTTTTTTTCAAATAAGTGTAATTCCAAATATGTACCGAATTTTATGTTGGCATTTGAAGGTATAAAAATTCAAATTTGATCAGATGTTTTTTTTAAATAGCTTTTTGTTAAAACAAAGTATATTGTTCTATTAAACGTTTTATTGTTTAAATAATTTCACTTTGCTTCGTTTTATTTAAAATAAAGATTGAAAAGACATTTTTCACTCCTTATATATCATAAAAACAAAAAACAGCCAATTCAATTCTTTTAGATGTGATGTCGAGCTTTGAATGTATCTCATAATAATCGATATATATAATGAATGACAAAAGTCTTTAGTTCAAAGTTCATGATGTTGACCATCTTATAATTTATTCCTTTAATTCAGTTGACATTTACAATTCTTGACAGTATCTGTTTTGTAGCGCAAAATCAATCTTTTAATTATTATATCAATCAGTGAATCTATTTTGCCCTTAACTCATCAGAAGAAATAGCAACAATCAATCTATCAAAAGAGGATAAAGTGTGTTTTGACATGATTAAAATCCAAACATTGGAAGAGAAGCTGTAAATACCTTATATGTTTCCATTACACAATTTTATATAGAATATCTCCTAATATAAAATATATATATATATATATACACATATATATCTCTTTTTTTTTTTTCACCCAGTATGAAGACAAACGCAAAATTGAACAATTGCAGACGGAATTGATGCAAGTTCAGGTCAGTTTCACATCAGAAATTAATTTTTATATTAAAAAAAAAAAAAGACATAAAACAATTATCATCATATTTTATTTTAACGTCTGTTTTAAATTGACTTCCGAACTAATTTATCTGTTTTTTATTTATCATGATTTTAGTTCTTATCACTTTTCTTTATCTTCTGCCAACTGATCTTTTCTACCTAAACTGTTTTACATCTACTAATCCAACCATCTATTTTTTTCATTATCATCATCGGTTTTACATCTGTTTTACATGTTTGCATGTGTTGGACAACTTTTAGAAATTTTTCAAAACTAACCTATTTCTGGCCAGGTCTTAATTTATCTTTCTTTCTTTCGAATTCAACTTCATCATTTCCTTTTGTGTTTCCCTGGATCTTCCCCTGTCAACTGACCTTTCGCCTTTAACTGTGCTACATTTACTTAACCAACGATTCACATCCATTCGTTCAACGCGATCAAAACTTTGTTTACTTTATTAATTACCAGAAACCTTGTAAACCACCAAAAGCTATGGCTAACAATAAATTACCTGAAAGTACTTCGTTCAAACTCTTTGGCTTAGCATTCACAGGGAACATGAGTTGGAACAGATGCATCGAACGCATTGCCGCGGATGCTGCTAGAAAGGCGGGCTTTCTCCACCGTGCTAGAAAGTGACTTACGCCTGAAAGCATCCTGTACCTCTACAAGACCACAATTTGCCCATGTATGGGAGTATTATTATCACATTTAGGCTGGTGCATCTGCTACCAGTGTCTCGCTTCTGGACAGGGTTCAAAAGAGAGTCGCCAACCTAACAGTTTCTGAACTGTTAGCCAGGTTTCAGCCTCTGTTCCATTGACGAAATGTTGCATCCCTCTGCGTGTTTTACAAGTATTTTAATCGTAAATACTCTGACGAACTACAAGCCCTTGTACCCTCTCCGCATAACCCCCTGACAAACCCGGCAAGCAGCAAAATCCCACCTCTACACAGTAGAGATACCCAGATGTCTGAAAGCCTTCTACTCTAATAATTTCTTCACCAGAACTGCTAAACTTTGGAATTCCCTTCCGGGTTCCTGCTTCCCCGACTGTACTGACATGCTGAAGTTCAAGTGTAATGTAAACAGACATCTTGCTGCTTAACTCCCTACATAGTATCCCTGCAACTTATGACCCAAATAGTAGGGTCCTACATCAAAGTGACACTGTGCCTTGTTTGGGGTTAAAATGCAATTAAAAAAACAAAACAAAAAAAAACAAAAACAGCCCTTTCTCTGCACAAACATGAAAAACCAAATTTTAAAACATTAACTAACCTATTTTAATTTTCAATAAGTTATCGATGAAAGGTCAAGATAATACGTTAACCCATCCGTTATATGTTGTCAGTCGAGCGAATGCAATATCTATTATCATTAAATTAAGTCTCAGCAAATCGTTTGTTTCCTAAAGCCTTCTTACCCTGTGTTTTCAATTGAGTTTGTTTGTCACTATGTTTGTTTTTTTTGTGTAAAGTCTAATGTCCACAATACTTGACCAATTGTCACCAAACTTGGTGAAAATATTGGTCATAGTTGTACTTAGAACTGATTTCATTTTCAAATATTTTAGTCAAGGAAAAGGTGTAAGCCACATTTTTTGGCGTTAGCTTCAGTTCTATTCATCGTAGAAACTCACTACTTGACCCATATTGTAGCCAATGAAGTCCTGCAACTTATATAATCTTGATCTTGCCAATTGACTTTGAAAAATTTGGTCAAAATCAAATTTGTTCTAAATTCTTTTATAATGTTTCTTTGAGGCAATGGCAGAAACACTAGAGGATGACATCCAATCTGTAGTGGAATGGGGATAAAAATGGATGGTCACATTCAGTGCTGCCAAAACTAAACTTGTTTCCTTCAATAATTATAAGAAACCTTCTCAACCACCAAAAGCTATGGCTAAAGATGAATTACCTGAAAGTACTTCTTTCAAACTCCTCGGCGTAACGTTCACAGGGAACATAAGTTGGAACAGATACATCGAAAACATTGCTGCAGCTGCTGCGAGGAAGGTGGGCTCTCTCTACCGTGCTAGAAAGTTACTCACGCGTGAAAGTATCCTGTACCTCTACAAGGCTACCATTCGCTCATGTATAGAATATTTGGGCTGGTGCATCTGCTACTAGTCTCTCACTCCTGGACAAGATTCAAAAGAGTCGCCAACCTGATAGGTCCTGAACTGTCATCTAAGCTTCAACCTCTATCTCATCAACAAAATGTTGCATCCCTCTCTCTGTTTTACAAGTATTTTAATGGTGGATGCTCTGACGAACTACTACTCCCTTGATGTAAATACCTCCGACAAACCCAACAAGCAGCAAAGTCACACCCCTATACAGTAGAGATCCCTAGATGTAGGAAGGCTTTCTACTCTAGTATTTTATTCTACAGAACTGCTAGACTTGTGAATTCCCTTCCGGGTTCCTGCTTCCCCAACTGTACTGACATGCAGAAGTTCAAGGATAATATAAACAGACATCTTGCTGCTCAACTCCCTACATAGTATCCCTGCAAATTATGTCTTAGATAGTAGCCCCATACATCAAAATGGCACTGTGCCTTGTTTGGGGTGAAAATGTAATAAAAAAATAAATAAAAATAACCACGACGCAAAAGATTTTTTCATCATACAAGTGCAACTTCTACAATATGGTCCATTCTTACGTATGCAGTCAAATGACTAACCTATCTTGTTTCCTATATACTTTAATAACACAAACTACATGTTAAAATATTCCTTACCTTTGAGATTTACTTATGTTTGAAAAAGAACCCAATTTTAATTTTTCTAATAAGTTGTAAGTTGCAATTAGTTCATCAAGTGAGCCAACTCTTACTAAGTTTGTGACTATTATTTTCATCCTCCATCATTATAGATTGCTCCACTTACTCTTGATCCTTACCTTATAATTCTGAGTGTTTAGCTTTGAGGCATCAAGTACCATTTTTTAAGTCTTTGGTACGTATTGACCTATGGTCTCCCGGCTCAGTTGTGAAAATTATGCTTTCTTTTTCTTCCTTTGAAGATTGTAATGCTGGGTATGGGGCAGCCAAACCAGCTGCCAACATTGCCCCGCTTTTTATTCAAACCAACCGAGAGCTCTTTTTAGTATCCTCGCTGTTCCAAAATGGGCTTCAATATGTCAGATGAAAATGTTATTTATGAATGAATTCTAAAGTCAAACCGGAATACATTATACAGTAGACTAGTTAGTATAAATTTATAGATAGGTATGCAGGTATTTATTGATAAAGGAATTAATCTAGATGCTGCCTTTTTTAAAAATTTTTATTTTCCAATGTTTTTTTTTTTGTGGGGTGGGGAGGATTTTAATTTGTTTTTATTTTTCAATTTACTTTTTTATTTTTCAATCTGTTTTTTTTTTGGGGGGGGGGGAACTTTTAAGTCTTTCTTGAGGGGATTTTTCTATTTTTTAACATTTTTGTTTTTATTTTTACAATATTTTTTAATTTTTCAGTGTTTTTTTAATTTTTCAATCAGATTTTTCAATGTTTTTTTTTGATTTTTCAATGTTTTTTATTTTTCATTTTTTTTTTTTTTTTTCAATTTGTTTCAAATTTGTTCTTTTTTATTTTTTTCAATCTGCTTTTTTAATTTAATTTTTTGATTTTTCAATTTGTTTATTTTATTTTTTCAGATTAAGTATCAACGCGAGATTGATCGTCTTGAGAAAGATGTGCGAGAGCTGAGGAAGCAGTTGATGCTGAAAGATCAAAAAAATGGAAGGAAGAGGACAATGAAGGTAAAAGTGTGTACTTGAAAGACTTTCTTCTGTCTTGGTAGAATTTAGTTTACCAAATTTCTGTTTGGTAAAATGAGAGCACGAAACAGTCAAAAAATGGTCAGGTTCCGTCTTAAGGTTTATTTGGTCAAAACCTGGAAATGTGATTTTAAATTTCTGAATAAAATGAAGAAAAAGATTTGAGACTAATTTTACTTATCCTCTTTTTCTTATATTTTTTTATTTATCTTTCTTTTTTTAATTTTGTCTCTCTTTCCCCACTCCTCTTCTCTTCTTCTCTTCCCTCTCTTCTTCCCTTTCCTCCTCTTTATTTCTTGCCCCCCCTCCTCTTCGTTTCTTGTCCCCCTCCTCTTCGTTTCTTGTCCCCCTCCTCTTCGTTTCTTGTCCCCCTCCTCTTCGTTTCTTGCCCCCTCCTCTTCGTTTCTTGCCCCCCTCCTCTTCGTTTCTTGCCCCCTCCTCTTCGTTTCTTGCCCCCTCCTCTTCGTTTCTTGCCCCCTCCTCTTCGTTTCTTGCCCCCCTCCTCTTCATTTCTTGCCCCCCTCCTCTTCGTTTCTCTTCCTTCTCCCTGTTTCTTGTCCCCCCTCTTTCCGTTTCTTGCCCCCCCCCTCTTTCCGTTTCTTGTCCCTCCCTCTTTCCGTTTCTTGTCCCCCCCCCCCTCTTTCCGTTTCTTGTTCCCCCCCTCTTTCCGTTTCTTGTCCCCCCCTTTCCGTTTCTTGTCCCCCCCCTTTCCGTTTCTTGTCCCCCCCTCTTTCCGTTTCTTGTTCCCCCCCTCTTTCCGTTTCTTGTTCCCCCCCTCTTTCCGTTTCTTGTCCCCCCCTTTCCGTTTCTTGTCCCCCCCTCTTTCCGTTTCTTGTCCCCCCCCCTCTCTCCGTTTCTTGTCCCCCCCCCTCTCTCCGTTTCTTGTCCCCCCCTCTCTCCGTTTCTTGTCCCCCTCTCTCCATTTCTTGTCCCCCCCCTCTTTCCGTTTCTTTCCCCCTCTCTCCGTTTCCCCCTCCTTTCCCCCTCTCAGTTTCTTCCCCCCCCACTCTTCTATTTCCTCTCTTCTTCTTTTCCCCTCATTTCTTCCTCTTCTTTCTTTCTTCTCTTTCCGCTTCTCTTCTTCTGTGTTCCTCCTCTGTTCTTTTTCCTCTTTTATTCTTTTTCCCTCTCTATTGCATACCGGGTCTATATAATTTGTATGGTGTGTATTTAACTATGACATGGCCGTTCATCATCTGTCTTTGTGTGTGCACATGTGTATATACAGTCATGGGTGTGTGCGTGTGTGTGTCACATGCATGCAATCTATAAGGAGATCTTAGACACGTACCTTTTCTCCTTTCTTCGGTCAGTGCCCTCCACGACCGTCGCCTTCAATCTGGAAATCAAATCATGTATGCTCCTAAAACACAACTTGTTTATTATTATTTGTAGACAGCCTTTATTCAGGATTTTCTTCATTCCTGGGAGTGCCTTTGCATCACTGAATTGATTCAGATATCTTTCTTCTTTTCCGCTTCCTCATCTTGACTGCAATACTCTCTTGTTCTTACTGATTCTGCTTCTAGTCGGACTAAAAACTGACGCGTGTCTCTTCCTTATATGTTGAGATGCAGTATGGGATGGTAAATCCTGTCAACACAACTTGCACTCAACATATACTGACCTGCCTCGTGATCCCTGCTAGCACACAGGTGCAACACGTCTGTCAATCGAAGTCAACAAATTTGAAGCCTGTCAGTCTTAACCTTTCGATATGTCTGCACTTGAACATAAGCAAATTGATTCAAGCTAGTATTGTGTTGACCGCGTTATTTACACACATCTCTATTCTTCTTTTTCCCCTCTCTATTCTCTTCTTTCCTGTCTGTTCTTCTCTTTCCTTTTCTATTTTCTTTTCCCTCTTCTTTACTTTCTTTTCTCCCCTTTCTATTCCTCTCTTCCCTGTTCTTTTCTTTCTTTCTCCCCTCTTTATTATTTGCTCCCCTTTCTATTCTTCTCTTTGCATCCCCCTGTTTTTCCCTCAACCCAACCAAGCTTAACACCATTGCAACAAATAACAAATAAAGGTTGCATCAGCTGTGAAGATGGTAATAGAATAGATTGAATGTGATTCAATTATCAAAAGGAAATACTTGTCATAAACTGTCATAATATGCATTCAAATTTTGTCCATTCAATTCATCATTTTCAATCCTCTCATAATGTTCTTCATCAGAAGTAGTGATGTGTTATTGAATTTCTGGTAAAAATACATTGAGAATGATGATGACTATGCAGAAAAATAAATTTTGGAACACAAAAGGTCGCTCGTTTTAATGATACACTTCCCATTTTCGTAGCTCTTTAACTTCTTCAGTTAAAAAAAAATAGGAGGCTTTATTTTTGGAATGACCCTCATATTATTAATTGTCTCTATTTGGTGTTGCCCAGAAATATTTTTACTACACTGATTTTTAAGATTTTATTGTGGAGGTCTTGTAAAAAAATATTGATTTAATTTTTTTTTTTTTTTTTTTTTTTTTTTTCCAGAAATCCTTAATAGACATGTATTCTGATGTCTTGGACGAACTTGCTGATTATGATTCCAGTTACCGGACACAGGACAATCTACCGAGGGTAAGAGTAGGAAGGATGATGTAGAAGAATAGGTGACTCGAAGTCAGCAGCAAATAGCGTCGGATAAAAACATTCACATTATAACTAATTATTATTTGCATAAAATGATAAATAAAATATCTCACTGTTTCAAAATTGCTTTTAGTATTATGAAAAAATATATTACATGAAATCTTTACTGATTTCTTTATATTATTATTTTTTTTTTTTTTAGAAAAATAAAATAATTTTTTTATCTGACATTGTTTGCTGCGGATTTATTTTGTATCATTTTTTCATTTGTTATTGTTGTCCCATGTTATTAGCAATATCATAACCTACTACCCTGTAACATCAGGTAAGAACAACTAGTTTTAGATATATTATCGGTAATTCAAAATGATGCTTCTTTGTTTTCAACATAGTCGTTGCACACTTTTGAGCTAATGTTAGGAAAACTGATGAAAAATTTCACATGAATTTAGATAGAACAAATTTTCATCAACAAAAAATATGTTTAAATATTGTTGTATTTAAAAGGGAAGTAGCCCTTTGCCTGTAACTTATCTTGGGGACGGTTCAACAAGAACTTGTATACATTGAATTTGAAGGCTACCGTGTTGTATTCAACCGGGAAGCAAGCCAGCAGAACAGTGGGAGAAATTGTATACAATGGTTGTCGATAGTCAAGTGTTTTTTTGTGAAAGTTTGTGATGGAATGTCATAAATATGTACGGTCGGAAAAAACTTGTTAATTTAATTTTTTTTATTTCTGAAATTTGAATTGAGTTATCATCACTGGTCCAGATCCCAATGAATGGCCCTTAACTGTTTGCTGTATAGGGTTTTTTTTTTTTTTTTAAAGAGGCATCAAACTTTTAATTGACAACTCTATTTTCTTTGATTGTAGATTTGGCAACTATCAGTTATTTTGAGTTCAACTTGATTTAGCAATTCATCATGTGGTTTCAGCAAAATTGAGTCACATGTCACACAGCATGCGATATGTTCAATTTACTGAGAAAAACATTTGATGAACGAATAATTTCACAAAATGGATATGTTAACTAGCCACTTCGTTCATGCAATTTTACCTCATTAGATTTTCTTTGTGGATATGTAAAGTCCCATGTGTATGCCGATAAACCAGACACAATAGAACACTTGGAAGATCACATTCGATGCATTATTGCTGAAACAGCCTAATTTAATGCATAGAGATTGTGGAAATTGGACTACTAGATTACATCAAGTATGTGCAAGCCCCCAAAAGCCCAAAATTCTGTTTAAATTATAAATGCCAATAACGAATCTTTGGAATAAACCACATATTTGTATGATAAAAATATTTTTCTGTGATTTATTTTAATTTAAAGTTTGCCGCCTCTAAAAAGAACGTTCTTTAGTTGCATATTTGTGGCTTATCGTCTATAATTAGAAAATTGCATGTTTATATTTTTTTATTGTTGAATTTTTTTGTTTGGTTTTAGATTGTTTTTGGGAGTTGGGAATTTTTCTTAAATCTTTAATATCAAAAAATAATAAAAAATAATTTTCAAAATTATTTTTTAAAATTTATTTTTTGTATTTTATTTTGGAGCTAATTGATTGGTCTTCCATTTATTTGCGATATTTTATTATTTAAAACAAAATTATCTTTCTTTCTGCTGATTTGTCGAAAAAAATTAAATTAAAAAAAAAAAAAAGCCAAAAATTATATATTCTTAGAAATGTACAACAATTTCAGAAAAAATAAAAAAAAATCAATCCAGAATTCTTCTAACCAGCAAAAAAGCAACAAAATTAAAAACAAATTTGTTTTATTATTTCTGTAAGTATATTGGCAAAAAAAAGAAAAAAATTAAATGTAAAAACCTGAAAATAAAAACCCGAAAATATTTAAATGTTTTTCTAAAAAAAAAAAAAATTGAATTAAAAAAGAAATATCTCCTTTTCAATATCGTCTTTTTGTTTTCTATATCATCAGGTGGTTGTTGTTGGTGACCAAAGTTCTGGAAAAACAAGTGTTTTAGAAATGGTCGCTCAAGCCAGAATATTTCCAAGGTTTGTTGAATATAATTTTATATATATATATATATATATATATATATATATATCCATAACCTGTTGTGCCATTATTTGTTATATCACCATCATCATTCCAGGCTCAGTGTGAAAAGTTTCCCCACAAGTAGTGCATGCGTAGTTACCAGGGTTGTACCTTTGGTAATGTTTTTGTTCAGACTTGACCTTTATTTTTGCCTTTATTTCTGCCTTTCCTTTGTGAAGGCTATTGCACCAGCAACTTCAGTCTGCTGCTAACTTTTCCCAATTTTTCGTGTTCATATCCATTGCCTTTAGGTGGGGCTTTACCACATACTTGTAGCAGAGTTTCTGCTCACCAATCTTTTTGTATCCATTTTCCAATCCTCCATACAAGAGGATGTTTGGAATGCGATTGTTTTACATTCTGACCATATATTTCATCACAGTTGTGTGGTGGCGAGAACGGCTTCTATGCTGTCTGTGTTGGCTCTGTTGAGTATTTCAACATGTGTACTTGCACCAACACTTTTACCCTTTTTTTTTTTTTTTTTTTTACATGGGGGTCACCACTTATCAAGGCCCGAAGGCCACTCAGGGATAAGGGTTATTGCGTGTACAGTAATCAATGAGATAGTATTGTAGTAATCATTAGTATTGGGGGTTTTGATAGTGTTTTACTTAAGGGGGTGGTTTGTCAGGAATTTGTTTATGTTGGACTTGAAGATGTCCAAGTTGTAGTCAGGTGAGAAACAGGCAAGCGACAGAGAGTTCCACTGGCGTGCAGTTCTAAGAAAGAAGCTTTTTCTTGACCATAGTATTAATAAAGCTCCATCAAGACACGGATGGAGGCATCTTTATTTTCTCAAGATTTGACGGCAAACTGTTAAATTTGGTATCTATATTACTAGCAGAATAACAGACTCCACAGATTTATAATCATAGTATGTAAAAATGGAAGAAAATTTAATGACGAAAGATGTCTCCTGATTCTTCATCTTAAATACCAGTAAAAATATATTCACAACAATTAATTTGACTTGTTATTTCAGTGCCATTTTATCTGTCAGACTGCCTTGCCTTCCCAGTTTGAGGAGTTAGTTAATCTCTAACTGCTTGAGGTACCTCTACCAAGGAAATATAAACAAAGTTACTTAGGTTATTTTTAGTAACCAGTTTGGCTTTTCCACTGGAGCAGTGATTAATTCTCCTTCCACCTTATAACTTCGTGTTACATTATACTTTTTGGAAGTATATAAATACGAGGGGCATTCCAAAAATAATGCCTCCTATTTTTCAATCTGATTGAATGGATCAGAAGGGATTGCAAATAGCATTGTTATGTTGATTGAACTTATGCATTCATGATCTGAAAGTTTCATCTCTCTGTTATAAATATTGACGTTGTGAGACTCTTAAGAAAGCAACCGTCAGAAGCAGGGATGTGACATTGAATTCCTGGCAAAAGAGCATTGAGAATGGTGTTGATTATGTAGAAAAATAAATTCTGTAGCACCAAAGGCTGTTTGTTTTAATGGTACCACTCCCGTCTTCGTAGCTCTTCAACTTTTTTGAGTAAAACAAAAAAAAAAATAGACTTGACTTTTGGAACGACCCTTGTAAAAAAAAAAAGAATTGATTTCAAATTTGTTTTTGCTATATTTTTACTGTCTTATTCATCATTATATCTTCTTTTATTTATTTTTTTTTTTTGTGTAAATTTTTCAGTTATTTTTTATTTGTTTTATATTTTTAGCACTCAAATTTTTACTTTTCTGGATAAGGATTAATTGATGTAAGGTGGTAGTGTAGTAACTGTTAATGGTGTAAATTGGGTAGTATTTGATTATGGGGATGGCTCAACAAGAATTTGTTTACATTGGATTTGAAGGCTACCATGTTGTATTCAACTTAGATGCAAGCTAGCGGAACAGCGAGGCATTTCTGGGAAAGATGATTTATTCATGGAATCTGCATTTAGATTTAGACACAGATGGATAGTGGGAGAGATTGTTGATAGTGGTTGTAGCCAGTCGAGTATTTTTTGTGAAAGTTTGGCAAGGGGAACCATAGATTGGAGCTCAGACGATCACTTGCCATAAAAATAATGATAAAGCAGAGACAGATTTGCAACGTTTCTTCTGTTGGAAAGGGGTTGCAGGGAAGAGAAAAGGGCATCACCTACTAGATTTCGAAGTAGGTTTTTAACTCTGTCAAGGCAGGATAGGATACTTTGGGCAGCTCCTGTCCAGATATGGCAACAGTATTCCATTTTAGGACGTACTTGGCTCTTATATAGATAGAGGATTGCATCGGCAGTGGGATACATACTGGAGCAATAGTGATCCCACCATTTTTCCAGCGATCTTGGCAACAGATTTGATGTATGTGTTCCATTTCAGTTCAGAAGTGAAGGTCAATCCCAGAAGGTTGTTAAGACATGGAGCTTCCCCAAGACGAGAGCCATTCATTTCAATTGGGACATGATGGGAATCAGAGCGATTATGATGAAAGGAGAGAAGCTTGGTTTTCGATGTATTAAAATTAACCAGTCACCTTTTTCCCCATTGCAATTGCACTATGTTATCAAGATCAGAAGAGAGAATCGGAATGATCTTGCTCATTGCTGGCCTTTGGAGCGTTGTAGATATAAGTAAAATAGCAACTTGTGTTCAATAAATCACATACAATAAATATTATCTCTGTATTAAACACCAAATCGTTGATATGCCACAAATGGTGGTAGTAGTAAATCTCTGTTGGTCAGGGTCAAGCAAGGGTGAGATTAAATGTGTTGTATCAGCGCCACTAGCGAAGCTGAAATGTTTTCTCCAGGTTGAAGACTGTAGATTTGTTGATTCAATGTTGTTGAATGCTAGTCTGTGTATTGTGACATACATTGCCTTCGTAACACGTCCCATGTTGCTGATGAATCCAAAAGAACAGAGAGGCTGTTATCTTAGGCACCAGCGCCATTGTAGAAACTGGTAGAACAAAGTTATAGGTAACACCAAACTGCTTTACAGTTTTGACTTTGGATTTTTTCTCAACGTTTTCTCATGTAACTTTTTCCCATGGGTGGGTATTCCACAAGGTGGACTGCCTTCCAAGGCTGACAACCTTAATCTATCAAAAAGCAGATAAACAAAACAAATCATTAAATTGTAGTTGGTACACGATTTACCGTCTTTTTAAGATATGATACAAAATTGTCGTTTAATGTGAGAAAAGTTCATCTCCTATAAATAGTAATACACACGGATGAAAAAACGCTTTGGATAATCACAGATTTCAAGGTAGTTCTACTAAAATAGCCATATTTTTTAAACCAAAGCACTTCAAGTCTTCAAATTACTACTGTTTTGTTCGGAAATGAATATACTTTCAAATGAATTAATAAATATGAATGTACATTATATATTTTAAGAGTTTTAAGCAAATAAAGTGATAAAAATGTGAACGTCATAAAATGGCGTTTTTGGTAAGGTTTTGTAATACCCCCCCCCCCTCCCCCGATTTCTAAAGGCTGATACCACGATTGTATGAAGAATTTTGTCATGAAATTTGGGAACCAATCAGAAGAGGTGTTAATCTTTATACTGTCAAGTGTCCGAAATATTTTTGACCATTTCTTTTTTTGTCGTGTTAAAAATAAGACTTTAATATGACGAGTATCGAACATTTTGAAAAAAATTTCTTCGGACACCCACTAGTAAGTAAATCATTCTTTTTACTATCTTTATCAATTAAAAGTGTTATTGTATGTTGAGTAGGACCACGGTAATTGATAAAAAGGACCTACCCGAAAAAAAAACGTTTCTATTTCTTGAGTTTGGACAAATGAAGTTAGTATTAGCAGCAGCAGCAGCTGTAGTATTAGCAATATCAGAGTGTAAACAACACACGTTTTTTTAATTTTTATTCACAAACGAATTAAGAAAAAAAATGAAAATATGAATATAAATGTTCTTATATGTTTAATTAGAGCTATTTTGTTATCAGAATAACATTAGTTTAGAACTATTCGGTTTTCAGATAACAACAATCAACAATAACAACAATCCCAACCAATTCGGCATTATGAATCCGTTGCAATTTCTCACATTTCTGGTCAAATTTAAAAACATGGTTAAAAAAACAAAATAAACTTTTGTAGATATATAGCTTGCATGCACTTTTATTCATTGCATTAGTTTTGAACAGTGAATTAAAACAATGCTTCACTGCGAACAACCTCAAATGTTTTTTTCAAAATCAAAAGATGTATCAAAATCTTGTTTGTATTACTGTACACATAGATTCAAAAAAGTTGTCAAAAAACAAATATATAACAAATAAATGTTATCAAAGGCAAGATAAGTTACTTTTCTACCTAACTGGATATTTTTTTAGTGTTTTTATTTAATGTAACATGTTTATTCAGCTAAAAAAATATACAGTGTTTACCGATGTATTGGAAAATTGGGGCCCGGCCCAACTCTCTTTAACACTTTGAGTTTGAGAAAAGGAGTTAAAAATAAAAAGCTATACAAAATACTGTTAAAAACCCACCGAATATATGTCAGCCTATGTCACGGTAACATATATTGAGCGAGTTTCTAACAGTATTTTGTCTAGTTTTTTTTATTTTTAACCCTTTTCCCCAAACTTACCATTTCAAGAGAGTCAGGCACCATTTTAAATTTTCCAATACATCAGTAAACACTGTTTTTCGAGCTGAATAAACATGTTACATTAAATAAAAACACTAAAAAAATTAGCCAGTTAGGTAGAATAGTAACTTATCTTGCTTTTGATAACATTTACTTGTTATATATTTTTTTCTTTTACAACTTTTTCGAATCTATGTGCATAGTAATACTCAACAAAGATTTCAAAATATGAAATGAAACAAAATGGTGAATGAAACCCACCCAATAAATGTTACCGTGACATTTATTGGGTGGATTTCATTCACCATTTTCTTTTATTTCTTATTTTGAAGTGATTATCAAGACTTGAAAAATGTAAATAGGAATTGCGGCCATATTTTCTTTTCGAGTAGCACTGAATATTACCTACTTTTCAAATCGAATAAATATTTTACATTAAATAAAAACAGTAAAAACTTATTCAGTTAGGTAGAAAAGTACCTTATCTTGCTTAATGCTTTGCATAACATTTATTTCTTTATATATATATATATATATATTTTTTTTTTGACAACTTTTTCATACCTCTGTGGCAAGTAATACGAACGCGCAAATAGTGTTGAGCATTTCCTGAGAACTAGAAAAATGTCGGTTAGTTGACACTTAAATATTTGAAGTCTTGATAATGATTTATAAATAAATAGTAAAACAAAATACTGTTAGCAACCTACCTATTAAATGTCATGGTGACATTTGTTGGATGGCTTCATAACAGAAGTTTGTTTTATTTTTAAGTCATTATCAAGACTTCAAATATTTAGGCGTTAAGTCACCACCAGTTTTCTTGTAACGAATGCTTGACACTGTTTTTTTAATCGAATAAACATTTTAAAGTGAATAAAAACACTAAAAAGTTTTATAGCTAAGTAAAAATAACTCTTTAACCTTAACAATAACACTAAGTTTGAGTGGCAAGCCCCCTCCCCAACAAAATACCTCTGTAAGCCACATACAAGCGTCTAAAAAAAAAAAAAAAAAAAAAAATAGATTCCTTAAATAAAAATGCACATGATTTATCTCTCGTAAAAATAAATTGGTTAACTTTTTTTTTTTTTTTACACAGTGATCACCACTTATCAAGGCCCGGAAGCCACTCAGGGATAAGGGTTATTGCAAGTACATCACGTTAGTGAGGAGATTTTATGAAGTGTTTAATTAGGGGAGGGGCGGTTCATTAGGAATTTGTTAACATTAGACTTGAAGACATCCAAGTTGTAGTCTGGAGGGAAGCAGGCAGACGGAACAGAGTTCCACAGGCGTGCAGTTCTAAGAAAGAAGCTTTGCTCATGAAATCCGCGTTTTGATTTAGGCACAGATATAGAGTGGGGGAAATTTTTCACAGTGGATTCAGCTAGACGGGTGTTTTTCGTGAAAGATTGGTGAGGGGGGGACCAGGGATTGGAGTTCAGACGAGCACCTGCCATGAAAATAACGATAAAACAAGGATAGGCTCGCAACGTCTCTTCTGTGGGAGAGGGGTTGCAGGGTTGAGAAAAGGGCATCCCCCACTAAACCACGAAGTCTATTTTGTACTCTGTCAAGGCATGATAGGCTGTTTTTGGCAGCTCCTGCCCAGATATGACAACAGTATTCCATCCTTGGCCGTACTTGGCTTTTATATAGATAGAGAATTGCATCAGTAGTGAGATATCTTCTGGAGCGGTAGAAGGATCCCACCATCTTTCCTGCGACCTTGGCAACAGACTTGATGTACGTGTTCCATTTCAGTCAGGAGTAAAGGTCAAACCCAGAAGCTTGTCAAAACACGGGGCCTCACCCAGACGAGAGCCATCCATCACAATTGATGCCAGCTGGGGATCAGAGCGTTGATGATGTAAGGATAGGAGTTTGGTTTTAGATGCATTGAAGGTAACTAGCCACATCTTTCCCCACTGAACCACGCGCTCGAGATCAGAGGAGAGAGAATCCGAGAGAACTTCGTCATTTACAGCCTTTGATGTGTTGCCGTAGATGGTCGTGTCATCAGCATAGATGTCAACGAATGATTTAAGTATGTGTTTAGGGAGGTCATTGATGTAGATCAGGAAGAGAGTTGGGCCCAGGATTGACCCCTGAGGGACTCCAGCATTTATATTGCAGGCCTCCGATTTTTGTCCATCTACCACTACTCTTATGAGCCTATCGGAGAGAAATGATTTAATGATTGAGAAAACATTTCCAGTTATACCTAAAATGCTAGAATGGCCTGGAAATGGTGAATTATTGTACATTAAATTTTTGTGAAAATAACCGCTCCCCCCTCTCTATAATATTGTTTTTTGTTGTTTTTGTTTCTGTCAAGTCTTCAGTATGTTCACACATAATTTTCCTTAGCCCTACAATTAATTCAAAGTCCGAATGGCAACCCTCCCCATATTCTCATTGCATAGAAACCCTCTTAAAACCACACATAATCGTCTTAAAAAAAAATAAAACAAAAAGCATACAGGATTTATCTTCCATAGAAAAAGGCCCTGTTGGTGGGGCATTAGAATACGCTGACTGCCCCCCTGCAGAGGGTAAAAGTCCCTCAATGGGGGTCCTGGATATGACCTTAAACTATATCCAGTGGTGAGGCCCCATCTTGTGGGCTTTGGGGAGTGTGGAGCCACCCTTTAATTACCATTGCTCCCAGGTCCACTCTGACCCGGAGTGGTAGTACCTGTTAGGGTCCCAACTATGGGTTAAATAGAAACCAATGTGAAAACAACAAATATATTCTATTAAAAATATTTTCTTCAAAATCTTTGGATTCGGCATTAAATAACCCGAAAAGGGTTGATATGCCGTAAAACAAAAACAACCAACCAACCAACCCATAGAAAAAAAAACAGTTAACTGCCTTAAAACGCTAGAATGACCTGTATTGGGGAATTATTTTACATTAAATTCTAAAATAATTTGTTTATCTTTCATTAAAGTTTTTCATGGCATTTCATACATAATTACCTAAAAAGGTAAAATCACATTTTGGAGGGGTGGTCAGAAGAAGTTGAGTGGGGTTAAACAGAAGGTGTTAATTTACAATAATACCAAAAAAATATTGCAATATATTCATTTTTAAATGGTCTTATGTTTAGATTTAAGTATTTTGTACATAAAGCACATTACAATTCAACTTTGAGTTCTCCAACTTCTTTTCTGTTTATGGACACATGGCATTTTTAAGGAGTTGCAGCATATTTATGCACATTTACTGCAGATTATTTGAAAACCATGAACTTTTGGAGATTTTCAGTTGCATATTCTGATTCCTTGTACAAAAATACACTTATACAGTAAATTTCATTTCTTAGTCTTGTGTTTTAACAAAGTTATGACATTTTTACTGAAAAAGTAGTGTAAAAAATGTGACGAAACGCATATGGTCTTAAAGAGGGGAAAATATCCAAACGTGTGAGGCACAAAAATAGCCATAACTTCCTTGATTTTTATTAGATTTTTAAAATGTAAAAAGATTCTTTCTTAGCTCGTCAAGCTCTTTCTATGTATACCAATATTGAAATATTTTAAGCTATTTCACTTTTTTCATGTGTATTGCTACTATAAAAAGGACAGACACAAAATGAAAAAGTTGCCTCAGTTGCTACATTTATGAAGATGCCAGTAATGTTGAATGAATGAGGTGTCTCCAGGACTTTTATTTAGGACCTTGGCAACCTTCACGTGGTCACTCCCGTAAGTACCCAATGTCTTTCTAGGAGAATATCAGGGAAACCATTGCCAACAATAGAATTTTCGGATTCATACTGTATAATTTGTATTCATTTTATATTATTCAGATTTATCGGACAACTTTTTGGCCGATGTAACCTTTGACTTTCTTCAGGTATATGTTGTCGAACTTGGGAATTTGTTTCTGAATTTTTGATGAGGATTGGTTCTTTGTATTATTTGGATTCATCGGACTACTAGTCTATCTTGAGTATCATTTTCACATTTCAGTCGATATAACCTCCGACCTTCGTCAGATGTATCTTGTCAAACTCGGGAATGTTTCTATCGAACTCGTTCACTTCTTTCTCTTTTTTCTTTTTAAATATATAAAGCTGAATGCAAGGGAGGTAATCAACATATTTGTGGGATTATTTAGATTAATTAGACTACCGTTCTCATGTTGAAATAATCCAAATTAATAATCCTTGTCTAAAAACCCTGATGATTATTTGTTGTCTTTATATTTATGATTATTGAATTCTTCTTTTCCTTCATTTTTTTCCGTTTCAGAGGTTCAGGCGAAATGATGACTCGATCGCCTGTTAAAGTGACCCTAAGTGAGGGACCTTATCATGTTGCCCAATTCAAAGACAGCACACGAGAATTTAACTTGACCAAAGAATCTGATGTAAGATAAATTGTTTTTAGCGTATATTTTTTTTTTTATCCAATCATCTACTTGTGTGACCGAATGTTATGCACGGCTATTTTCAACAAAATAAAATAACAAACTTTGGTTTATAAAAGCAATCTGTTTTATTTTAACATGTCAGCATGTGACTGGGCACGTGAGAGAGAAAATGGTAGATCTGGCTGCATCATATTGGAATGTAGTTTTGAAAGTGAGATTAAATTAGACATTGGTCCAAGTTCACTTTTTTTTTTTTTTTGCTTGCAATAACCTTTTCATTGATTTTTTAATTCAATTTATGAAATATAATTTTCTTTGTTTTTATTGTTTTGTTTGAGTGTGTTCACCAGACAATCTCCCATTAGTGACCATTGTATCACACGAGTTCAATAGCTAGGACAATTTCTTCATTGTTCATTTGGCAAACCCGTTATTCAATATTAAGCGACATTAAAGCTTATATACCAGACTAATTCTGACTAGCCAATTTTCATTTGCTAAAACAATTATGTAGTCTCACACAAAAAAAACGGTAAAATAAAAAACGTCTTTCAGTCATAATTGAAAAATCAAAATGAATGGGAAAATAACTCCTATTTTTAATGAAGAATATAAAAATTGTTGCAACTAAAATTTTAATCTGAATTTTTAAATATTTACAAAATAGTTAAAAAAAAAAAAAAAAAGAAAAAAAATACATGTTACTTGATAACCACCCTTGAAGATGGATCTAGAGGAATCTGAAAGTGCTAGAGTTCAAAATGAGTGTACCTAATACATCGGCCAGTTCCAGCTTGAAAACGGTAAAGTAATATGGAGCTCATAAAAGATCAGAAGAAAGACATTCAAACATAAGTTGTCGATAATATCTAATGAAATATGTCTAATATCTAATGAAATATGTCTAATATCTAATGAAATATGTCTTGAAAAAAAAAATGCTGCACATATATATATATATGTGTGTGTGTGTGTGTTTGTGAAAAAGACAAAATGAAAAATAAATTAGACATTGAGATTTAACATTGATAGAAATGAAATCCAATTTGTTTAAACATTAAATCTCTCGTTTTTGATGATCTCTTCCTTTGTTTAATGGTCCTGGATATGACCTTAAAGTATATCCAGTGGTGAGGCCCAAGATTGCAGGCTTTGGGGAGTGTGGAGCCACCCTTTAATTACCATTGCTCCCAGGTCCACTCTGACCCGGAGTGGTAGTATCTGTTAGGGTTCCAACTATGGGTTAAATAGAAACCGATTTGAAAACAACAAATATATTCTATTAAAAATTTTTTCTTCAAAATCTTTGGATTCGGCATTAAATAACCCAAAAAGGGTTGATATGCCGTAAAACAAAAGCAAGCAACCAACCAATCCTTTGTTTAATTTATTTTTCCTTTTGTCTTTTTCATTTCCATAGCATTTCATTTTATCATATATCATATTATATATATGACAAAAAAGTTTATATTCCAAGATGTTGTCCATCTTATTATTTATTTCTTTCAGCATGTTAAAATGTTGAATTCTTGACAAGACCTGTTTCGTAGCACAGAACCATTCATATAATTATGTCAATTTTTTAAATCTTTTCTGCCCTGACTCATGAGAACAATAAGAACTCATCAACTTTAAAAGAAAAAGGAATATGGGCATGATTATATAAATCCCCCAAAAATGGAAGAGTACTTGCAATTGTGTTTTGTGATATTTACGCCATCTTTGGTTTGATTAAAATGGACAACATCTTGGAATTTGGAATATAGACTTTCTGCCATTTATTTATATATGCTCTGTAGTTACATCGAGCTTCGTTAATTAAAGCATTGGTATAAATGAAGGGTGAAATATAATTGAATTAGCATATTTTTTCCAGAAGCATATGTAAGATTTTTTTAAATAAAATATTTGTATCTTAATGTGATTTCAAAACAGTTTGTTTATTAAAGATTTTAATAATGAAGTTTCTGTAGCTTTGGCAAATTCTTGTAACATTATAGTGAACATGCACCTAAAAGCTTGAACTAAAGAGTTCTTTCCAACAATCCTGCAAAATCATATATATATATATAAGAACAAATGATTAATAAAACATGTTAAAAAACATCTTTAAAAAGGAAGCACAAGATAAGTGGATAGTCCTTAATTCGCGGAGTTTCGAAGAAATACTCTCCTTCTCATCAGAGGGCAGGAATTAGCAAAATGCGGGATCGGATTTTGCATGTAAAAGTATTTAATGAAACCACAAGTAAGTCACAGATCTTACTTGGTTAAAAAAAGGGTGAGGTATATATGTGATTTTTTTAAATGAAATATTTACATCTTAACATGATTTCAAAAGTTTGTTTATTAAAGATTTTAATAATGAAGTTTCTATAGATTTTGCATATTTTTGTGACATTATAGTAAACATTATAGTGAACATGCACCTAAAAGCTCTTTTCAACAATACTGCATGTACAGCTTTGCTAAAACAACACAAGGACACTGACATTTTACATACGAAAAAAAACAAAAAACGACAGAACTCTTTCATTCTCTACTGATGGATATTTTGCTATGCGAAATTAATAAAAAAACATTTTAATTTTAAAAGAAAAAAAAAAAATCTGAATGATTTATTTTTGATAAAATATTTGCATCTTAACATAGTTTTAAAGCAGTTTACCTATTCAAAATTTTTAATATATATGAAATATTTTAAAAATGTTTAAGTTTAAATGAGATTATTTCCCCAAAAAAACAATTTTCAAAAAATCTTTTATTTAAAAAAACATGAATAAAAAAAAAACCTCTTTAATTTCAAAACCGTAATAATATTTCTTATTTTAAATCTAATATATAAAGTAAATTAATATTTGATTTTAGTTTGTCAGTTTTTCTTACGAATCATTGTTGCATGCTAAAAAGAATGAAATGTAATTAAATTTTAATTTCTTTGCAGAAAATAGTTTTTTTGGGCCCACAATTATTTTTTAATAAAAATTAATTAAAAAAAGAAACATATCTCTGTTTTGGTTTATGCAGAGTTACTTCCCTTGGATAAAAAAAAATATATTTTGGCAAAAACCAAAATCACTGTAGTTACAGAAAAAAAAAAGCAAAAGAAATTACAAATAAATACACTACCGGACAACACTGGATAAAAATAAACAAACACATTTTTACTGATAATTTTCGTTTGTATTTTGATCAGCTGGTGGCTCTGCGTAGCGAAGTTGAAGTTCGAATGAAAGCCAGTGTCGGCCAGGGACAAACAGTCAGTACCGAAGTAAGTTACAAGCACAAATATTTTATACCAGTTTTATCGTATGTATATGATGTTGATTGTTTCTGTTTATCTTGACTCTTTGTTTGCAAAGGTAATGCTATGAAATAAACAATTTAGTCCACAGGGTTGGAAATAAACAAAAAGAAAACCACTAAGAGAAAAATGAAATTTGTTCAAAATTCCAACCTTTGATTTAGAAAAAGGGACCAACTTATGCAGTTGTATGTCGTTTGTTTTTAACCATGAAGATGCATGTTTGGTCAGCTTTCCAACTACGTATTGGTCCACTCCACATTGATGAAAAAATAAAAAAACAAATTCTGTTCTAAAGAAAAGATACTTGTGTTTCCACATGTCCTTAGTTATTTACCTTCTCGTGAGGGCAGAGTTTGGCACAAGGTCAGTTTTTAGTGTAGGGATATCCAGCTCCCATGTGAATAGTAACAAAAATAAAAATTGCCTTGCGTTTCTCTTTCACTTACTGAAGACAGAGCTGATGAAGTGTAAGATCAGAACAGATACTACGCTTTGGTCCTAGTCAAAAAGCCAAAGATTTGTGATCCTACATGTATCTGTGCCTAAATCCAAACATAGATTCCATGAGCAAAGCTTCTTTCTTAGACTTGCATGCCAGTGGAACCCTCTGCAGCTTGCCTGTTTCCCACTTGACTACAACTTGGATGTCTTCAAGTCCAACATAAACAAACTCCTGACAAACCGTTCCCCCCTTAAGTAAGACACTCTATCAAACCCCCCAATACTCATGATTACTACAATACTATCTCATTGATTACTGTACACGCAATAACCCTTATCCCTGAGTGGCCTTTGGGCCTTGATAAGTGGTGACCCCCATGTAAAAAAAAAAAAAATATGTACATATTTTTATGCACACATATAGATCTGAGAGAAGATAGTTGTTTTAACGGATGACTTCATAAAGAGGCTGTCGTTTTGAGACAATTGAGATGACCCGCTCCCACAAGAGGACTTCCATGGGGGTCTTTCAGAAGTTGTTGGAACTGTACAACAGATGCATTGCAGCCGGAGATGATTACTTCGAAGGGGACTAGAGTTTCATGTGTGTACTATCAATGAAAGAGGTTAATTTTAATGCATCTAAAATGAAGTTTCTATTTTTACATTATCAACGCTATGATCTCCGTCTGGCATCAATTGAAATGACTGGTTTTTGTCTTTGGGAGGCTCCATGTTTTGACAAGCTTCTGATCTGAAATGGAACATATATTATTTTCATTGGAATTTATTGAGTTGAGTATTATTTATATTAATTTATTTATTGCGGACTATTATTCTCATCTTTATTAATTGTTGTTTCACGACACCCGTGGTGCAGTTGAATCTCTATTGTTCCAGATGAGCATTATCTGAATATAGCGGTTTCAATCCTACCCAAAACCGGCTAGAGGATTACTTAGCCCCCAAAAAATGTGGTGAGACGACAACAACTACAGATGGCAATAATTGCTGAGAATACAGTTAGGAGATTCGAAGTTCCTATCTGTCGCAGTTACCATCTGACGAAAGCCAGAGGAATAGTTGGCCGAAACGTTGTGAAACAACAACTAATAAAGATGAGAATAATAGTCCGTAATAAATAAATTAATATGAAATGGAGCACTTACATCAAATCCGTTGCCAAGGTCACTGGAAAAATGGTGGGATCCTTCTACCGTTCCAGTAGATATCTCCCTGCCAATGCAATTCTCTACCTGTATAAGAGCAAAATACACCCAAGGATGGAGTGGAGTACTGTTGCCACATTCGGGCAGGAACTGCTAGAAACAGCTGATCCTGCCTTGAAAGAGTTCAAAATAGACTTTGTAGGCTGGTGGGGGATGTCCTTTTCTCTTCCCTGGAGCCTCTTGCCCACAGAAGAGATGTTGTGAGCATGTCTCTGCTTTACCATTATTTTCATGGCAAGTGTTCATCTGAGCTCCAATCTATGCACACCCTTGCCTGACTTTCATAAAAAACACTTGTCTAGCTGAAACCACTATCAATAATTTCCCCCACTCTTTATCTATGCCCAAAACTAAACATAGATTCCATGAACAAAGCTTCTTTTTAAGAAATGCATGCCTGTGGAACTCTATTCTGTTTTCCTGCTTTTCAACTGACTACAACATGGTCGTTCTCAAGTTCAATGTAAACAAGTTCTTGATGAGCCGTTCCCCTTAAATAATCAAATTTACCAAATTTCCACTACTAATGATTACTATGATATTGTCCTATGGACTACCATACACTCATTAACCCTTATCCTTGAGTGGCCTTTGGGCCTTGATAAGTGATGACTCTTTAGTGTAAAAAAAAAATAAAATCCAGAATATATGGTATAATCTTATTGACACACAGTTTCTCAACAAATCACTGAAGTTAAGCTACGACGGGCCTGGCCAGTACCAGATGAGTGTCCATTTTGAAATAGCAGGTGCTGTATGTGATCTCCGTTTATCTCAGCATTGTTCCCAGTCATTTTGAATTTCTACTTGCAACTGGAATAAAACAGTGCCAACTCAAGAGATGTGGGGTTGGAGATTGCGCAACTCTTATGACAAAAAATTTCATATGCAAGTCACAGCATCATTAGTGATGTTCATGGTCTTCATTGTCATCGATGGACGAACAGTTTTAAGTATAAGTAAAATTTTCATGCTTTTTTTTAGGAAATGTTTCCAAAGAATAAAATGTAATTTTAAATACAGTCGTTTAAATCAACAATTCAAATCTAAACCGTCCTTTTCGATTATCTTTTCAGTGTATCTGTTTGTCTGTGAAAGGGCCAGGTCTGCAGAGAATGGTTCTCGTAGATTTACCCGGTGTCATTTCGGTAAGTTTGAAAATCATTTTCTTTTTGATGTTCCTTTATTTAAATCAACCAAATAACTTTATCATACAAGGGTCATTCAAAAGTAAAGCCTCCTATTTTTATTTTTTTTATCAAAAGTTGAAAGACTATGAAATGGTATTAAAATGAGTGACCTTTTATGCTCCAGAATTTATTTTTCTACGTAGTCATCACCATTCTCAATGCACTTTTGCCAGGAGTTCAATGACTCTGATGCTTCTGATGCACGTTCATGACAAGATTTGCTTTATTAGGGTCTTGCACCATCAATATCTGCAACAGAGAGCTGAAACTTTAAGTTGAGTCATCATAACAATGCAATTTATAATCTCCTCTAATCTATTTGAACAGAATAAAAAAATAGTAGGCATTACTTTTGGAATGCCCCTCGTAGTGGATGATGAATTTTGAGAATCTGCAAAACGAAGAAAAATTATTATTTAAATAATTTTTTATTTTAGATTTATTCAACCCAAATCCGGTGTATTTACTTTGATATTATGATTTCGTATTTGGTTATCATTTTATATATATCATTCACACACAAACTGTTTCATTGTATCACAGCTCTTCAGTATGGCTAGAATTTAACTAACAATCATCAACCATCGAGTTGATAGTCAGTATTAAGTCATTGGGACAGGCGCTTTGCATTTCTTGAGTTGTAAGCCATGTTTTAGTTTCAAAAAAGTTTCCGATGGGTAGTTATTCTATACAAATCCTGAAGATGACGAATTCTCAGTAGACAACTGTTCTGTACAGGTTCCAGACTTTATAATTTTGCTGCCAAGGTGCAAAAGATCCTTCTCTTGTTGACACGAAAAAAATATGTGCAAGGTTGCTAAAAAAGGTTTAATTTTTACGGAGCAATTTTGGTTTCTGATTGGTTGGTAGCAGAACGTGAATTAATTTAATGCGTCGGTTCCTAGCAGCATCGTTTATAAATAGAATCTCCCAACTGTGAGGGACCATACCCCATTATGAATCAAAAATATTGCAACAGCATTTATTAATGGCAGGAAAGAAATTATATAGATTACCTTTTCAGTGTGTGTGTGTGTGTGAAAAATCTCTACCAAACTCCTCTGAATATATGGTCTATAGAGTTGAAGTTTGATATATCAGGTATTTGGACCTGTAGCTCATTTTCAATTTGGTTTTTAGCCAGTAAAAAATTGCTGCCCAGGGGTCAAAATTGAAAACAAACAGTTGACCATGGCAGGGTAAGTCGAATAAAACATTACTCCTGCTGTTAATTTTGCACATGTGCAAAATTAAGCATTCATAGCTCAAAATCACTTAATTTTTAATCTTTTGTATATCTCTGTTAATCGCTTAGATGGTAACAACATTGGATAAAAGTTGTTTTTGATTCTAGCAGCTGATACACAAGTCATATTTTTTTTATAACTTTTGAAATCATTACTAAATATTGGATAATAAACAATAGAGAATTGGCTCTATAATAATAAAATAAGAATCTGCATGAATTAAAATATATTTATGCATATTTTACTCTGCTAGTATATATATATGTGTGTGTGTGTGTGTGTGTGCCTTGAAACATGCATGTCCGTAAAAATATTATTTATCTACGTCCAAACAAAATATGGACGATTTTCTAAATAAAACGATCTTCGAGGCAAAGATGCTACTTAACCATATTTATTGTTTAAAAAAAATCAACAAGAAAGAAATCTACATAAGTTTATAAACAATAAAAATAAACAGTAAAATTATCTAGGACTTCATCGCGTAACGGTTAACGCACCAGACTGTAATATGCATGATCCGTGGTTCGATTCCTAGACACACAGTCAAGCTACGCTGAAGAGAAGTAGGAGCCTCGAAATGTGCATGTCCATCGATTATTGTTTTAAAAATAATAATAATAATATATATATATATATATATATATATATACTAGCAAAAGTACCCATCGTTGACTGGGTTCAAAAACAGCCTACAGAAAATGGACTCTGATTTATGAAAGTATGATAGGTTATGAAAAGGAAGGGTTGTAAATTTGGGTTGGTATCAAAACCAAAGCAAAATATGATGAAAGTAAAAATAAAATAGATAAACCCCATAATTTATTATACCATACCTGTTCACCCTGAAACACTTATCACAATATTCTGTGGATCTATATTAAAAAACCTTGTTAAACTTTGTGACATATTTCCATTCTATGCGATCAAGCGCGAACGAACACCCCATAATTTTATTATACCATATTTCTTCAAACTGAAACATAATTATTAAAGTATACTTATGCAGATAGATATGACAAGTTTTTATTAAAGTTTGTCCATATTTCCATTCTAGTGAGGCCAGGCGCGAACGCAGGCCCCACAATTTTATTATACCATCCCTATTTAAGTTAAAACATACTTATCAAAGTATTCTTATGTACATCTATATCAAAAACATTTGTAAACGTTTTTTTTTAATTTTTTAATTTTTTATTTCCATACTTTGTGGACCAGGCATGTACGCAGACCCCACAATTTTAATGAACCACCGTTCTGCCAGATCAAACATACCCATTCCTGTGTCTCGATACATCTTCTATCATTATATGTAATCAGTTTTTTAAAATAGCCAACCATATAGGAGCCTATTCGTGACCACACACACACACATTTAGCTTTATATTATAAGATATATATATATATATATTAGTGATGGGACGATTCCGATGTAATTACCAATTCCGATTCTTTATAAATCTCTAAATATTGAACTAAAAACTAATTATTTTGTCCCAATTACTGTAAAAACATGTTAAATGTGTGTATGTTTTCTCAAATGTAAAAGCACACTTGTGAGAAGGGTGATCTATAGATTTTAGTTTTACTGGTAGTTCAATAATCAATAAATATTGATTATTTTATTATTACTACAAGCAGAAGATTTTTTAAAAACCAAAATCAAATAAAAACGATAATTAAAAGTTTTGGCATCGGAAAACAGGCACAAATTTTTCCGATATGGATTCCGGTATCCCAAAATGTTACAATTTTTTCCAATTCCCAATTCCGATTCCGATTAATCGTTCTGGCACTAATATATATATATATATATTTTTTTTTTTTCTTATTTTTTTGTTATTTTTTAATTAAACATTTTTTTTATTTTAAAAACTGTAATCTACGGACATGCATATTTCGGGACCCTACCCCTCTTCAGCAAAACATACATGTCCATAGATTACTGTTTAAAAAAAAAAAATAAATAAATAATAAAATATTTATTTACATTCAAATAAAAAATGTGTGACTTTCTAAAAAAAAAAAAAAAAAGAAAAAAACAAAACCCATCTCCAAGGTGGAGACGCTAACCTTAATATCGTTTAAAAAATCAACAACATCTACGTATATATATATATATATATATATCATTTCAAAATATTCTGTTGTATCATGAGATTACATTAAGCCAAACTTGTTTTAATGTTAATATATTTGGGTGAGAAAAACATTTGCAGTTATCCATTTATGTTTTTTTTTTTGTTCACTTTTTTAGACGGAAACATTTGATGTTGCTTCAGGAACGAGAGATTCTATCAAAAAACTGATCTCAAGTTATATGGAAAATCCAAATTCTATTATCCTTTGTATTCAAGGTAAAAATCTCTCTTTTTTGTTTCTCTCTCTCTCTCTCTCTCTCTCTCTCTCTCTCTCTCTCTCTCTCTCTCTCTAGAGGGTGTTCAAAAATTTATTTTGAAATATAAATTAGATGGTTTATTTGGGGCACAATCTAGTTCTTTCCTCCGATTTCTTTTTTTTTCTTTTTCCCCCCTCATTTTTATCCCCCCCATTTCTTTCTTTTATTTGCCTTTCTCTTTTCTTCCATTTCTTTATTATCAGAAATTCCTCTGCATTCAGTTTTTACAAAGACTGAACCCAAACTCACATCTGATATAGCTGGTTGGTTAATTATTGCTACGAAATTCAAACAAAAACTAAACAGCCAACCTTGGTATGTCGCTGTCCCTCTTATTTATAAATCATGGCCAATCAAAACACTGCGTCTTTCTTAGTCATAAAATTTGATTTTCTTATTTTAAAAAAAAAAGTTAATATATCTGATTTTGTTTTCATCTTTTTTTATCCAGACGGTTCGTTGGATGCTGAACGAAGTAACGTCACTGATTTGGTCAGTCAAATGGATCCCAACGGCAAGCGTACTATCTTTGTACTTACTAAAGTTGATATTGCTGAGAGTAGTCTTTATAATCCACAACGGGTAAGTAATCATGTGACCTCACCCCCCTTTGCTTGTGAAAAAGACAAAACAAAGAATGGGAGTACCTATTTACAATGCCTCCCCACGGGGCAGAGTGAGACACCAGGGTCGTTTTTTAATGTGGAGAAAAGGTACAAAAATTAAAAATTGTCTCAGTCGTGAAGGATTTCTCCTCCACTGAAAGAGAACAAGAAATGGAAGTGCAGCATCTGAAGAACAGATACTACACTTTGATCTTGGCCAAGTAGTAATAAATACTAATGAATAATTTTTCTTATTTAATCTCCCTGTATTCAGAAAATAAATCTTATCTTTTTCTGCTCTCCTGTTGTTAAGAATTACCACCAAATACGCCTTTATTAGATATTGAAGTACTATTATATTGTTACAGTTGCATCCAAGGCAGCCATCTTGGAGTTATTTCAGTTCTTTGAAGAGTTCCTTTAAAGGGAGATAATTCCGGCAGTTTACTGTAATAAATAAAGTGATATAATTTGCTTGAAGCATTGCATGTGATATGTTTATAGTTATCTAATGTTTCTCTCAGTAATGTTAAAGTATATCTGTGCTGCCTTCGCAAAAATGCTATTTGACACCATGCTCAGACAGCCAGATAAACTCAGACGCAAAGAAAAACAAACGAGCGCATTCCAATTAAGAACAATACATTTATTCTTCAATGAATCAGGTAAAAATCTGAAACAGAAAATAAAGGAAAGTGAGTTCTACTGCGACAAAAAAAAAGGAGAAAAAAATAAAGGAAAAAGGGATACTAAATGAAGTAGAAGATAACTATAAACATTATGGAGAGAGGTACAAGGAAGGCAAATGTTCACTGTCAAGTGACAGTTTAAATGCTTTCAAATTCCTTTCAACGTAAACAGGGAACGAGAATGCTAGAGAAAATTATATTGCTTAAGAAATTGGTGGAATCTAAATGAACTTAATTGTGAGGAAATATAGCAAGCATATATCCTATGAAAGTAGGTAGAGGATTCACTCAAACAAACACTGGAGAATTTAAAATGAACATACCCAGTTGTTTGACCGGCATAGGCGAGCGTGGAAGAACTACATCCATTCACGTGGGCTGGCTAGAGTGGAAAGAGTGTGTTGGCTTGAAAAACCCGCTACTATGACCAAGTCTCGTCGTAATCACATTGACGAGAATGAGTAAAAAATATATTCTAAATTAGTTTAACTATAAGTACGCTAACGGTTGTTGTATATTGGAGATTTAGGCACAAAGAAGAGGAAAGAAAAATAAATAATGATTAAAAAAAATAAATGAAATAACGTCGCAGCAAAATGAGAAGTTACATATAAACACGGTGACAAGTAGGTTTGTCCCTGATGAAATAAATACCGTTCCCGAAAACATGACAATATCTGTCTGTGATGATGTAGTCTCTTTGAAGTATTTATGGTAATTTTTTTTTATACGTCATGTTCACCCCCAAAATGGTATATTGCCACTTGGAATGTAAGGGGTTAATATTTGAGATCAGATTTAGGAAAGATGAACGAGATGTCATAATGCAACCTGGTAAAGTTAGGGAAGTAGGTAACAGGGAGGGAATTCCAAAATCTAGCAGTTCAAGGGAAGAAACTATTGAAGTAGAAGGCTTTCCAGCATCTAGGGACCTCTACAGTGAAGGGGTGGGATTTTGTTGCTAAACAGATTTATTGTATAGTGCTCAAAGCTCACAGTCTTGTCAGACTGGTTCCTATGTAAAAAAAAAACAAAAAAAGAAAACTTGACCCAGGTGGGTGTGAACATGAAGTTACAGAGAACATAAACAAAAGATCAAGTTTATATGTCATAGAAAAAAAGTGATAGAAATTTTCTTTTTTTTTTTTTTTAACCCACAAGTTGAGCAGAGACGTATCTTTTCTGCTCTTCTGGTTCTTCTTTGAGTGAATTAATTCCGTCTTTTGGTTTCTGAAATGATAACTAAATGTGTGTGTGTGTGTGTATATATATATATATATATATATATATATATACTTCAGAATAGTTTTTATTTAACAATCAGTTGTTATGGAAACGTGAGATTGTAGGTTTACAAAATATTACTGGCAGTAATATTCTATAAGTTATCCCATCTAAACAGGAATTGCTCGATATGCAAGATAGAGCAAATAAATTAAATTGTAATTCAATGAATTTTAAAAAACTCTCATTGAAATGAAATGAAGTGGTTGAGTTTCACATCAAAGAATTTTTATTATTCTAAGCAAGACAAAGAATGCTTTAGAAAATTAATTTTCTAATTTTCTAAAGCACTCAACCACTTCATTTCATTTCAATGAGAGTTTTTTTAAAATTCATTGAATTACTATTTAATATATATATTAAAAGGATATGCACAGACCCATCCGATTATGACACACAGGTAGGCATCTTAATCAACCACTTCCTCCGCAAAAACTACCCATTCAAAATATTAAAAGAAGCCATCAACAGAGCATCACACATTAGCAGACACAACCTACTTACATACAAAAACAACAAAACATCCACACGAATACCTATGGTATTTCACTTCAATAATAACACCAAACATTTATACAACCCCATGAAACAGATCTTCAAACAATTACAACAGGACCCCACACTCAACACAATGTACAACAAACCACCCATTTGTGCCAAACGACAACTCCCCAACTTACGTTCCTTACTCACATCCACTCGGATTAACCGCACCCAAACATCTCAAGGAAACAAACCTTGCAATAGACCCAGGTGTCTAATATGTACACATATTAACACCAACAGCACATTCACTCCTCCAGGCACCAACGTCCATCTCAAACTTCCCCCTCTAAATTGCAATAGCTCAAATGTAATATATCTGTTATACTGCACAAAATGCACAAAAGGCAACTACGTGGGGGAAACAGGCCTGGAGTTCCGCCTACGTCTTAATAACCACAAACACACCATCAGAGATAAATCTACACGGCATCCAGTAGCTATCCACTTTAATTTACCTAACCACAGAATAGACAATATCAGATATATCCTCATAGCATCCAATTTTATTACACAACACCAGAGAAGAAAATATGAAAAAAAATTAATTCTAAAACTCAACACGCATACTACAGGCCTTAACAAAAACCTAGGACTTCTCAGTGACTACAATTTTCATAACTACAAAGATATTCTATAAACATTTCCTTAGGACTAAAATGCACGGTGAGATGGCGGAACTCTTTCCGAAATCTTTACATTTTCCCTAATGTTTTCTTTCTTTATCATCTCATACACATGGCATGTGTATGTGTGTGCGTATTATGTACGCATATTTGTATGTATTTGTGCGAGTGTATGTGTACGCGTACCTGATAGTGTATATACACGTCAGTATGTGTATATACATGTATATGTATGTGTATATATGTACGTATATATATATATATGTATATATATGTATGTGTATGTACATTTGGATATATGTGTGTGTGTGCGCATATATGTGTGTATGTTTTCAAAACACATTTTCTTTAAGATTTAATTTTCTTCATATTACCGTATATGTATGTGTGTATATAAGTGTATGTATTTCTCGCACACCTATACTTCTTTTCCCGTCACTCTTCTTCTCCTCTTCCTCTCTCTCTCCCTACATTCGCTTATGTAAACTTATATGTATATATGTACAGCTGTCTCTACGTGTAAATGTATGCGCAAGCATTTATGTATGTACATGTATGTCTGTTAGTATATGTATATATGCATGCATTTATGTATGCATATGTGCATATATATATATATATATATATATATGTATATATTTGTACAAGTGAGTATTTGTTTGTATACGTATGTATATGTACATACTAATATACATATTAATAAAAAGTAGCGTTTCGTTTTTGTCTTAAAACGGTTGAATTTAGAAACGACGTTTTCGTTCTTTTTCGAATGAGAAATAGCCGTTAAATTACAAATGAGCATCATAGCGTTTCTCCTCATAACGTCTCATATCCTTAGAATTCTTATTCTCTCTTAGAATAAATAATATCGTTAGAATTCAAAGGATTAGACTGTTAAAGACGCGTTTCTCATTTTTATTTACTGTTTAATTTTTCGTTTGTATATATGTACTGTGTGCATGTGTGTACTTATATGTTTATATATTTAAGACTGATGTGGCACCTTCTCATTGGCTATACCTCCTTCTCCTCCTCCTCTACCTTCCTTCCTTTTCCATTCCCCTTTTCCCCCGTGCATCCTCATACTTTCACTACACCGATGAAGACTGAAGGATCGGTCGAAAATTATGTACTTATGAAAAAAGTTTTTTAATTTTTTTTCATAATATTATTTTGTATTCCTGCACGTCACCAATTAAAAACGAATAAAGAAAAGTTATAAGCTTTTATACTTTTCGCATTCTTTTTTATTCATATATATATATATATATATATATATATTATATATATATATATATATATATTCATATATATATATATATATATATATTCATATATATATATATATATATATATATATATATATATATATTCATATATATATATATATATATATATTCATATATATATATATATATATTCATATATATATATATATATTCATATATATATATATATATATTCATATATATATATATATATTCATATATATATATATATATATTCATATATATATATATATATATATATTCATATATATATATATATATTCATATATATATATATATATATATATATTCATATATATATATATATATATATATTCATATATATATATATATATATTCATATATATATATATATATATATATTCATATATATATATATATATATATATATTCATATATATATATATATATATTCATATATATATATTCATATATATATATATATATATATATATTCATATATATATATTCATATATATATATATATATTCATATATATATATATATATTCATATATATATATATATATATATTCATATATATATATATATATTCATATATATATATATATATATTCATATATATATATATATATATTCATATATATATATATATATATATATATTCATATATATATATATATATATATATATATATATATATATATTCATATATATATATATATATTCATATATATATATATATTCATATATATATATATATATTCATATATATATATATATATTCATATATATATATATATATATTCATATATATATATATATATATATATATATATATATATATATTCATATATATATATATATATTCATATATATATATATATATTCATATATATATATATATATATTCATATATATATATATATATATATTCATATATATATATATATATATATTCATATATATATATATATATTCATATATATATATATATATATTCATATATATATATATATATATATTCATATATATATATATATATATTCATATATATATATATATATTCATATATATATATATATATATTCATATATATATATATATATATTCATATATATATATATATATATTCATATATATATATATATATATTCATATATATATATATATATATTCATATATATATATATATTCATATATATATATTCATATATATATATTCATATATATATATATATTCATATATATATATATATATATTCATATATATATATATATTCATATATATATATATATTCATATATATATATATATTCATATATATATATATATATTCATATATATATATATATTCATATATATATATATATATTCATATATATATATATATATATTCATATATATATATATATATATATATATTCATATATATATATATATATATATATATTCATATATATATATATATATATATATTCATATATATATATATTCATATATATATATATATATATATATATATATTCATATATATATATATATATATATATTCATATATATATATATTCATATATATATATATATATATATATTCATATATATATATATATATTCATATATATATATATATATATATATATATATTCATATATATATATATATATATATATATATATATATTCATATATATATATATATATTCATATATATATATATATATATATATATATTCATATATATATATATTCATATATATATATATATATATATATATATATATATATATATATATATATTCATATATATATATATATATTCATATATATATATATATATATATATATATATTCATATATATATATATATATATATATATATATATATATATATATATTCATATATATATATATATATTCATATATATATATATATATATATATATATATTCATATATATTCATATATATATATATATATATATATATATATATATATATATTCATATATATATATATATTCATATATATTCATATATATATATATATTCATATATATATATATATTCATATATATTCATATATATATATATATTCATATATATATATATATATATATATATATTCATATATATATATATATATATATATATTCATATATATATATATATATATTCATATATATATATATATATATTCATATATATATATATATATTCATATATATATATATATATATATATATTCATATATATATATATATATATATATATATATATATATATATATATTCATATATATATATATATATATATTCATATATATATATATATATATATTCATATATATATATATATATATATTCATATATATATATATATATATATATTCATATATATATATATATATATATATATTCATATATATATATATATATATATATATTCATATATATATATATATATATTCATATATATATATATATATATATATTCATATATATATATATATATATATATTCATATATATATATATATATATATATTCATATATATATATATATATATATATTCATATATATATATATATATTCATATATATATATATATATATATTCATATATATATATATATATATTCATATATATATATATATATATTCATATATATATATATATATATTCATATATATATATATATATATATATATTCATATATATATATATATATATATATATTCATATATATATATATATATATTCATATATATATATATATATATTCATATATATATATATATATATTCATATATATATATATATATTCATATATATATATATATATATTCATATATATATATATATATATATATATTTTCATATATATATATATATATATATATATATATATATATATATATTCATATATATATATATATATATATATATATATATATATATATATATATATATTCATATATATATATATATATATATATATATATATATATATATATATATATATATATATATATATATTCATATATATATATATATATATATATATATATATATATATATATATATATATATATATATATATATATATTCATATATATATATATATTCATATATATATATATATTCATATATATATATATATTCATATATATATATATATTCATATATATATATATATTCATATATATATATATATATTCATATATATATATATATATTCATATATATATATATATATTCATATATATATATATATATTCATATATATATATATATATTCATATATATATATATATATTCATATATATATATATATATATTCATATATATATATATATATTCATATATATATATATATATTCATATATATATATATATATATTCATATATATATATTCATATATATATATATATATATATATATATATATTCATATATATATATATATATTCATATATATATATATATATTCATATATATATATATATATTCATATATATTTATATATATTCATATATATTCATATATATATATATATATATTCATATATATATATATATATTCATATATATATATATATATTCATATATATATATATATATTCATATATATATATATATATTCATATATATATATATATATTCATATATATATATATATATTCATATATATTTATATATATTCATATATATTCATATATATATATATATATTCATATATATATATATATATATTCATATATATATATATATATTCATATATATTCATATATATATATATATATTCATATATATTCATATATATTCATATATATTCATATATATTCATATATATTCATATATATATATATATATTCATATATATTCATATATATTCATATATATTCATATATATATATATATATTCATATATATATATATATATTCATATATATTCATATATATATATATATATTCATATATATATATATATTCATATATATATATATATATATATTCATATATATTCATATATATATATATATATATTCATATATATATATATATATTCATATATATTCATATATATATATATATATTCATATATATATATATATATTCATATATATATATATATATTCATATATATATATATATATATATTCATATATATATATATTCATATATATATATATTCATATATATATATATATATATATATATATATATATATATAACAGCATAATCACATAGACATATCAGTTCTCATCAGATCACCAAAGTTAAACAACGTTGAGCCTGGCTAGTACCAGATGGGTGTCGGGACTGACGTAAACCGAGGACTCTCTCTAGTAGCAATTGTGTTTTGTTAGTAGCAGTAATAATAGTAACATGACGTCCGCTATGTGTAGATTTTGTTTGCCTTTCTTTCTTTTTCTTTGTAACAGCCGTTGTCGTAGTCATGACAGCGTGTTGATATTGTAGCAGATATTATTAGTGACAGCCAACAATTTTTTTTTACTTCAAACAAGACATAAGGGGACATTGTGAATTAGAGGCCAGGTTTATAGGGACATCCTATGTGGGGAGTTGTGTGGTGAGATGATTGTTCATATTACATTTAAATTTCTGCATGTTGGTACATTAGGTGAAAATGGGGAGCAGGGAAGAAATTCCAAAAGCAAACAGTTTGAGGAGGAAGCTATTAGAGTAGAAGGCGTACTGGCATCTTAGAACCTCTACAGTGAAGGGGTGTGATTTTGCTGCTTTTTATTTATCTTTTAAAATTGCTCTTAGCTTGCTGTAATATCACATAGTCTGCTCAGTTCTTGTGGGGAAGTGAAAGAGGAACTCTGAAATACATCTGTTCCTTCTTACAGACATCAGCCAAAGAGAAAGATTTTATTAGCTTATTTGCTACATATCAAAATTAATAAAATTTCTTTCTCTACAACCACCTCCCATATTATTAAATGTAATAATTTTAGAAAAGTTGCATTTTTGTAGTAAAAGCACAAATAAAATATTCATTTAAAAATAAAGATTAAAAAAACTTTTTTTTTTTACTTTGTATATTTTAGATAAAACAAATTTTAGCCGGCAAATTGTTCCCGATGAAAGCGCTTGGTTATTTTGCTGTTGTCACTGGAAAAGGTGAGTTTTTGTATTTCTGTTTTTCATCGTGTCACCAGTCATCAATTTTTTTTTTTTTTCCATTTGCATCTGAGTTAAATTTTATCTTTTTACGATAAAATATTCTTAAAAATTGTGTGAAAACAAAAAAAATCTACTGCTAACTAAAAACATATTCAAATCCATTAAATCAAAAATTTTACATGGATTTGTATGTGTGTTTTTATCACGGGTGATATGCGGATTGGGAACTCAGACATTGATAGATGGATATAAATTCCAAATAAAATGACAATAGAATTATTTTTGAAATAAATTTAAAAAAAAAAATCGGCTCAGCCATTTCAGAGTTCATAGGGAACGAACAGACACACACACACAAAGTGTCTTTTATATATAAGTATATAAAAGACACTGTGTGTGTGTGTGTGTGTGTGTTTCTCTGAAATGGCTGAACCGATTTTTTTTTTTTTTTTTAAATTTCACACATGTACTTTATGTCTGGAAATGTTCTTAGGTAGGTTTTGTATCGGAATGCCTCCTACAGGTATCGAAAATTGATATTTGAAAAAATTTGATTAAAGAAGAACCATTTCGATTTTGACCAAAGTTAACACTTTTATACAGCCTAACATCACAAGTGCATTTGAGAAGTTTTATCAATGAACAAGCAGAAGGGTCTATAAAATCAACAGTAAGTTCTTTGATAAAACAGGATCATGTTTGAAATGAATGTTTCTGCTTAGAGCACAACTGACCCATGACACTTGACAGCCCCATCAGCATTCCCCAATCGGGGCACCTTAGGCAACAATAAACTAACTCTTTCCCAAATAGGGAAGGCAAACCCTGAAAGAATGAATCTTCAGTACATGTACAGCTTAATCAAGACATTAAAAAATGAAAATATCAAAAAAAAAGGTTATATTGTATGTATCCGTTATGGAACGAAGTTCTCTGAAAAAAAAATTTCTCTTATTTTCATCAAGTAGTTTTTATTTTACAGCGAAAAAACAATTTGTTATGATACCGAGCAAAATGTTCGATTTTTAGGAAGAAAAGCTAGTAATAAAGATGGGGAGGGAGTGTCGGCGCTTTACATAGAGTTATCGCCCCGTGGCGTGTTCAACAAATTTCGTAATGGCTGACTTCAACGCGCTCTCATAAAAACGTGTTTTTCTGCTGTAAAAAAAAACTATTCGATCAAATTAAATGAAATTTTTTTCCGGAGATCTTCAGTCCAAAATGGATACGTAAAATATAACCTTTTTTTCGATATTTTCATTTTTGAATGTCTTGATTAAACTGTACAAATACCAAATCTTCTAAGACTCCCCAGAATCAATACAACAACCCGACAGATAAAAGACCACCGAAATGGCTCAATTCCCATTGGATTGATTGTCAAGAATGGACCGTCGACTGGTATTTAGCGGTCCAGGTTCTCTAAGCAACTAAGAAGTAATGTTCAAAAATAAATCCCTTATACTAAGATGGTCCTGGATATGACCTTAAACTATATCCAGTGGTGAGGCCCCAGCTTGCGGGCTTTGGGGAGTGTGGAGCCACCCTTTAATTACCATTGCGTCCAGGTCCACTCTGACCCGGAGTGGTAGTACCTGTTAGGGTCCCAACTATGGGTTAAATAGAAACTGATTTGAAAACAACAAATATATTCTATTAAAAAATTTTTCTTCAAAATCTTTGGATTTGGCATTAAATAACTCGAAAAAGGTTGATATGCAATAAAACAAAAACAACCAACCAACCCTTATACTAAGCTACCAAATGTGCAGTTAGTTGGCGGCATGCAGCTCTTTGCAAACCACACTTACGGCCTGTATAAAATATATCATATTTTGGTTTTCATTTAGTGGCAAGAGTTGCTCTTTTTGTAATCCAAGTTGAATAAATATACGCTGTTCACTGAAATAAGTCAGGTGCATTACTTTATTCAGAAACTAGCGGAGTGGTGGGGGTGCCCTGCATTGCCTGGTTGTACAGTACGCTTAAATATATCTTAATTCATTCAGATTTCATATTTATTATTACAGAGCTAATTCTCTATTGATTATTATATTGTACCTAATATGTTGTACTGATTTCAAAAATTTAGGAAAAAGTAATGAATGCCATTAACTAGAATCAAAACCAAAATATTTAGTGCTCCAGCCGTGTTCTCTATCATTTGAGCTAGTGACAGATAAGAAAGATTTAAAATCAAACCACTTCAAGTTATGAATGAATTTGCACATGCACAAAAGTAATAGAAATATGCCGGAAAGTTAAAACGAACATTTTGCATTCCAACTTGCCGACATATTTCTGTATGTGTTATTCATCCAAACAAAGATTTTACTTGTTATGGTAAATCATACTTGGTATGTGATTACTAGTTCCTGTTAATTTCAGTGTCATCTGTTTTATTTATATAGATAACTAGCCTGGATGCTCGGCATTGCCTGGGTGTTTGGAGATGTGTGTTGAGAAATAAAAAAAAAAGTGGTAGTAGGCAGGATCACACCCGTACTGCAAAGGAGGAAAAGAATGTGACCCCCCCCCCCCCGTGACGTCTTTGCCATTGTATCCATCGCCAAACTGGAAGTAGCGCTAGTCAATCGAAAAGAAGGGATGACTTTCGAAAATATTGGCGAAAAAAGCGACCCCCTCGTTGTAGAAAAGTGCCCAGTAGAGGGTGAAGGAATTAATGTTTTTAACCAATTTTTCGATGTTTGTCGTCCAAAGGGTCGAGCTTCAGAACATACATACATACATACATTTAAACAGACAGGTGAGATTTATATTATAGATAAAATTGGTATCTTGTATTTCTACAAAGCTACCATTCACCCATGCAGGGAGTATTGTTGCCACATCTGGGCTAGTTTCTCCCTCATAGACATGGTTCAAAAATGAGTCTCCAACCAAGTTCCAACCCCTGCCCATCGCTACAATTTTGCATCCCTGTGTCCGTTTTAAAATTATTTTAATGGAATGTGCTCTAACAAATTTGTAGTACTTGTGTCCCCCTGATGTAAATACTCCTGATTAATGCAATAAGCAGCAAAATTCCACACTTTGATGGCAGATATCTGAAGATGGCAGAAAGATTTTTCCCTCAAACTGCCAGACTTTGGAATTCCTTCCCTTTCCCTTGACTGTATTCTTGTTCTACCAGATTAGGCTGTCTGAAGATATCAACTTGCTAACTTTTTTATTATTTTTTTTTAATTACATTTTCACCCCAAACAAGGCACATTGCCACTTTGTTGTAGGGGTCTACTATCAGGGACATAGGCATCAGGGGTACTATGTAGGGAGTTGGGCAGCAAGATGTCCGTTCAGGTTGCACTTGAACTCCTGCATGTCAGTACAGTTGGGGAAGCAAGGATGCAGCAGGGAATTCCAAAGTCTAGCTCTCCTGGGGAAGAAACTACTGGAGTAGAAGGGTCTCTTACATCTACGGATCTCTACTAGTGCATCGTACATTCAGTTTTTAAAAAATTTCTTTGCAAAACTCAATCATGTTCTTCAGAGCCAAAAACAAAAACAACAATTGTGCCCACGCCTCTCTTTTTTATTTCTCCCTCACCCCCTTGTTTGAAGATACTGGCTTTCTGACTTAAAATGCACCAAACATAGGTTTTTTTTCCCTTTCCCTTTGCAAAACTCAATCAAATTTTGCAAAGCCAAAAACAAAGACAACAGAATTCTCCACAAAACAACCAAACCAAACATGATGAATAAAAATTTGAAGATATAAAGAGCTTGAAGCATAAAACTTTTTTTACCAAAATTACTGGATTGGGCATGAATGACCTAAAAAGGGTTGATATGCTGTGAAAAAATATAACCAAGCCAAACCTCACTGTACCAACATGTTGAAATTTAAATATAAAGTGAACCTACATAGTGTATCTGTAGACATGGTCCCAAATAGTAGCCCCTTACGTCCAAGTAGCAATATGTTTGCGGTGAATAAGAATTAAAAATAAAATAATCTATAATATAAATCGCACCTGTCTGTTTAAATGTATGTATGTATGTATGTATGTCTCACAAAAACTTTCGACAGAGGCGACAGATTTTCACGAGATCAGTATCATTTTGAGGCTCAACCTTTCGAATGACAAATATCGAAAAATTGGCCAAAAACATTAATTCCTACACCCTTAACTGGGCACTTTTCTACAGGGAGGAGGTCACTTTTTTCGCCGATATTTCTGAAAGTCATCCTCTCTTTTCGATTGTCTAATCTTAATTTAAACCTACATCATTTCCGGTTTGGCAATGGGTGCAACAGCTAACATGTCACATTTCTTTTTTTTTCACTTTCTTTTCCTTCTTTGCGGTACGGGTTCGAGCCTGCCTGCCTACTACCGTTTTTTTTTGTTTTTTTTTTTTGCACTCGCAGTTTTTCTTTTTCTTTTTTTTTTTTTGTTCAACCAACACCCTTACACACACCTCCACTTTTTTCCGCCTTTGCATCACAAGTTCGAGCCTGCCTGCCTGCCTGCTCCAACTTTTTTTTTTTTTTTTTTCTGCTCAACACACACCTCCAAACAACCGGAACCCAGGCCAGTAAATAAATAAAATGTTTTTTATAACTGGAAATTTGCTTTCTTTTTCTTTTTTTTTTTCTCTCTTGAAAATATTTCTATCAATTGTTTAATTATTATAGCTGGACACATGCATCTGGGGTTCTTACAATGACCATCAATTCACTATTTTTTATTATTTATCTTAGTGTTAAACATGAATCAGACAAAAACATGACGTGGGGCATTATTTTTGCCCTAAAACTCGTCAAGATATGTGATGTTATATTTAGTTGTCACAGTACAGTTAATATCGTCAATATAACCCATGTTCTTAGAAAAAAGACTTTATAAATCTAATATATAAAATTATATATTTATGTCTGTCTGTCTATTCGTCTGTCTCCATATTTTCAAACTCTATCTCCTCCGAAACTTGCAAAACCGAAAAGTCACAGAGCGGCACTAGGAGCCTCAAATGATTGGATATTTACGGACCATTCTTTTATGGGTCTTTAGCCGGTTCAAATAGTTTTTAAGGGGTCAAAAATGGATGAAAATTGAAAAAAACATTATACATTTTCTACATTTATCTTTATTTTTTAATTTTTAATCAGTTCATATGCATGTCACGTTGGTACAGTGGTGACGTCACAAGCTTAGAATGCTACAGTTTTGGTTTCAATTCTAGCTGATGGCACATAAATAATTTTTTTTTTACTTTTGAAATCACGACTCTATAATAATATATACGAAATCTGGACAAATTAAAATATCATATTTAAGCGTATTTTATGCCCGGGCAAAGCCGGGCGATCCCCTTCCTGCTAGTTAAAATAACTTGTTTAAAAATGATTTAATTTATGTTTTACAGGCAACACAAATGACAGCATCCAATCCATAAAAGATTATGAAGAAATGTTTTTCCGGCATTCCAGGCTTTTCAAGTAAGTCTATATTAGTATAACACATTTTTTTTCTACTAATGGGTTGTCACTTAAAGCTAAAAGCCATTTAAGGATAGGAGTTAATGAGGTGGATAGATTGCCACTGGAATATTATGAGTGGATTGAAAATAATGAATGGATTTGTTGAAATTGCATTTGAAGATGACCATGTTGCAGCCCACAGGGAAGCAGTCTTGTGTTCTATATATGGAAAGTTCTTGGAAATAAACTATTTTGTAGAAGTTCTGTTTGGTTTTAGATGTACATAACAAGTGAAAATCAATTGCATGTGTGGTAATAAGACGAGTTCTTACTGTGAATGTCTTACAAGGATGAATTATAGATTGGAGCTCAGTTAAGCACCTTCCATGGAAATAATGATAGAATAGAGAGAGGCTAGAAATGTCTTTTTTTTTATAAAGAGACTAAGGAACAAAAAGATCCCTCCAACCTACTAGATTGCAAAGTCGATTTTGTATTTTGTCAATGTGAAATTTGGCAAAACTGAACACATCAGGTGAGAAGATTTGCTAAAAAGCACTACATTTGCTCAGCATGTATGTGTACATGGAGGTTATACTAAGGATGAATTGGTTTTGTTGGTATGGTCATGTGAAGTGTCCATCTTCCTGGATTAACCGTTGTAGAAGCACTGCCTCTGATAACATTACCAACTGTCTATCTCTACATCCGTCGGGTTAGGGTTATATATTTCATTGTAATACAAATTCCTATTGCCTGCAGCTTCTTTCCAAGATCTACAAAGTTGTGAAGCTCTCTTCTTCCTGCCTATAACATAAGTTAGCTCCTTACATCAAGTGGCTTCACACCTTGCCTGGAGCAGTTTCCATTAATATATCAGCTGTAAGGAGTGCAGTGACAAATGATTCATGATTAGATGGATTTGTAATGTGAAATCTGACCAAACCCAACTCGTCAAGACAGCGGATTTGTTGAAAGCAGTACATTTGCCCAGCGTCAAGGTTATCCTTGGGGTTAAGTTATGTTGGTATGTTCATGTGAAGCGTTTGTCCTCCTGGATAATTGTTGCAGAAGCATGAATGTTCTAAATCGTTGGAAGGTTGGCCGTCCAAGAAAACCTTGGAAGCAAGTGATTGGATAAGATCGCACAGAATGAAATTTGGAAACAGTTAAGTTGCTGAACTGTGAGAACTAGAGAGTGAGCTCTTAACAAGGGAAAAAGTGACGTTAAATGAAAGCGTGCTGTGGCGGACACCTCCCCAGTTGATGCAGCAGGGTTCTGTATTGTTGTGTACACCTTTTATTTTGTCTGCAAAATTGGAATCCACGATTGGTCAGTGAACGGGAAGAACAAACAGGAAGTGGATCACAAGCTGGAAATGAAATTATTAAAAGTCTTCTTTTTTTTATTAAAAAAATTGTTTTATTTTGTAGAGATGGTGTATTAAAACCTTCCCAAATGACCACTCACAACCTGAGTATGGCCGTGTCGGACATCTTCTGGAAAATGGTCAAGGAAACTGTAGAACAACAGGCTGATGCCTTCAAAGGTAAGATCTCTCCTGTTATTATGTTAAAAATAATTCCATCTTGTGCAATTTATTTGAGTATTATGAGGGTTTTTCCAAAAGTAAAGCCTCCTTTTTTTTTTATAAAAAAAAAATTGAAGAGCTATGAAAACTGGAGTGGTACCATTGAAACAAACAACCTTTTGTGCTCTAGAATTTATTTTTCTACATAGTCACCACCATTCACTATGCACTTTTGCCAAGAATTCAATGACACATCTCTACTTCTGATAGGCATTCATGACAGGATTTGCTTTCTTAAAGTTTCACACCATCAATATCTGCAACAGAGAAATTAAATTTTCACGCATGCATAAGTTTCGGCATCATAATGATGCAATTTGCCGTCTGCTCTGATCCATTCAAACGGAACAAAAACTAGGAGGAATTAGTTTCGGAACACCTCTCTTGCATATATACATATATATATTACTTTTGGAATGACCGTTGTACTATCATATTTACTTGTACCAATACGGTTATGGAATTGGCTATGCTAAGTTCAAACCCACAAGATCTATGACATTTTTATTATGCACTAATGCTGTTTAAAAAGGTATGAACCTCCATTTACCTCGGACTACCTATAAAATCATAACTGGTGTTCATTTAAGCGTATATGAAATTTAAAAAAAAAAACAGAATTTAATCGGTCATTCCTTTAAGTAGAGTGTTTAAATCAGGAAAAAAAAAAACAGTTAAATTAAAAAATAAAAAAACAAAATCCAAAATTAGTCTCCTACTGCTCAATCCGTCTCTCTCTTTCTCTCTACAGTTACGGGTTAAATAGTATTACTACTTGTGATGATATCCCCTTTTGTTTATAATGCTCTACTTCAATCTTTTAATCCTTTGTTACCATCGACTGTTAATAGAGAGAGATCCACGGAAACGAGAGTGATAGGTACTGTATAACATAAGGATGGAGAGGGAGGTGTTACACAACATGCAGTGACAGAGGGTGAGAATAATTTAGTAAGAAATGACTTGGTGAGTTTATTGTAAATTAAAATGAAATTTTTTTTTTAAACATAACTCAATTGCAAAACGGAGGAATATTTCAGCATGTATTTTGTATGATTAAAATATATGAGAAAAAAAAGCCCTTATTCATTGAGTTTTAGTATCATAATAAAAACTAGCAGGATCTGTAGAAATTCCATGGAATAAGAAATATATTGCATCAACAAATATATTTTTCTGGATAGTGCAAAAAATTTTTTTTTTTATCAGACAGAAAACTCAATAACGTACAGCAAATATAAGTTTATTAACATTTCTATGAAAATTGCTTGACAACTCAATTAGATTACTAAAATTTACGGACTATGCTACTTTATTATTTTAATATTATCCCTAAAAATTGTAAAATTAGATTTTTAATAAAAAATAAAACTACTTGATCTATTTATGTGACTTTTGGAATATAACATCTTCGTTTTGTGATGAGTACACATATCATAAAAGTCTTGTTTTTTTAATCAAGAAAATCAAATTTAATGAGGAAGCCAGGAGTGACCATATTGTTTTAAATTTTGCCAAAATTCAAGGGCAGAACTTTAATTCAACTACGGAGATTTTGTTTGTATTCAAAATAATTTTAATCAATAAAAATTGTACAATTTAATTTTCTTGATTAAAAAAACTATTGATCAATTTATGTGATTTTTGGAATATAAGATCTTTGTTATGTGGTGAATACGTACATCATGAAGATTTTTATGCATTTAAAAAATTTGATTTAAGTGTAATTCTAAATATGCACCACTTATTCTTTCATATTGCTTATCTCTGATCACATATTTTTTAACGATTATTTTTCTTACAGCCACCAGGTTTAATCTGGAAACAGAATGGAAAAATACTTACCCTCGTTTGAGGGAGCTTGACCGAGTAAGTAAAATTTTTTATTTACATTTCCATGCATGTAAACAAATGTAGAATATTATCTAATATATAAAAAAGTGACCTTGTCTGTGTATTTGCATGGATGGTCTCTACCAAACTACTCTGTCAATTTTTGATCAACAGACTCGAAACTTGATATATAAAGAGATTTGAACTTGTAGAACAAATTCGTTTAAAGCTGGAAAAAAAAAAAACAGCATCTAAGAAGTCAAAATTGAAAAATTGAAACCATGCATGCATAAGTTGATTAAGCATATACCTTCTACGCATGCACAAATATACATTTATGCATTTAACTATGTTAATTTTTTAAATTTTGATATGCATGTGGACTTAAATCAGATGGTAACGAATAACGCTGAAGAGCTATATGTTTTGGTTTCGATTCTAGCTGATGGATGAAAATTAAACTTTTGAAATTACTACTATATATTGGGTACAATATAATAATCAATAGAAAATACGAAATCTGCATGAATTAAAATATTTAAGTGTATTTTGCAACCAGGCAGCACTTGGCGGCCTACTTGTCTCATATATAAAAGGCAGTTGTGTGTGTGTGTGTGTGTGTGTGTGTGTGTGTGTGTGTGTGTGTGTGTGTGTGTATGTGTGTGCTTGTATGTTCAGCTAAAAGTTAAAAACTACAAAACAAGCATCCTCAAGGTTGGTTTATTCTTGATTGATATTGCCCTGGATGTATAATATCTAAAATTGAAAGAAAAAAAATTATTCACTCTTTGGTGGTGGTGGTGGTGGGTGGGGTCAACCATGCCAGGTTTTGTGGGGGTTTATTTTTCAGCCATTTCCAATGTTATCTATTATATTAAGGCAAAATAAATTCCTTACATTATTATTATTTTCAATTAGCTGATTGGAGGTTAAAAAAAGGGTTCAGGGAGAGGGATGTGGAAAACAGGGAACGGGGATAGAGAGATGGATTAAGAGAGGTAGATTAATAGAAGTTTTAATGTAAAGATGTCACACACTTTTTTAACCTTTTCTATTTTTTTTTTTTTATGGGCACCGGGCAACACCAGGTAGTCCTGTTAATTGAGTATAAATAAAGGTCAAAAGTCTGTGTGTTTGTATGTCTCGCAAAAACTTCTGACAGACATGCTGGAACATGACAAAACCGGTATCGTTTTGAAGCTTGATCTTTCGGACAACAAATATCGAAAAATTGGCTAAAAACATTAATTCCTCCGCCTTTAACTGAGCCTTTTTTTAGAAAGAAGGGTTGTTTTTTGTCAACATTTTTGAAAGTCATCATCTCTTTTCAATTGACTAGCCTTAATTCCAACGTTGGTGACTTCTTTGTTTTTTTTTCATCTTTTTCTCCTTCCCTTTACGGGTTTGAGCCTACCTGCCGACTATCACTTTCACCCAAACTGCCTATGTATTTGGCTGAAGGGAGTGGAGCTACAGGATATCAGATTCTTCATTCATTTGATTCATTTCCGAGCAATGCCAGGTTTCCTGCTGGTTATAAATTGTTGTTTATATTTTTAGGATGAACTTTTTGAAAAAGGAAGAGGTGAAATTTTAGATGAAATAATAAATTTAAGCCAGCTGACACCGAAACAATGGTAAGTAAAAAAAAAAAAAAAGAAAAAAATTTTTTTTTTGTTTTCTTTCTTTTTGTTTTCGTTTCTTACAAAAAAGAAAATGGTGCTTCTCCAGTATTACACCTATATGAAATGTTGCACTTATAAACAGGATAATTTTATGAAATACTTCATGTTGAAAAAAATTTGCATACATGAAAATTGAAAGGTTTTTGTTTTCTTTCCTTTTTTGTTTCTTACAAAATAAAATAATAAAAAAAAAAAAATGGGGTTTCTCCAGTCTTACATATACATATGGAATATTGCACTTGTAATAAACAGGATAATTTTATGAAATACTTTATAAAAAAAAATATTGGCAAACATAAAAAACTATGGAAAATCATCCAATAGATGTTAATAAAAAAAAAAAAAGGAATTACTTATTAATATTAGTTTTTTTTCTGGTTTTACACAATTTTAAATCTTTATTTATGAAGAGGTATATCAAGGGGAGTTAAGCAGCGACAGAATTCATAATGACAACAATAATGGTGGCGAATTCCGATTATGAATAAAACTAGAATTTCATAAACAAAACTAATGGATTAAATTATAATTTGCTTTTATGCATTCCTTCGTTAATGAAAAATTCTGGGGACCATAACTGCCACAAATTGCTACCAAATAATGTATTAGATATAACTGGTAAGGCCATTATTCTTAAAATGGGTAGATCAATTTAGCCATGACATGCAATTTATTTCAGTAGTTTTGTTTTTATTTATGAAATTCTACGTTTCTCCATCACCAGAATTTTAAAAGAGAGAAAACGTGAAGGTTGCCAATATTCTAAATGAAAGTGATTTTTGTAGAATGAATAGGATTTTAACTTGGAATACCCAGGTCGTCAGTCTATGTTGTTAAACACCATCTCCTTCCGTAGAGACAGACAAAACAGATTTTTAGTATAGATAAATATTTCGCTTTTATAAATTTTCTCTATGTATTTTTGTTTTCCAGGGAAGATGCCTATTACAATCAATTACGGAAAACGACGGCGACTTATTTCTTTGAGAATATTTATTTACCTGCCGCTCAATGTGACAACTCCGGGTAAGCAATTTCTTTCAGATTAGCAGCATTTCGTGCAAGTTTTTTTTTTATTACACTGCCATAATGCAGGATACCTTGATACACTTTTTATCTTACTTTCTAGTATATCAGAGTCATTCCAAAAGTAAAGCCTCCTAATTTTTTTTAACTCCAAAAGTTGAAGAGCTACAAAGACAGGAATGTTACAATTTCCAATCCCCTCTGATCCATTCAGGTGAATAAAACAATAGGAGGCATTACTATTGGAATGACCCTCGTATACAATTGTTTGTTTCTTTTTTTTTTTCTTTTTTTTATTTTTAGTTCAAAGTTCTCAGAAATCAAGGGATCCACTATCTGTGACTAACACTTGAACTCTATATCAGATACGTAGATATTCAAATGTTCCATTAAAGTACTTTATCTTTCAAACATTGAGTTAGTAAAGAAATTGAGAACATAATTTTCTTCTCCCCAATTAACCATTTTCATATGTTGTATATCTTTCGTTTTGGTCTCTTGGTCTTACTGGATTCCAGGACAAGAATTTATCTAGTCTGGTGGAGTATCCAGCTATGTGCTATTATTTGAGGTAACATTACTTAGAGAAGGTGCACCATTCCTCCTAAAAGCTAATGTAAGTTAGCCATAGTGAGGAGATCTTATTTGGGCAGCGAAGACTATGTTATTTTGAATATTTGGTCAGGGTTTACTTCTAGGGAAAAATATCCTCATGCCAGATTATTCTGGCAAACCCCTGTACAGAGAGACGTTAGACACTCGAGGATAGTGTCTATGTATATCTGCATCTGTATGTTCAGCCAAAAGCCAAAAACTACAAAACAAACACCCACTAAGGGTTGTTCTACAAATTAAAACCTATTTTTTCTAACTCTAACAGTTAAAGAGCCATGGAGACGGGAGTGGCACCATTAAAATAAGCAGCCTTTTCTGCTTCAGAATTTATTTTTCTATATAGTCACCATCATTCTTAATGCACTTTTTGCTAGGAATTAAATGACGCATCTCTATTTTTGAAGCACATCCATGACAGAGATTCAAGTGAGCTATGACAGTCTAAAATAAAATAGGAAATCATATTAATACCCCCAAAATTATTAAAAATACACAAGTAGTATTTTAATAAAAAATAAAATTAAATCAATATTTCTTCTTTAATTATATATTATAAAGTTGAGTTATCTCCCTTAGTTTCTTTCTCATCTAATTGCTAAAATTGTGATTTATGTTTTCCTGGTTAATATTGTGAAATTAAATAAGTTTCAAAAGATGGTTTTAAAAATGACGATTAAAATGTTGTTAGTGTTCGATTATGGCCATATCATGTTGAAACACCAGTTTTCATCCAATCACCGAAGTTAAGCAGTGTGACCGCTTGAGAATATCAGGTAGTTTGGAGGATTACTCTCATAATTGCTATATCTTCTCTATTTGAATTGTATTAGAAAGACACGGGCTTTAACCCTTTATGACTTAATTGAACTCATTCATTCAGCTGTAAATAAATGAATATAACGGCATA